>NW_028270156.1:17500-355833 GCF_037043375.1 Chiloscyllium plagiosum
AAGGCAAAATCGGATGTAATGGTGTTACAGTTAAATAATTGTAATTACAGGGGCATGAGAACATCGACTGGAAGCAGAGCCTCGTGGGGATGTCAGAAGAGCAACAATGGTAGAAGTTTCTAGGTGTAATTGAGGACACAGTACAGAGGTTCATCCAAAAGAAAAGAAAGATTACCCGGTGTGGGTGGGAGGTTAGACAGCTATGGCTGACAAAGGAAGTCAGGAAATGTATTAAAGAAAAAGAGAGAGCCTATAAAGTGGCCAAGAGCACTGGGAAATCAGAAGATTGGGAAGACTACAAAAACAAACAGAGGATACCAAAGAGAGAAATAAGGAAGGAGAGGATCAACTATGAAGGTAAGCTTTCCAGTAATATTAGAAATGCTAGTAAAAGTTTCTTTTAATACATAAGAAACAAATGAGTGGGAAAAGTAGAAATTGGGTTGCTTCAAATTGATGCTGGATGGCTAGTGCTGGGAGACAAGGAAATAGTTGAAGAACTTAATAAATACTTTGTGTTAGTCTTCACAGTGAAAACATGAGTAATATCCCAACAATTAAGGAGAGTTGGGGGCAGAGTTGAGTATGGTAGCCATTACAAAAGAGAAAGTGCTAGAAAAGCTAAAAGGTCTAAAAAATTGAGAAATCTCCTGGCCCTGATGGGCTACATCCTAGAGTTCTGAGAGAGGTGGCTGAGAAAACAGCGGAGGCTATTTCTAGAATGCATCATTAAGGATGAGATTTCTAAATTCTTGGAAGTGCAGGGTCAGATTAGAACAAGTCAGCATGGATTTAGTAAGTGGTGGTTGTGCCTGACAAACCTGTTAGAAGTCTTTGAGGGGGTAACAAGTAGGTTAGACCAGGGAAACCCAGTGGATGCTATCTATCTAGGACTTCCAAAAGGCCTTTGATAAGGTGTCTCACGGGAGGCTGCTGAGTAAGGTGAGGGCCCATGCTGTTCAAGGTGAGCTACTGGCATGGATTGAGGATTAGCTGTCTGACGGAAGGCAGAGAGTTGGGATAAAAGTTTTTTTCAAAATTACTTACCTGTAGCGGGCAGCGGTGTTTTGTTTTCTCTCTCCTTCACAGAAAGAGCGGGAGCAGCAGAGGAAGTGACGGCAAGCAGAGGGGCAGCCGGGTAGGAGAACTGTGAGTATAAATACTCACTGTTTCACCACCAACGGTCATTTGAGTGGGAGCAGCGGCCGAGTTGAGGTGAACCCGGGAGACTACAGCTAAGGTAAGAGTTTTTTTCAAAATTACTTACCTGTAGCGGGCAGCGGTGTTTTGTTTTCTCTCTCCTTCACAGAAAGAGCGGGAGCAGCAGAGGAAGTGACGGCAAGCAGAGGGGCAGCTGAGACCCGGAAGCAGTTAGTGTAAACTTAGCTGGGTAGGTTTTTTCACCCTTTAAAAGCGTGAAGGAGAGAAACCCGAGGCACTACACAGGTAGTGCCTCCCACCCGCCCTCCTCCTCTAACCTAATAATAACATCTGTTGTGGCAAGTAGGTAAGTGCTGAATTTTGCTTGTTATTTAGACAGTTTTTTTAAAATAGTTAGCTTTAGAGGGATGGCAGTGAAGGCAGTGCAATGTTCCTCCTGCAACATGTATGAGGTGAGGGATGCCATCGACGTCCCTGCCGATTACACTTGCAGGAAGTGCACCCATCTCCAGCTCCTCCAAGACCGTGTTAGGGAACTGGAGCTGGAGTTGGATGAACTTCGGATCATTCGGGAGGCAGAGGGGGTCATAGATCAGAGTTATAGGGAAGTAGTAACTCCAAAGATGGCAGATAGATGGGTTACAGTGAGGGGGACTGGGAGGAAGCAGCCAGTGCAGGGACCTCCTGCGGCCATTCCCCTCAAGAACAAGTATACCGTTTTGGATACTTGTGGGGGGGATGACTTACCAGGGGTAAGTAACGGGGCTCAGGTCTCTGGCACGGAGCCTGTCCCCGTTACTCAGAAGGGAAGGGTGAAGAAGAGCAGAGCAGTAGTAATTGGGGACTCGATAGTTAGGGGCACAGATAGGCGGTTTTGTGGGAACGAGAGAGACTCACGTTTGGTATGTTGCCTCCCAGGTGCAAGGGTACGTGATGTCTCTGATCGTGTTTTCCGGGTCCTGGAGGGGGAGGGGGAGCAACCCGAAGTCGTGGTCCACATTGGCACCAACGACATAGGTAGGAGGAGTGCTGAGGATGTTAGACAGGCTTTCAGGGAGCTAGGTTGGAAGCTCGGAGTTAGAACAAACAGAGTTGTTGTCTCTGGTTTGTTACCCGTGCCACGTGATAGAGATTCGAGGAATAGGGAGAGAGAACAATTAAATGCGTGGCTTCAGGGATGGTGCAGGAGGGAGGGGTTCCAGTTTTTGGATAACTGGGGTTCTTTCTGGGGACGGTGGGACCTCTATAAACAGGATGGTCTACACCTGAACCTGAGGGGAACCAGTATCCTTGGGGGGAGGTTTGCTAGTGCTCTTGGGGGGGGTTTAAACTAACTCGGCAGGGGCATGGGAACCCAGATTGTAGCTTCAGGGTGCAGGGCCTGGAGTGTAGGGAGGTGAGGAACATGGCATCAATTTCCAAGGAGGGTGCCTGTAAACAGGGAAGTGGCTTGAAGTGTGTATACTTCAATGCAAGAAGTATACGAAATAAGGTAGGTGAACTTGCAGCGTGGGTTGGTACCTGGGACTTCGATGTTGTGGCTATTACGGAGACATGGCTAGAACAGGGACAGGATTGGCTGTTGCAGGTTCCGGGATTTAAATGTTTTAGTAGGGTCAGAGGTGGGGGTAAAAGAGGGGGAGGTGTGGCATTGCTTGTCAAAGATAGTATTACAGCGGTGGAAAGGACGATGGATGAGGACTTGCCATCTGAGGTAGTTTGGGCTGAGGTTAGGAATAGGAAAGGTGAGGTCACCCTGTTAGGAGTCTTTTACAGGCCTCCTAATAGTCCTAGAATCATTGAAGAAAGGATTGGGAAGGTGATTCAGGAGATGAGTGACAGTAATAGGGTGGTTGTTATGGGGGACTTTAACTTTCCTGATATTGATTGGGAAAGCTATAGCTCAAGTTCGTTCGATGGGTCAGTGTTTGTTCAATGTGTGCAGGAGAGTTTCCTGACACAATATGTAGACAGGCCAACAAGAGGTGAGGCCATACTGGATTTGGTTCTGGGTAACGAACCAGGCCAGGTGTTAGAATTAAAGGTAGGTGAGCACTTTGGGGATAGTGACCATAATTCGGTGATTTTTACACTCGTGATGGAGAGGGATAAGTGTGTACTACAGGGCAAGAGTTATAGTTGGGGTAAGGGAAATTATGATGCGGTGAGGCATGACTTAGGATGTGTGGCTTGGAAAAGTAGACTCCAAGGCAAGAGTGTAAAGGATATGTGGAACTTGTTCAAGGGGCAACTATTGAGTGTCCTTGATAATTATGTACCTGTCAGGCAGGAAGGAAAGGGTCGTGCGAGGGAGCCGTGGTTTAATAAGGAATTGGAATCCCTTGTTAAATGGAAGAGGGCGGCCTATCTCAAGATGAGACGTGAAGGTTCAATTGGGGCGATTGAGAGTTATAGGGTAGCCAGGAAGGACCTGAAGAGAGAGCTAAAAGCAGCAAGGAGGGGACATGAAAGGTCCTTAGTCGATAGGATTAGGGAAAACCCTAAGGCTTTCTATAGGTATGTTAGGAATAAAAGAATGACTAGGGTAGGAATAGGTCCAGTCAAGGATAGTAGTGGGAAGTTGCGTGTGGAGGCGGAAGAGATTGGGGAGACACTGAATGAATACTTTTCTTCAGTATTTACTCAGGAACAGGGCATTGTTGTGGATGAGAATACTGAGTCACAAATAAGTAGAATGGATGGCTTTGAGGTATGTAGAGAAGAGGTGTTGGAAATCCTGGAAAGGGTGAAAATTGATAAGTCCCCTGGGCCTGATGGCATTTATCCTAGGATTCTCTGGGAAGCAAGGGAGGAGATTGCAGAGCCATTGGCCTTGATTTTTATGTCCTCTTTGTCTACAGGAGTAGTCCCAGAAGACTGGAGGATAGCAAATGTGGTTCCCTTGTTCAAAAAGGGGAGTAGGGATAGCCCTAGTAACTATAGGCCGGTGAGTCTCACTTCTGTTGTGGGCAAAGTCTTAGAGAGAATTGTAAGGGATAGGATTTATGCACATCTGGATAGGAATAATGTGATCAAGGATAGTCAGCATGGTTTTGTGAAGGGCAAGTCGTGCCTCACAAACCTTATTGAATTCTTTGAAAAGGTGACGAAGGAGGTTGATGAGGGGAAAGCGGTAGATGTGGTATATATGGATTTTAGTAAGGCGTTTGATAAGGTTCCCCATGGTAGGCTACTGCAGAAAATACGGAGATATGGCATTGAGGGTGAATCGGAGGTTTGGATTAGGAATTGGCTGGATGGAAGAAGACAGAGGGTAGTAGTTGATGGCAAAGTTTCTTCATGGAGTGCCGTCACTAGCGGTGTTCCGCAAGGATCTGTTTTGGGACCATTGCTGTTTGTCATTTTTATAAATGACCTGGAAGAGGGGTTAGAAGGTTGGGTGAGCAAGTTTGCGGATGATACGAAAGTCGGAGGAGTTGTTGACAGTGAGGAAGCATGTGGCAGGTTACAGCAGGATATAGAGAAGCTGCAGAGCTGGGCAGAAAGGTGGCAGATGGAATTCAATGTAGCTAAGTGCGAGGTGATTCACTTTGGGAAGAATAACAAAAAGATGGGGTACTGGGCTAATGGTCGGATACTTGGTAGTGTGGATGAACAGAGGGATCTTGGTGTCCATGTACACAGATCTCTGAAAGTTGCCACCCAGGTAAATAGTGCGGTGAGGAAGGCATATGGCGTACTGGCTTTTATTGGTAGAGGAATTGAGTTCCGGAGTCCTGAGGTCATGATGCAGTTGTATAAGACTCTTGTACGGCCGCATCTGGAATACTGTGTGCAGTTTTGGTCGCCATACTATAGGAAGGATGTGGAGGCATTGGAACGGGTGCAGAGGAGGTTTACCAGGATGTTGCCTGGTATGGAAGGAAAATCGTATGAGGAAAGACTGAGGCACTTGGAGCTGTTTTCACTAGAGAAAAGAAGGTTTAGGGGTGACTTGATTGAGGTGTACAAGATGATTAGGGGGTTAGATAGGGTAGACAGTATGAACCTTTTCCCGCGTATGGAGTCGGGTATTACAAGGGGGCATAGCTTTAAATTAAGGGGGGGTAGATATAGGACTGATGTTAGGGGTAGGTTCTTCACTCAGCGAGTCGTTAGTTCATGGAATGCCCTGCCAGTAACAGTGGTGGACTCTCCCTCTTTATGGGCATTTAAGAGGGCATTGGATAGGTATATGGAGGATAGTGGGTTAGTGTAGTTTAGGTGGGCTTGGATCGGCGCAACATCGAGGGCCCAAGGGCCTGTACTGCGCTGTATTCTTCTATGTTCTATGTTCTATGTAAAAGGTTCTTTTTTGGAATGGCAGCTGGTGACAAGCGGTGTCCCACAGAGTTCAGTGTTGGGGCCGCAGCTGTTCACTTTATATATTAATGATCTGGATGAAGGGACTGGGGGCATTCTGACAAAGTTCATCGATGATAAGAAGTTGGGCGGACAGGCAGGTCGTACTGAGGAGGTGGAGAGGCTGCAGAAAGATTTCGACAGTTTAGGAGAGTGGTCCAGGAAATGGCTGATGAAATTCAATGTGAGCAAGTGCGAGGTCTTGCACTTTGGAAAAAGAATACAGGTATGGACTATTTTTTTAACAGTGAGAAAATTCATAAAGCCAAAGTACAAAGGGATCTGGGATTCTGTGAAGGTTGATTTGCAGGTTGAGTCTGTGATCAAGAAAGCAAATGTAATGTTGTCATTTATCTCAAGAGGGTTGGAATATAAAAGCAGCAACGTGCTTCTGAGACTTTATAAAGCTCTAGTTAGGCCCCATTTAGCTCCAAGTTTGGGCCCCATACCTCAGGAAGGACATACTGGTACGGGAGCGTGTCCAGCAGAGATGCACAAGGATGATCTCTGGAATGGTAGGCCTAACATATGATGATTGGCTGAGGATACTGGGATTGTATTAATTAGAGTTTAGAAGGTTGAGGGGAGATAGATAGATAGATAGATAGAAGAATACAGCGCAGTACAGGCCCTTTGGCCCTCGATGTGCGCCGATCCAAGCCCACCTAACCTATACTAACCCACTATCCTCCATATACCTATCCAATGCCCGCTTAAATGCCCATAAAGAGGGAGAGTCCACCACTGCTACTGGCAGGGCATTCCATGAACTTACGACTCGCTGAGTGAAGAACCTACCCCTAACTTCAGTCCTATATCTACCCCCGCTTAATTTAAAGTTATGCCCCCTTGTAATACCCGACTCCATTCGCGGGAAAAGGTTCACACTGTCAACCCTATCTAACCCCCTAATCATCTTGTACACCTCAATCAAGTCACCCCTAAACCTTCTTTTCTCTAATGAAAACAGCCCCAAGTGTCTCAGTCTTTCCTCATACGATCTTCCTTCCATACCAGGCAACATCCTGGTAAACCTCCTCTGCACCCGTTCCAGTGCCTCCACATCCTTCCTATAGTATGGCGACCAAAACTGCACACAATATTCCAGATGCGGCCACACCAGAGTCTTATACAACTGCATCATGACCTCAGGACTCCGGAACTCAATTCCTCTACCAATAAAAGCCAGTACACCATATGCCTTCCTCACCGCACTATTTACCTGGGTGGCAACTTTCAGAGATCTGTGTACATGGAAACCAAGATCCCTCTGCTCATCCACACTACCAAGTATCCGACCATTAGCCCAGTACCCCATCTTTTTGTTATTCTTCCCAAAGTGAATCACCTCACATTTAGCTACATTGAATTCCATTTGCCACCTTTCTGCCCAGCTCTGCAACTTCTCTATATCCTGCTGTAACCTGCCACATCCTTCCTCACTGTCAACAACTCCTCCGACTTTCGTATCATCCGCAAACTTGCTCACCCAACCTTCTAACCCCTCTTCCAGGTCATTTATAAAAATGACAAACAGCAATGGTCCCAAAACAGATCCTTGCGGAACACCGCTAGTGACGGCACTCCATGAAGAAACTTTGCCATCAACTACTACCCTCTGTCTTCTTCCATCCAGCCAATTCCTAATCCAAACCTCCAACTCACCCTCAATGCCATATCTCCGTATTTTCTGCAGTAGCCTACCATGGGGAACCTTATCAAACGCCTTACTAAAATCCATATATACCACATCTACCGCTTTCCCCTCATCAACCTCCTTCGTCACCTTTTCAAAGAATTCAATAAGGTTTGTGAGGCACGACCTGCCCTTCACAAAACCATGCTGACTATCCTTGATCACATTATTCCTATCCAGATGTGCATAAATCCTATCCCTTACAATTCTCTCTAAGAAGTGAGACTCACCGGCCTATAGTTACTAGGTTATCCCTACTCCCCTTTTTGAACAAGGGAACCACATTTGCTATCCTCCAGTCTTCTGGCACTACTCCTGTAGACAAAGAGGACATAAAAATCAAGGCCAATGGCTCTGCAATCTCCTCCCTTGCTTCCCAGAGAATCCTAGGATAAATGCCATCAGGCCCAGGGGACTTATCTATTTTCACCTTTTCCAGGATTTCCAACACCTCTTCTCTACATACCTCAAAGCCATCCATTCTACTTATTTGTGTCTCAGTATTCACATCGACGACAATGCCCTGTTCCTGAGTAAATACTGAAGAAAAGTATTCATTCAGTGTCTCCCCAATCTCTTCCGCCTCCACACGCAACTTCCCACTACTATCCTTGACTGGACCTATTCCTACCCTAGTCATTCTTTTATTCCTAACATACCTATAGAAAGCCTTAGGGTTTTCCCTAATCCTACCGACTAAGGACCTTTCATGTCCCCTCCTTGCTGCTCTTAGCTCTCTCTTCAGGTCCTTCCTGGCTACCCTATAACTCTCAATCGCCCCAATTGAACCTTCACATCTCATCTTGAGATAGGCCGCCCTCTTCCATTTAAAAGAAGAGATCTAATAGAAACTTACTTAGAAACTGGAAATGCTATAACTTAACTGGAAACGCAATAACTGTAGTACATTGGATGGATCAGGTTTTGTCCAATGTGCACAGGAGGGTTTCCTGACACAGTATGTCAAAGGGCCGACAAGAGGGGAGGCCACATTAGATCTGGTGCTTGGTAATGAACCAGGCCAGGTGTTGGATTTAGTTGTAGGTGAGCACATTAGAGAGAATGACCATAATTCAGTTACGTTTAGTTTAGCGATGGAAAGGGATAGGTACATGCCACAGGTCAAGAGTTATCGATGGGGCAAGGGCAATTGTAATGCGATTAGGCAAGAATTAGGATGCATAGAATGAGGTAGCAAAATGCAGGGAATGCAGACAATGGAAATGTGGAGCTGGTTTAAGAAACAGATATTGCATGTCCTTGATAGGTATGTCCCTGTCAGGCAGGGAGGAAGTGATAAGGTAAGGGAACCGTGGTTTACTACAGAAATTGTATCTCTTGTTACGAAGAAGAAGGAGGCTTATGTGTTGATCAGGCAAGATGGTTCAGATGAGGCGATGGAGAGTTACAGATCAGCTCGGAAGGATTTAAAGAGAGAGTTAAGAGCAAGGAGAGGACACGAGCAGTCTTTAGCAAATAGAATAAAGGAGAACCCTAAAGCTTTCTATAGGTATGTGAGGAATAACAGGATGATTAGGGTAGGAATAGGGCCAGCCAAAGACAGAAGTGGGAAGTTGAGTGTGGACCCTGTGGAGATTGAAGAGGTGCTAAACCAACATTTCTCATCGGTTTTCACTCAGGAAGAGGAGAATATTGTAGAGTAGAATGAGATATGAGATATTAGACTAGAAAGTATTGAGGTTAGTTACGAACAGGTGTTATCAATCCTAGAAGGAGTGAAAGTAAACAACTCCCCTGGGCTGGATGGGATGTATCTGAGGATTCTCTGGGAAGCTAGGGAGGAGATAGCAGAGCCTTTGGCTTTGATATTTGAGTCGTCATTGTCTACAGGTTTGGTACCAGAGGACTAGAGGATTGCAAATGTGTCCTTGTTCAAGAAGGGCAGTAGAAAGAACCCAGGTAATTATAGACTAGTGAGCCTTACTTCTGTTGTAGGAAAGGTTTTGGAAAGGATTATAAGAGATACGATTTATAATCATCTAGCAAACAACGATTTGATTTCAGATAGTCAACATGGTTTCGTCAAGAGCAGGTCGTGTCTTACAAATCTCATTGAGTTTTTTGAGAAGGTGAACAAGCATGTAGATGAGGGTAGGGCAGTTGACGTGGACTTCAGTAAAGCCTGTGATAAGGTTCCACAAGGTAGGTTGATGGAGAAAATGCAGAGGCATGGGATTGAGGGTGATTTAGCAGTTTGGATTAGAAACTGGCTTTCTGAAAGAAGGCAGCGAGTGGTGGTCGATGGAAAATATTCAGCCTGGAGTCCGATTACTAGGAGAAAGTGAGAACTGGAGATCAGAGCTGAAAAATGTGTTGCTGGAAAAGCGCAGCAGGTCAGGCAGCATCCAAGGAGCAGGAGAATCGACGTTTTTGGCATAAGCCCTTCTTCAGGTCCGATTACTAGTGGTGTGCCACAAGGATCTGTTTTGGGACCACTGCTATTTGTCATTTTTATAAATGACTTAGATGCAGGCATAGGTGGATGGATTAGTAAATTTGCAGATGACACTAAAGTCGATGGAGTATTGGACAGTGTGGAAGAGTGTTACAGGTTGCAGGGGGACTTGGATAAACTGCAGAATTGGGCAGAGTGGTGGCAAATGGAGTTCAATGCAGCTAAATGTGAGGTGATTCACTTTAGGAAGAATAACAGGAAGGCAGATTACTGGGTCGATGGAAAGATTCTTGGTAGTGTGGATGTGCAGAGGAATCTTGGAGTCCATGTACATAGATCCCTGAAATTTGCCACCAGGTGGATAGTGCTGTTAAGAAGGCATATGGTGTGTTAGGTTTCATTCAGAGAGGGATTGAGTTCAGGAGCCCCAATATCATGCTGCAACTATACAAAACGCTGGTGCGGCCACACTTGGAATATTGTGTACAGTTCTGGTCCCCATATTTCGCAAAGGATGTGGAAGCATTGGAAAAGGTCCAGAGGAGATTTACCAGGATGTTACCTGGTCTGGAGGGAAGGTCTTATGAGGAAAGGCTGAGAGATCTGTTCTCATTGGCAAGAAGAAGGCTAAGGGGGATTTGATAGAGACATACAGGCTGATCAGAGGATTAGATAGGGTAGACAGTGAAAGTCTTTTTCCAAGGATGATGACGTCAGCGTGTACGAGGGGGCATAACTACAAATTGAGGGGTGATAGATTTCGACAGATGTCAGAGGCAGGTTCTTTACGCAGAAAGTGGTAAGGGTGTGGAATGCCCTACCTGCTAATGTAGTTAACTCAGCCACATTAAGGAGATTTAAACAATTCTTATGGATGATTTTGGGATAGTGTAGGGGGACGAGCTGAGAATAGTTCACAGGTTGGTACAACATGGAGGGCCGAAGGGCCTGTTCTGTGCTGTATTGATTTATGTTCTATGTTCTAAGATAATGCATGGCTTAGAAAGGGTGGACGCTGGGAAGTTGTTTCCATTAGGCGGAGAGACTAGGACCTGTGGGCACCGCCTTAATATTAGAGGGGGTCAATTTAGAACAGAAATGAGGGCACATTTCTTCAGCCAGAGAGTGGTGGGCCTGTGGAATTCATTGCCACGGAGCGCAGTGGAGGCTGGGACGTTGGGTGTCTTCAAGACAGAGATTGATAAATTCTTAATCTCACAAGAAATTAAGGGCTGTGGGGAGAGTGCAGGTAAGTGGAATTGAAACACCCGTCAGCCATGATTAAATGGCGGAGTGGATTCGTTGTGTCGAATGGCCTTGCTTCCACTCCTATGTCTTATGGTCTTATGGGAGTGAGGGAGAGAGAGTGTGAGAAACAGAGAGATACAGGTACAAATTGAAGGAGGGAGAGAGTGAGAGTGAGCGAGACAGAGAGAGAGAGAGGGAGGAGTAGAGGAAGGAGAATGAGAAAGAGAGTGAGGGAGAGAGAGACAGAAGGATGAAGATGGAGTGTGGTTGAGGTGGTGGCGGAGGTGGGGGGGTGGGGGGGCGGGGGGCGGCTTCTGGATCTTTCGCCAGATTGCTCCCTTGTGTTTAAAGTGATGCAATGCCACCCTCTGCTGGCCACTACATGAGGGTGAAAATTATCAAGGATTCAGTTTCAGAGAGAGTAGCTCACAGCAACATCAACACACACAGACACGCAGTATGTTGGTGTGGCGAGGTTTGCTTTTGTATTGAAGCTCCTCAGAGTGAAACATGCTCATGTTCAGGAATGCAGGTGTTCCCTCTGCGACCACCACCCTCTGTCTTCTATCTTTGAGCCAGTTCTGTATCCAATTTCTTCAGTAATTCAGTGTCGAACACCTTACAGGATTAAGGGAAATCCCAAAGCCTTTTATTCATATATAAGGAGCAAGAGGGTAACTAGAGAAAGGGTTGGCCCACTCAAGGACAAAGGAGGAAAATTATGCGTGAAGTCAGAGAAAATGGGTGAAATTCTTAACAAGTACTTTATGTTGGTATTCACTGAGGAGAGGGACAGGACAGATGTTGAGGTTAGGGTTAGATGTTTGATTACTCTAGGTCAAGTCAGTATAACGAGGTAGGAAGTGTTGCGTATTCTAAAAGGCATTAAGGTGGACAAGTCCCCAGATCTGGATGGGATCTATCCCAGTTTTCTGAGGCAAGGGAGAGAGGAAATAGCTGGGTCTTTAACAGATATCTTTGCAGCATCCTTGAACATGGGGGGGGGGGGGTCCCGGAGGACTGGAGAATTGTTAACGTTGTCCCCTTGTTAAAGACGGGTAGCAGGGATAATCCAGGTTATTATAAACCAGTGAGCCTAACAATCAGTGGTAGGGAAGCTGCTGAAGAAGATACTGAGGGATAGGATCTATCCCCATTTTGATGTAAATGGGCTTATCAGTGATAGGTAAAATGGTTTTGTGCAGGGAAGGTCATATCTTACCAACTTAATAGAATTCTTTGAGGAAGTGACAAAATTAATTGATAAGGGAAGGACTGTAGATGTCATATACATGGATTTCAGTAAGGCTTTTCATAAGGTTCCCCATGGAAGGCTGATGGAGAAATGAAGTCACATGGAGTTCAGGGTGTTTTAGCTAGATGGATAGAGGACTGACTGGGCAACAGGAGACAGAGAATTGTAGTGGAAGGGACTTTCTCAAAATGGAGAACTGTGACCAGTGATGTTCCACAGGGATCCATGCTGGGACTGCTGTTGTCTATGATGTACATAAATGATCTGGAAGAAGGTATAGGTGGTCTGATTAGCAAGTTTGCAGATGACACTAAGATTGGTGGAGTAGCAGATAGTGAAGGAGACTACTAGAGAATACTGTAGAATATAGATAGATTGGAGAGTTGGGTGGAGAAATTGCAGATGGAGTTCAATCCGGGCAAATGCAAGTTGATGCATTTTGGAAGATCCAATTCAAGAGCAAACAAGCCCTAGGGAAAATTGATGTACAGAGAGATCTGGGTGTTCAGGTCTATTTTACCCTGAAGGTGGTAATGCAAGTTGATTGAGTGGTCAAGAAGGCACATGCATGCTTTCCTTCCTTCAGTACAGCAGTTGGCAGGTCATGTTACAATTGTAGAAGACTCTGGTTTGGGCACATCTGGAGAACTGCGTACAGTTCTGGTTTCCACATTACCAAAAGGATGTGGATGCTTTGAGGCAGTGGTTAACACAGCTTTTGGGCTGTCAAATGCCTCCTGACAGCCTACCATTGTACACTTAGACATTTCCTGCATTTCTTCAGTAATTCAGTGAGTGGAGCAGCCGCACTACTAAAATGCAGTACGAATTTCCGATAAAACCCACTCAATTCCTGGAATCGTAGTACTGCTCTCTTCGTCAATGGTATGGGAGACTTCCCAATAATCTTTGTTTTTACATTCCATGGGGCCATTTGTCCATGTCCAATAACACATCCCAAGAACATGACTTGGGCTTTGACGAATTCACTCTTAGTCAGATTTATCATTAAGCCTGCCCTCCCGAAGTCAATCGAATAATCCTGATAAGAGCTGCAAATGTTCCTTCCATGTGTGATGAAAAATCACCAGGTCATTGATGTATACTACACAGTTGGGTAATTCAGAACCACCTTAATTGGTTAGTCTTTGAAATGTGGCTGGCACATTTTTCATACCATGTGGCATGACTTTAAATTAATACAGTCCATTCGACATGATGCAAGCTGAAATTGTCTTTGCTTTTTCTAATAAATGTACCTAACAATATCCTCGGAGTAAGTCCAACTTAGAAATATACATTGCTTGTCCCATCTTTTCAACACAATCTTCCAAACATGGAATCAGACTTTGTAACTGCATTGACTTTGCGATAGTCCACACAAAACGATTGTGTACCATTGTTTTAGCACCATTACTCGGGTCAGCCCCAGTCACTGCAACTCACTTCAATTCTGTTGTCTTGGAGATTACGTTCAATCTCTTTTTGAACCTGTGCCAACTGTACAAGATTAATTCTATAAGCGTGTTGCCTAATTGGAACAGCATTTCCTATATCCACATGATGGGTAATTAGATGAGCACTTTCAAGCTTATTTCCACTTATATCCCTATATGATAGCAATGACTCTTTTAGTCATTTAGAATTTCCTCTGGAAGGTAACTCAATAATATATCCCAATTTTTGATACCTTCCTCATTGTCCAATGTAATTTGAGGAATGTCCAATTCAGAATCCTCTGAACTTGGTTCTTCACTGTGTTGTTACTAGTAACACATTTTCCTTTTGCTTTCCTTCCCTATCAAAATATCTTTTGGGCATATTCACATGGCACACTTTGTGAGCTTTTTTTCTGTCTGGAGTCCTTATCAAATAGTTCACCTCACACAATCTCCTTTGACTTGATAAGGTCCACTAAACTTGCTTTTAAAGGTTCACTTATCACTGGAAATAACACTAATATTTATCTTCGTTAACAAAATTATAAGTTTTTGATCTTTTGTCTGCTTCTTGTTTCATCATATGCTGTGATATTGTTAAATACTGTCTAGCCAACTTCCCTGCGTTATTCAACCATTCTCTAAAATTTGACACATGGTTCATATTTGAGGTCTCTGAATTCTGACTCACCGATTTCTCCTTAATCAATTTTAGTGGTCCTCTCACTTCATCCTGTTTTGTCTCAATCATTTGATCAAGTATGGTCCCTGATAATTCTACCTCAACTTTCTTATCTGTATTCTTTGATTTCTCCTTCTGTTTCAACCGGTGACTTTGTGACCTTGTTACCACACAGTGAGGAAAAGTCCCAGGATATACTTCCTGTAATACCTCAGTTGCCTGATTTTCCACTAGCTTTTCAACCACAGTAGGCAGCACTCCGATTGTGTGATCCAGCTATGTTATTACCAAAGACAAATTGTGCTCCTGGAGCCAAGAGTTATTCCAGTACTCCTACCATTACTTCGCCACTTTTCACTGGACACTCCAGCCTCACTTTACATAACTGAGCATTTCTTGTCTAACAGTGAATCCTGCGTGCTAGCACTTTTTCTGGAGGTTGGTTAAGGATGAAGTGCCAGATTTTCATAATCCATTTACTTGCAAAGGTAAAGTTTACTTACATAGGCCAGGAGCAGCAGGTAAAGATGTTATTGTATTAAGAGATATGGGGTTGTGTCAATCTTTGATGTTCAGAGATGAGGAGATATGTAACTTAGAAGGACTATTGTCAGAAAATGTGCTAGTACATGGAAATCACTGGGAGACATGAAGTGCTCAATTATGTAGAGTGATGTTAGGGTGTGAAGTGGAAGTGGAGATGTGCTGGTAGGAGTACTCTCAACTCCAGGAATATAGTTGGTCCTTGCTAATGATATAGGCAGATCACAGGTAGGAGTACTGCCTATTGTGGTTGAAAAGCCAATGGAAAATCAGGCAACTGAGGAATTAAAGGAAGCATATCCTGGGAATTTTCCTGACTGTGTATTAACAAGGTCACAAAGTCACCAATTTAAACAGGAGGAGAAATCAAAGAATACAGATAAGAAAGTTGAAGTAAACTCTCAGAGACCATGTTTGATCAAATGTTTGAGACAAAACAGGAACAGGTGGAGGACAATGTGGATTTCTTCAGCTCAGGGAAGTTAACTGAATTACAACAGAAAGATGAGAAACTGAAGCAAGGTATACAGGAAAACCACACATACAGACCAAGTCCTGAACTATGAAAGCAAGCACCCCAACTCACACAAAAGAAGTTGCATCAAGACACTGTTCAAAAGGGCCACAACACACTGCAGCACAGCAGAACTGCAAAAAGAGGAAGGAGAACACCTCTGCCATGTATTTGCCAAAAACGGATACCCCCGCAATTTCATCAACAGATGCCTAAGGGAAAGACAACGGAATGAGGACATGCCACAACCCAAAGGACTAGCCACGTTATCATATATCAAGAACATTTCTGAACTGACAGCCAGACTACTACGACCACTAGGACTCATAACAGCACACAAACCAACAGCCACTCTCAGACAACAAATCACCAGGACAAAGGACCCGATACCCAGCATGAGCAAAACCAACGTAGTGTACAAAATCCCATGCAAGGACTGCACAAAACACTACATAGGACAAACAGGAAGACAGCTAATGATCCGTATCCATGAACACCAACTAGCCACGAAACGACACGACCAGCTATCCTTAGTAGCCACACACGCAGATGACAAGCAACATGAGTTTGACTGGGACAATACTACTATTATAGGACAAGCCAAACAGAGAACAGTCAGGGAATTCCTAGAAGCATGGCACTCATCCACAGATTCTATCAACAAACACATCGACCTGGACCCAATATACCAGCTACTGCAGCGGACAGCTGGAACTGACAACCGGAAGCGGCAGAGACAAACCACTATAAATGCCGGAGGAAAGATCACAGAAGCGCTTCACAGGAGGCTCCCAAGCACTGAGGATGTCCCCTAGACAGGGGACGAAACGTCTGCAACACAAATTCCCAGCTCTGCGAACAGAACCACAACAAGCACCCGAGCTACAAATCTTCTCACAAACTTTGAAAACTGAAGCAATTGTATTAAAGAGCTTACACGGAATAAGAACCCACATCTATGAGTACTACTCTCCATGTGTACTACTATCTTAAAAATGATATCCTTATGAGGAAATGGAGACCATCATATATTTAGGCAGATAAGAAATGGGCAGAAGTTCATCAAGTCGTATTACCAGTGAGTTATAGAAAGGAGGTGTTGCGGTAGCACATGAACTCGCAGTAGGAGGTAAATTAGGGGTCAGAAAAACTCAAGCTAAAATATAAAAAACAGTTTTATTGGCCTGGACTGCATAAGGAATGTTGATGCCTGTTTGAGTCCAGTAACCACCAGCTGCTATCTGAATCCAGCACTTGCTGGCTGCATCTACTAGTGCATGCAGAGAGGAGAAGAATCAATTCTTATAACTTCAGAAGTTACTTTATTAATATATTAAACCATACACCTATCTCTGATATGTTCTCTTACAAAGTAGACCTTATATATTTTCCCAGAAACTGAACTAAAAACCTGTTGATACACCCATTTGAGCCTCACGGAATACAGAGAGAACTAGCCATTTAGATACAGAACCTAGCTCAAAGGTAGAAGACAGAGGGTGATGGTGGAGAGTTGTTTTTCAGACTGGAGGTCTGTGACCAGTGGAGTGCCACAAGGATCGGTGCTGGGTCCTCTACTTTTTGTCATTTACGTAAATGATTTGGATGCGAGCATAAGAGGTACAGTTAGTAAGTTTGCAGATGACACCAAAATTGGAGGTGCAGTGGACAGCGAAGAGGGATACCTCAGATTACAACAGGATCTTGATCAGATGGGCCAAAGGGCTGAGAAGTGGCAGATGGAGTTTAATTCAGATAAATGCAAGGTGCTGCATTTTGGGAAAGCAAATCTTAGCAGGACTTATACACTTAATGGTAAGGTCCTAGGGAGCGTTGCTAACCAAAGAGATCTTGGACTGCAGGTTCATAGCTCCTTGAAAGTGGAGTCACAGGTAGATAGGATAGTGAAGAAGGCGTTTGGCATGCTTTCCTTTATTGGTCAGAGTATTGAGTACAGGAGTTGGGATGTCATGTTGCGACTGTACAGGACATTGGTTAGGCCACTGTTGGAATATTGCATGCAATTCTGGTCTCCTTCCTATCGGAAAGATGTTGTGAAACTTGAAAGGGTTCAGAAAAGATTTACAAGGATGTTGCCAGGGTTGGAGGATTTGAGGTATAGGGAGAGGCTGAACAGGCTGGGGCTGTTTTCCCTGGAGCTTGGGAGGCGGAGGGGCGACCTTATTATAAGGGGCATGGATAGGGTAAATAGGCAAAGTCTTTTCCCTGGGGTTGGGGAGTCCACAACTAGAGGGCATAGGTTTAGGGTGAGAGGGGAAAGATATAAAAGAGACCTATGGGGCAACCTTTTCACGCAGAGGGTGGTACGTGTATGGAATGAGCTGCCAGAGGAAGTGGTGGAGGCTAGTACAATTGCAACATTTAAGGGGCATTTGGATGGGTATATGAATAGGAAGAGTTTGGAGGGATATGGACCGGGTACTGACAGGTGAGACTAGATTGGGTTGGGATATCTGGTCGGCATGGACGGGTTGGACCAATGGGTCTATTTCCATGCTGTACTTCTCTATGACTCCAATAGAAAACAGAGAGTTGGGACAAGGGGGACATTTTCAAAACAGCAACCTGTAACTAATGGAGTACACATGGGGACTAGTGCTAGGGCCACCATTATTTGCTTTCGTTATATGGATAATATATACATTTATATACACGTATATACTTGTCTTGGACTAGGAAAGTACTGTAGCCAAGTTTGTGCATGACACAAAAATAGGTCAGAGTGCCTGCAATAAGGATAACACAAAGAATCTGCTGTAGGAAGTTAAAAATCACACAACACCAGGTTATAGTCCAACAGGTTTAATTGGAAGCACTAGCTTTCGGAGCGACGCTCCTTCATCAGGTGATTGTGGAGGGCTCGATTGTAACACAGAATTTATAGCAAAAATTTGCAGTGTGATGTAACTGAAATTATACATTGAAGAATTGATTGTCTGTTAAGCCTTTCATCTGTTAGAATACAGTGATAGTTTCACTTCTTTCATGTGTAAATCACAAAACCCTTTTTTTAAAAATTGCATTCTCAGGTTAGCTGTTAACAATGGTGATAGCTAGACAATATGTTAAAGGTGTTAGCCCCCTATGTTCTCTGTCTATGACCTGATGTTTAGATTGATTCTAATCTAAAAAGTGAGATAACAGAGTTATACATAAATTCATGCAGTTTTTGAGCTCAGAGTTCGACATGAATGTATGCAGTTTTTGAGCGAAGTGCAATGTAACTCTGCAAGTACAAAAAAATTCACCCCACAAAATATGTGTGTGCATGTGGGTCTTTGTCTGTCTGTCTGTGTGTCTGTCTGGGGTGGGGGTTGTGAGTGTGAGAAAGTGTGTGTGTATGTGTGTGTGTGTGTAGTGAGTGCAGAGTGTCTTAAGTCTGTGAGGAGGTGCATGTGTGGGAGTGTGTGTGTCTATAAGGGTGTGTGTGGGTGTCTGTGTGCGTGTCTGTGTGTACCTGTGTCCGTGTGTATGTGAGAGTGTGTGTGTGTAGGAATATCTGTGTGTGTGTGTGTAGTGCAATGATGATCACCTATAATGTGACATGAACCCAAGGTCTCGGTTGAGGCCCTCCCTATGGGTACCGAACTTAGCTATCAGCCTCTGCTCGGCCACTTTCCTCTGCTGCCTGTCCCGAAGTCCACCTTGGAGGATGGTCACCCGAAGATCCAAGGCTGAATGTCCTGGAACACTGAAGTGTTCCCCAACTGGGAGGGAACCCTCCTGTCTATTGATTGTTGTGCGGTGCCCATTCATCCGTTGTTGTAGCCTTTGCTCGGTTTCCCCAATGTAATATGCCTCCGGGCACCCTTGCCTGCAATGTATAAGATAGAGAACGTTGGCTGAGTCAATTGAGTACCTGCCATGTACAAGGTGGGAGGTGTTCCCACGCGTAATAGTGGTATCTGTGTCCACAATCTGACATGTCTTGCAGCGTCCACCGTGACAGGGTTGTATGGAGTTGTCCTGAGAGCCGGGCAGTTTGCTATGAACAATGATCTGTTTGAGGTTTGGCGGTTGTTTAAAGGCAAGTAGTGGAGGTGTGGGGAAGGTCTTGGTGAGGTGCTCATCCTCATTGATAATGTGTTGCAGGTCACGAAGAACATGGCGTAATTTTTCAGCCCCTGGGAAGTACTGAACAATGAAGGGTACCCTGTCAGTTGCAGCCCATGTCTGTCTCCTGAGGAGGTCATTACAGTTCCTTGCTGTGGCACGTCGGAACTGGCGGTCGATGAGTTGAGCATCGTACTCCGTTCTTGTGAGGGCATCCTTGAGTACTTTCAGGTGTCCGTCATGTTCCTCCTCATCTGAGCAGATCCGGTGTATGCGTAGGGCTTGTCCATAGGGAATGGCTGTTTTAATATGTTTTGGGTGGAAGCTGGAGAAGTGTAGCATTGTGAGGTTGTCTGTGGGTTTGCGGTAGAGTATGGTGCTGAGGTGTCCGTCCTTGACGGAGACGCACGTGTCCAAGAATGAGACAGACAGTCGAGAGTAGTCCATGGTGAGTTTGATGGTGGGATGAAACTTGTTGATGTCACTGTGTAGTTTTATCAGTGACTCCTCGCCATGGGTCCAGAGGAAGAAAATGTCATCAATGTACCTGGTGTACAATGTCGGTTGGAGATCCTGCATAGAGAAGAAATCTTGTTCGAACCTGTGCATAAAAATGTTGGCATATTGGGGTGCAAATTTGGTCCCCATGGCCATTCCATGTGTCTGGATGAAGAATTGGTTGTCAAAGGTGAAGACGTTATGATCGAGGATAAAGCGGATGAGTTGTAGGATGGTGTTTGGAGACAGGCTGTTGTTGGTGTCGAGTACTGAGGCTGTTGCTGCGATGCCATAATTGTGGGGGATGCTGGTGCAGAGTGCGGAAACGTCCATTGTGACGAGGAATGTTCCCGGTTCGACTGGTCCGTGGGTGCTGAGTTTCTGGAAGAAATCCGTAGTGTCGCGACAGAAGCTGGAGATCCCCTGTACAATAGGTTTCAAGATGCCTTCCACATAGCCAGAGAGATTCTCACATAGGGTCCCATTTCCCGACATGATGGGACGTCCCGGTGTGTTGGCTTTGTGTACCTTTGGAAGGCAGTAGAAGTCGCCTACACGAGAAGTACGTGGGATGAGGGCGCGTAGGGAGCTCTGAAGGACTGGATCCAAAGTTCTGATCAGTGTGTTTAATTCACGGGTATGTTCTTTGGTCGGGTCAGCTGGTAGTTGCCTGTAGTGTTCCTGGTTGTTCAGTTGTCGGTACACTTCCTTGCAGTAATCTGTTCTATTCTGAATGACAATGGCTCCTCCTTTATCTGCTAGTTTGATGACAATGTTGTGATTGGTTTTGAGAGCCTGGATGGCATTGCGTTGGGAACGGGTGATGTTTTGCTCTACCTTATGGGTACGGCTGATGAATCTGGCATTTATATATTTCCTGACAGTTTGAGCATTCATGTCAAGCCCAGGGCAGCGGCCATCCGGTGGGGTCCATGTTGACACCTTCTTCGGTCGCTCCTCTACAGATCCCTGTAATGACTGTTCTAGTTCATCAGTTGGCTCAGTGGGATCACTGCCGGCACCTTGAAAGAATTCCCGGAGTCTCATTCGTCTGATGAACTCCTCTGTGTCTGCTGCCAGAACCAACGGGTCCATTTTGGTGGTGGAGCAGAAGATGAGACCCCTACTCAGGACTTCAATCTCTTCCGGTCGAAGGGTGTGGTCCGATAAGTTGACAATAGATTTCCCCGCAGTGATAATGTTGTCTACTGTGGTTCCAGGACGGGCTTTGCTATTACTGGTAAGAATGCCAAGCTTCTCCAGTTTTTTGTTCTTGGCGTGCATGTACGTGGTGTAGTTTTGTCGCCTTGTCTGTTTGGCAATGTCACGTAATTGTACTGATGTATCCTGTGTGCAGGCTGTGAGTGTGGACTCCATCTGAATTTCAAGGTTGTGGCGCCTGCTGTAGAGTTGGTGCACGAGATGATTGAGGAGTTTACGAGAGGTGCGGTGGCAAAGTCTCTCTGCGTAGTCTGTGTTGTAGGTCGACCTAAGTGGGTTCGTGATCTGTAATCCTTTCGGGATCTTTCCTGCTTGCCTGCATTCCTGTAGAAACTTGATGTCTGCGTCGATATGTGCAATCTTCTTGGAGATCCTCTCCACTTTAAGCCGGCAGTTAGTGGTGTTGATAGTAGTCATGATTCGGAGATGCCGGTGTTGGACTGGGGTGTACAAAGTTAAAAATCACACAACACCAGGTTATAGTCCAACAGGTTTAATTGGAAGCACACTAGCTTTCGGAGCGATGCTCCTTCATCAGGTGATTGTGGAGGGCTCGATCGTAACACAGAATTTATAGCAAAAATTTGCAGTGTGATGTAACTGAAATTATACATTGAAGAATTGATTGTCTATTAAGCCTTTCATCTGTTAGAATACAGTGATAGTTTCACTTCTTTCACGTGTAAATCACAAAACCCTTTTTTTTTAAATTGCATTTTAAAATCTGCAGTAGGGTATAGACTGGTTAAGTGAGTGGCCAAAAAAGACTGGCAGTTGAAATATAATGTGAGAAACTGTGAGATAATGTACTTTGGCTGGAAGAGTATAGGATTTGAATATTACTTAAACGAAGAAAGACTGCAGAATACTATTGCAGAAAGGAATTTGGAAGTCCTTATCCATGAATCACAAAGAGCTGGTATTCAAGCTCAGTGGGTAATAGGAAAGACCAATGGAATGTTGGCATTCGTTTCAAAGAGAATAGAGTATAACAATAGAGACGTCTTGGTAAAACTATGCTAGGCACTAGTCAGACCACAGCTGGAATACTGTGAACAATATTGGGAATGGAGGCAATTCAGAGAAGGTTCAGTAGGCTGTTATCAGGTATGAAGGGACTGTCTTAGGTGGCGACATTGAGTAATTTGAGCCTGCACTAACTGGAGGTTAGAAGAATGAGAGATGACCGCATTGCTGTATACGTGATATTTAGGAGACTTGACAGGGTAGGTGTGTAAAGATTGTTTCCCTTGTGGGAGCGTCTCAGACCATAGAGCATAATTTCAGAATAAGGTTTCACACATTAAGGTAGGGGTGAGGAGGACCTTTTTTTCAGTCAGAAGGGAGTGTATCTGTGGCATTATTTATCACACAAAGCTGGGTCTAGGTCATTAAGTGCACTCAAGGGTGAGACAGACAGGTGTTTGATCAATAACGGAATCAGGTGTTATGGGAAAAAGGCAGGAAAGTGGAGTTGGGCTATATCAGATCGATCTTACTGAATGATGGAGCAGCCTCAATTGTCTGAATGGCCTTCTTCTGCTCCTATATCTTATGGTCTCTTAGACGTGATACCATAGACCTCACAGGAGCTGGAATCAATTTTGAGGATGCCTAGGGCAACTTCCTTCTAAGTGCACATCATTGTGGAGAGAGTTAACTTTCTGAAGAAGAGGTATAGAGTAATAGTATCATAGAATCATACAGCAGGAAACATACCCTTTGGTCCAACTAGTCTATGCTGACTATATCCCAAACTAAACTAGTCTTACCCACCTGTGCTCAGCCCATATCCCTCCAAACACTTCTTATTCATGAACTTATCTAAATGTCTTTTAAACATTGTAACTGTACCCACATTCACCACTTCTTGTGGAAGTTGATTCCACATGCAAAATTGATTCCACTGTGTTAAAAAATTGCCTCTCATGTATTTTTAAATTATTTTTCCTCTCACCTTAAAAATATGCCCCCTAGACTTGAAATCCCCCACCCTAGGGAAAGGACATCTGCCATTTATCTTATCTATACCTCACATTACTTTGTAAATCTCTTTAAAGTCACCACTCAACTACCTACACTCCAGTAAAAATAAGTTCCACTCTATCTAGCCTTTCTATGTAATTCAAACCCTCCACTCCATGTAACATCCCGGTAAATCTCTTCTGAACCCTCTCCAGCTTAACATTATCCTTTCTACAAGGATAGAATGGGGAAGAAAACTGCAGGGGATGGACACAATTGAAATGTGGAGCTTATTCAAGGAACAGCTACTGCATGTCCTTGATACATTTTTTACCTGTCAGGCAGGGAGGAAGTGATCAAGCGACGGAGCCAGGGTTTACTAAAGAAGTTGAATCTCTTGTCAAGAGGAAGAAGAAGGCTTATGTTAGGATGAGATGTGAAGGCTCAGTTAGGGTGCTTGAGAGTTACAAGCTAGCCAGGAAGGACCGAAAGAGAGAGCTAAGAAGCGCCAGGAGGGGACATGAGAAGTCGTTGGCAGATAGGATCAAGGAAAACTCTAAAGCTTTCTATATGCATATCAGGAATAAAAGAATGACTAGAGAAAGATTAGGACCAATCAAGGATAGTAGTGAGAAGTTGTGTGTGGAGTCCGAGGAGATGGGGAAGCTCAAAATGAATATTTTTAATCTGTATTCACACTGGAAAGAGACAATGTGTCGAGGACAATATTAAGATACAGGCTACGAGGCTAGACAGGGTTGAGGTTCACAAGGTGGTAGTGTTAGCAATTCTGGAGAGAGTGTGAAAATAGGTTAGTCCCCTAGGCTGAATGGGATTTATCCTAGGATTCTCTTGGAAGCCAGGAAGGCTATTGCAGAGCCTTTGGCTTTGATCTTCATGTCGTCATTGTCTACAGGAATAGTGCCAGAAGACTGGAGGATAGTAAATGGCCCCTTGTTCTAGAAGGGGAGTAGAGACAACTCCGGTAATCATAGACCAGTGAGCCTTACTTCGGTTATCGGTGAAGTTTTGGAAAGATTATAAGAGTTATGATTTATAATCATCTAGAGAGGAATGAGTTGATTAGGATTGGGGATAGTCAACATGGTTTTGTGAAAGATAGATTGTGCGTCACAAACCTATTGGGTTCTTTGAGAAGGTGACCAAACAGGTGGGTGAGGGTAAAGTGGTTAAAGCGGTGTATATGTATTTCCGTAACGTGTTTGATAAGGTTCCCCTCGGTAGGCCATTGCACAAAATACGGAGGGATGTGATTGAGGATAATTTAGTGGTTTGGATCAGAAATTGGCTGGCTGAAAGAAGACAAAGGGTGGTGGTTGATGGGAAATGTTCATCCTGGAGTTCAGTTACTGGTGCTGCAACACCAGGATCTGTTTTGGGTCCACTGCTGTTTGTCATTTTTATAAATAACCGAGATGAGTATGTAGAAGGATGGGTTAGTAAATTTGCGGATGACACGAAGGTCGGTGGTGTTGTGGATAGTGCTGAAGTATGTTGCAGGTTATAGAGGTACATAAATAAGCTGCAGAGCTGTGCTGAAGGGTGGCAAATGGAATTTAATGCGGAAAAGTGTGAGGTGATTCGTTTTGGAAGGAGCAACAGGAATAAAGAGTACTGGGATATTGGTAAGAGTCTTGGTAGTGTAGATGAGCAGAGAGATCTCGGTGTCCATGTACATAGATCCCTGAAAGTTGCCACCCAGGTTGATAGGGTTGTTAAGAAGGAGAAAGTGAGGACTGCAGAGGCTGGAGATCAGAGCTGAAAATGTGTTGCTGGAAAAGCGCAGCAGGTCAGGCAGCATCCAAGGAGCAAGAGAATCGATGTTTCGGGCATGTGCCCTTCTTCCTTCCTGAAGAAGGGCTCATGCCCGAAACGTCGATTCTCCTGCTCCTTGGATGCTGCCTGACCTGCTGTGCTTTTCCAGCAACACATTTTCAGGGTTGTTAAGAAGGCATACAATTTGTTAGCTTTTATTGGTAGAGGTATTGAGTTTCGGAGTGCCAAGATCATACTGCAGCTGTATAAAACTCTGGTGCGGCCGCACTTGGAGTATTGCGTACAGTTCTGGTCACTGCATTATAGGAAGGCTGTGGAAGCTTTGGAAAGGGTGCAGAGGAGACTTACTAGGATGTTGCCTGGTGTGGAGGGAAGGTCTTATGAGGAAAGGCTGAGGGACTTGAGGCTGTTTTCATTAAAGAGAAGGTTGACAGGTGACTTAATTGAGATAGGATGGACAGTGAGAGCCGTTTTCCTTGGATGGTGGTGACTAGCACAAGGGGACATAGCTTTAAATTGAGGGGTGATAGATAGAGGACAGATTAGATTAGATTAGATTAGATTAGATTAGATTACAGTGTGGAAACAGGCCCTTCGGCCCAACAAGTCCACACCGACCCGCCGAAGCGAAACCCACCCATACCCCTACATTTACCCCTTACCTAACACTACGGGCAATTTAGTATGGCCAATTCACCTGACCCTGCACATCTTTGGACTGTGGGAGGAAACCGGAGCACCCGGAGGAAACCCACGCAGTCACGGGGAGAACGTGCAAACTCCACACAGTCAGTCGCCTGAGGCGGGAATTGAACCCGGGTCTCTGGCGCTGTGAGGCAGCAGTGCTAACCACTGTGCCACCGTGCCACCCATGGTGTACCTGAACCCTAAGTCTCCCTTTTCTACACCTCTGTGATTGATAATACAGAGTTTTATTGTTTGAATCACATTTGCTGACTTTTTCAGCTCTGTTGATGTTGTTCCATTTAAATATGTTCCTTTGCTGAGTATCGCTGCAGCCTAACTGTCAACCACTAGGCGGCAGCAATTAGCGCCTTGATCACGTGAAACGTCGCGTCTTATGTTTCGTGTGACGTAAGGCCGTATGACGTGATGATGTCACGCAGCTGAGTTCTGGTTTCTGGGCTGCGGCGGAGTAGGCGCTGCGGCATGTTCCACTGCTCTATGGCGGTTCCTTCGCTGCATCGGACATGCGTTTAAGTCGATAAATACGGCCATGACTCCATAAGGCGTCCTCCTCTCTCTCTGCGCTGCGGGTTTTGGGGATCTGGGTCCAGCGCAGGTAAGGGCCCGATTGCGCATGTGCGGGCTGCTGCCGGGTCCGAGGGTAAAAACAATGACTGCAGATGCTGGAAACCAGATTGTGGATCAGTGGTGCTGGACGAGCACAGCAATTCAGGCAGCATCCGAAGACAGGCAAAATCGACGTTTCGGGCAAAAGCCCTTCATCAGGAATAAAGACAGTGAGCCTGAAGCGTGGAGAGATAAGCTAGAGGAGGGTGGGGGTGGGGAGAGAGTAGAATAGAGTACAATGGGTGAGTGGGGGAGGGGATGAAGGTGATAGGTCAGGGAGGAGAGGGTGGAGTGGATAGGTGGAAAAGGAGATAGGCAGGTAGGACAAGTCATGGGGACAGTGCTGAGTTGGAATTTTGGCAGGGCAGAGGAAATGACCTGGGAGTTGCAGTGGGAGAGGGACTCCCTGAGATTCTTGTAGAGAGAGGAGGAAAACTTCTTCAAGGCAGGCATCCTTGCAAGAGGATTCGCAGTAGGGTTAAAATTAATGAGGTAAAAACAATGACTGCAGATGCTGGAAACCAGATTCTGGATTAGTGGTGCTGGAAGAGCACAGCAGTTCAGGCAGCATCCAAGGAGCAGTAAAATCAACGTTTCGGGCAAAAGCTGGACCGAGGGGACAACCTGAAGGGAAGGTTTGGGGGATGGGTTAGTGACACGGGAAAGTAGTGATTGTGTAATGTGAAAGTAATAGGAATAATGTGAGATGAAGAACAATAATCTGAGAGGAAGAATATAATAATCTGGTAGGAATAATGTGAGTGATGGCAATGTAACAACGAGTAATAATAACGATGGTGTTGAGGAGCCGACGTTGGACTGGGGTGGACAAAGTTTAAAAATCACACAACACCAGGTTATGGTCCAAAAGGTTCAATTGGAAGCACTAGCTTTCGGAGTGCTGCTCTGTCAAGTAGCTGTGGAACAGGATTGCAGTATCATGCAATAAACTAAGTTTGTTCAATATATCATTTCACTTGCATAACACTGTAATCTTTTGCTATAAATTCTGTGTCTTATGATCCTGTTCCTTAGCTACTTGATGAAGGAGGAGTGCTTCAGTCATTAAAAATCTTCACCATCCCCTTGGCCTTTTGTCACTAAGCAAGTTTTGACTCCAATTTGCCAAATTGTCTTGGATCCCATGGTGTCTTCTGAATCATTTCCTATGTGAGATCTAGTCAGAAGTCTGACTGAAGTTCATGTTAATGACACCCATTGCATGATGCTCACCTACACACCTACCTGAAACATAGCCACACCTGTTAGACATGATACATAGAACATACAACATTACAGTGCAGTACAGGCCCTTTGGCCCTTGATGTTGTACTGACCTGTGAAACCCATCTGAACCTACACTTCCATGCTCGTCCATTGGCCTATCCAATGACCATTTAAATGTCTTAAGTTGATGAGTGTGCCACTGTTGCAGTGTGTTCCATGCGCCTACTACTTTGAGTAAAGAAACTACCTCTGACATCTATCCTATTTCTATTACCCCTCAATTTAAAGCTATGTCCCCTCGTTCTAGTCACTGCCATCTGAGGAAAAAGGCTTTCACTGTCCACCCTATCGAACCCTCTGATTACCTTATATGTGTCAATTAAGTCACCTGTCAACCTTCTTCTCTTTAATGAAAACAGCCTTAAGTCCCTCAGCCTTTCCTCATAAGACCTTCCCTCCATACCAGGCAACATCCTCGTAAATCTCCTCTGCACCCTTTCCAAAGCTTCCACAGCTTTCCTATAATGCAGTGACCAGAACTGTGTGCAATAAGTGCGGCCACAGCAGAGTTTTGAACAGTTGCAGCATGACCTTGGCATCCCGAAACTCAATCCCTCTACCAATAAAAGCTAACAAACTGTATGCCTTCTTAACAACCCTATCAACCTGGGTGGCAACTTTCAGGGATCTATGTACATGGACAATTAGATCTCTCTGCTCATCTACACTAACAAGAATCTTACCATTAGCCCAGTACTTTTTGTTCCTGTTGATCTTTCCAAAGTGAATCACCTCTCACTTTTGCCACCTTCAGCCCAGGTCTGCAGCTTACCTATGTCCCTCTGTAACCTACAACAGCCTTCGTCACTATCCACAACTCTCCCGACCTTCGTGTCATCCGCAAATTTACTAACCCATTCAGGTCATTTATAAAAATGACACAGCAGTGGACCCAAAACAGATCTTGCAGTACACCACTAGTAACTGAAGTTTAGATCAGAGTGGTGCTGGAAAAGCACAGCAGGTCAGGCAGCATCGGAGGAGCAGGAAAATTAACGTTTTGGGCAAAAGCCCTTCATCAGGAATAGAGGGGCTTCAGGGTAGAGGAGCTGACCTTGTAGTTGCAGTGAGAGAGAGACTCACTGATATTCTTGTGGAGAGAGGAGGAGAACTTCTTCAAGACAGGCATCCTTGCAAGAGTATCCGCAGTAAGGTTAAAATCAACTAGGCAAAAGTGAGGACTACAGATGCTGAAACTAGAGTTTAGATCAGAGTGGTGCTGGAAAAGCACAGCAGGTCAGGCAGCATCCGAGGAGCAGGAAAATTGATGTTTCGGGCAAAAGCCCTTCATCAGGAATAGAACTGAACTATTCCTGATGAATAGAATGAACTCCAGAATGAATATTTCCCATCCACCATCACCCTCTGTCATCTTTCAGCTAGCCAATTTCTGATCCAAACCGCTAAATCACCCTCGATCCCAAGGAGCATTCTTCCTGCATTTACTCTTGATGAAGGAGGAGTGCTTCAGTCATTAAAAATCTTCACCATCCCCTTGGCCTTTTGTCACTAAGCAAGTTTTGACTCCAATTTGCCAAATTGTCTTGGATCCCATGGTGTCTTCTGAATCATTTCCTATGTGAGATCTAGTCAGAAGTCTGACTGAAGTTCATGTTAATGACACCCATTGCATGATGCTCACCTACACACCTACCTGAAACATAGCCACACCTGTTAGACATGATACATAGAACATACAACATTACAGTGCAGTACAGGCCCTTTGGCCCTTGATGTTGTACTGACCTGTGAAACCCATCTGAACCTACACTTCCATGCTCGTCCATTGGCCTATCCAATGTCTAGTCTTGTTAGAATTTTATAGGTTTCAATAAGATCCTCCTTCAATAACTAAACTGCAGTAAATATTGTCCTAATTGATACTGTCTGTCTTTATACTTCAGTTCTGCCATCCCAAGAATCAGTCTGGTAAATCTTTGTTGCACTCCGTTCACAGCCAGAACATCCTTCCTCAGATAAGGAGACCAAAGCTGCATGCAGTACTCGAGATATGATCTGATTAAGTTCCAGTAATACATTGCTGCTCCTGTACTCAAATTCTCTTGCTGTGAACATACCATTTGCTGCTGTCTGCTGCTCTGCATGCTTTCTTTAGCCCCTGCTGTATGAGGACACATTGCTCTTTTTGCATCTCCCCATTCCCAATCTATCAGCATTCAGATAATCTGCCCTTATGTTTTTGCTACCAATATGGATAATCTCACATTTATCCAGATCTTACTTCAGCTGGCATGTATTTACCTACTCATTCAACTTGTACAAATCATATTGAAACATCTCTGCACTCTCCGAAGTTCACCCTCCCACCAGCTTTGTATTGTTTCAAACTTACAGATATTACATTTAATTGCCTCATATAAGTCATTAATATATATTGTGTTTAGCTGGGGTTTAAACAGTGATCCTTACCGTCCTCCCTCAGTCATTGTTAAAAATCTCTCAACACAAGGTTAGAACATAGAACATAGAACAATACAGCACAGAACAGGCCCTTCGGCCCACGATGTTGTGCCGAACTTCTAACCTAGATTAAGTACCCATCCATGTACCTATCCAAATGCCGCTTAAAGGTCGCCAATGATTCCGACTCCACCACTCCCACGGGCAGCGCATTCCATGCCCCCACCACTCTCTGGGTAAAGAACCCACCCCTGACATCTCCCCTATACCTTCCACCCTTCACCTTAAATTTATGTCCCCTTGTAACACTCTGTTGTACCTGGGGAAAAAGTTTCTGACTGTCTACTCTATCTATTCCTCTGATCATCTTATAAACCTCTATCAAGTCACCCCTCATCCTTCGCCGTTCCAACGAGAAAAGACCGAGAACTCTCAACCTATCCTCGTACGACTTCCTCTCCATTCCAGGCAACATCCTGGTAAATCTTCTCTGCACCCTCTCCAAAGCTTCCACATCTTTCCTATAGTGAGGCGACCAGAACTGCACACAGTACTCCAACTGTGGCCTAACCAAAGTCCTGTACAGCTGCAACATCACTTCACGACTCTTGAATTCAATCCCTCTGCTAATGAACGACAATACTCCATAGGCCTTCTTACAAACTCTATCCACCTGAGTGGCAACCTTCAAAGATCTATGTACATAGACCCCAAGATCCCTCTGTTCCTCCACCTGACTAAGAACCCTACCATTAACCCTGTATTCCGCATTCTTATTTGTTCTTCCAAAATGGACAACCTCACACTTGGCAGGGTTGAACTCCATCTGCCACTCCTCAGCCCAGCTCTGCATCATATCTAAGTCCCTCTGCAGCCGACAACAGCCCTCCTCACTGTCCACAACTCCACCTATCTTCGTATCATCTGCAAATTTACTGACCCACCCTTCGACTCCCTCATCTAAGTCATTAATAAAAATTACAAACAGCAGAGGACCCAGAACTGATCCCTGCGGAACTCCACTTGTAACTGGGCTCCAGGCTGAGTATTTACCACCTACCACCACTCTCTGCCTTCGACCGGTTAGCCAGTTTTCTATCCAATTGGCCAAATTTCCCTCTATCCCATGCCTCCTGACTTTCCGCATAAGCCTACCATGGGGAACCTTATCAAATGCCTTACTAAAATCCATGTACACTACATCCACTGCTCTTCCCTCATCCACATGCTTGGTCACCTCCTCGAAGAATTCAATAAGACTTGTAAGGCAAGACCTACCCTTCACAAATCCGTGCTGGCTGTCCCTAATCAAGCAGTGTCTTTCCAGATACTCATAAATCCTATCCCTCAGTACCCTTTCCATTACTTTGCCTACCACAGAAGTAAGACTAACAGGCCTGTAATTCCCGGGGTTATCCCTATTCCCTTTTTTGAACAGGGGCACAACATTCGCTACTCTCCAGTCCCCTGGTACCACCCCCTTTGCCAGTGAAGACGAGAAGATCATTGCCAACGGTACTGCAATTTCCTCTCTAGCTTCCCACATAATCCTAGGATATATCCCGTCAGGCCCGGGGGACTTGTCTATCCTCAAGTTGTTCAAAATGTCCAACACATCTTCCTTTCTAACAGGTATCTCTTCTAGCTTACCAGTCCATTTCACACTCTCCTCTTCTACAATACGGTCCCTCTCGTTCGTAAATACTGAAGAGAAGTACTTGTTCAAGACCTCTCCTATCTCTTCCGACTCAATGCACAGTCTCCCACTACTGTCCTTGATCGGACCTACCCTCGTTCTCGTCATTCTCTGGTTTCTCACATACGCATAAAATGCCTTGGGGTTATCCTTGATCCTATCCGCCAACGTTATAGTCCAATAGGTTTATTTGGAAGCACAAGCTTTCAGAGTGCTGCTTCTTTGTCAGTTAGCTAGTGATATGTGATCCACAGAGTGATATGTATGGAACAAACCTAGATTGCTGTCAAGTCTTTAATCACTAGAATGGGTTGCAAGTTTTGATTCATTAATATGTAAATCCCAGAATTTCTTTCAAATTACATTCCTGAGATAACTTAAGATTTTTATATAAAAGAAAGTGACATCTCAGCTCAGATAATGCATTAAAGGTGTGAGGTCAGGGTCTATCTGTGTTCCAATCTTGAGTCAGACTGGTTCTACTTCCAAAGTAATGTTATGAAGTTGAAGGCGTGTACTGTATCTTTGAGAGAGAGTGAAGGCTGTTTTGCGCAGAGCTTGCAGACATCAGTCATGTGACTGACTAGCAGTCTCCGTGTACTAGAAAATTAGAAAGAGAACAAAGAAAATTTACAGCCCAGGAACAGGCCTTTTGGCCCTCCAAGCCTGAGCCAATCAAAATCCACCATCTAAACCTATCGCCCAATTCCTAAGCATCTGTATCTCTCTGCTCCCCACCTACTCATGCATCTGTCTAGACGCTAGCAATGCGTTCCAGGCACCTACCACCCTCTGTGTAAAGTACTTGCCCCTTAAACTTTTCACCTCTCACCTTGAACACGTGACATCTCGTTATTGAATCTCTCACCCTGGGAAAACGCTTATCTCTTACCCTGTCTAGAACCTTCATGATTTTGTAGACCTTAATCAGGTCCCCCCATAATCTCCTTTTTTTCTAATGAAGACACTCCTAACCTACTCAACCTGTCTTCATAGCTAGCACCTTCCATACCAGGCAATATCCTCGTAAACCTTCTCTGCACTCTCTCCAAAGTGTCCACATCCTTTTGGTAATGTGTCGACCAGAACTGCACACAGTATTCTAAATGCGGCCGAACCAAAGTCTTGTACAATTTTAACATAACCTGCCAGCTATTATACTCAATACCCATCCGATGAAGGCAAGCTTACCATATGCCTTCTTGACCATTATATTCACCTGTTGAGCAATCTTCAGGGTACAATGGACCTGAACTCTGAGATCTCTCTGCTCATCGACTTTTCCCAAGGCTCTTCCGTTTACAGTATAGATTGCTCTAGAATTAGATTTCCCAAAATGCATCACTTCACATTTGCCTGGATTGAACTCCATCTGCCACTTCTCCACCCAACTCTCCAGTCTATCGCTATTCTCCTGTATTCTTTGACAGTCCCTTATGCTTTCTACTACTACACCAATCTTCGTGTCATCTAAACTTACTAATCAGATGAACAATGCCCTCTTCCAGATCATTTATTTATATGTTACAAACAACAGTGGCCCCAGCACTGATCCCTGTGAAACACCACTGGTCACCTTTCTCCATTTCGAGAAACTCCCTTCTACTACTCTCTGTCCCCAGTTCATTATCCACCTAGATAGAACACCCTGCACACCATGTGACTTCGCTTTCTCCATTAGTTTACCATGGGGAACCATATCAAATGCCTTGTGAAAGTCCATGTATATGACATCTACTGTAGGGATTCCATGATTTTATGAAACCTGCAACCCATTTGTTCAATTCATCAGATCGTTGTATGACACTTTGATCTTTTACTATAAATTCTGTGTCCTACGATACTGCATCACTAGCTACCTGTCGAAGGAGCAGCACTCCAAAAGCCTGCACTTCCAAATAAACCTGTTGGACTCTCACCTGGTGTTTTAATTTTTAACTTTGTCTACTCCAGTCCAACACCAGCACCACCACATCCTTAGTCATTGGCTGCCACTCTGAGTGTCCTGTTAATTCTACTCTTGGCTGTCTGCCAACCACTTTCCTAACCTTCTCAGTACATTATGCCCAATTCAATGCTCTTTCCTTCAAAGCCTTCTTAAGGTCTGTTGGCTCCTTTTCATTTCTACTAGTTACGCTCCCTCGGTTTGCCAGCAGATTTGTGAGGCACAATTTCCCTTTCATAAATCCATGCTGATTCTGTCTAGTCCTGTCACTGTTTTCCAAGAGCTCCGATATTAGAACATCGAACAATACAGCGCAGAACAGGCCCTTCGGCCCTCAATGTAGCGCCGACCTGTGAGCTATTCTCAGCTCATCCCCTACACAATGCCATCATCATCCATGTGCTTATCCAAGAATTGTTTAAAACTCCCAAATGTGGCTGAGTTAACTACATTGGCAGGTAGGGCATTTCACTCTTACCAGTAAAGAAACCTGCCTCTGAAGTATGTCTTAAATCTATCACCCCTCAATTTGTAGTTATGTCCCTCGTACAAACTGACGTCATCATCCCAGGAAAAAAACTTTCATTGTCTACCCTATCTAATCCTTTGAGCATCTTGTATGTCTCTATCAAATCCCCTCTTAGCCTTCTTCTTTCCAATGAGAACAGACCAAGGTCTTTCAACCTTTCCTCATAAGACCTTCCCTCCAGACCAGGCAACATCCTGGTAAATCTCCTCTGCACCTTTTCCAATGCTTCCACATCCTTCGCGAAATATGGGGATCAGAACTGTACACAATATTCCAAGTGCAGCCGCACTAGCTTTCTTTATAGTTGCAGCATGATATCGCAGCTTTGGAACTCAATTCCTCAATCAATGAAACCTAACACATCATATACCTTCTTAACAGCACGATCAACCTGGGTGGCAACTTTCAGGGATCTGTGTCCATGGACTCCAAGATCCCTCTGCACATCCATGCTACCAAGAATCTTTCCATTGATCCAGTACGCTCTCTTCCTGTTACTCTTCCCAAAGTGCATCACCTTACATTTAGCTGCATTGAACTCCACTTGCCACCTCTTAGCCCAATTCTGCAGTTTATCCAAGTCCCCCTGCAACCTGCAACATTCTTCCAAACTGTCCACTACTCCACCGACTTTCATGTCATCTGCAAGTTTACTAATGACAAACAGCAGTGGTCCCAAAACAGATCCTTGTGGCACACCACTAATAACTGGACTCCAGGCTGAATATTTTTCATCAACTACCACTCGCTGCCTTCTTTCAGAAAGCCAGTTCCTAATCCAAACTGCTAAATCACCCTCAATTCCATGCCTCTGCATTTTCTCCAACAGCCTACCATGAGGAAATGTATTAAAGGCTTTACTGAAGTCTATGTATGCCACATCAACTGCCCTACCCTCATCTACATGCTTGGTCACCTTCTCAAAAAATTCAGTGAGGTTTGTGAGACATGACCTGCCCTTGACGAAACCATGTTGACTGTCTGAAATCAAATTGTTGCTTGCTAGATAATTTTAAGTCTTATCTCTTATAATCCTTTCCAAAACCTTTCCTACAACAGAAGTAAGGCTCAGTTGTCTATCGTTACCTGGGTCCTTTCTACTGCCCTTCTTGAACAAGGGCACAACATTTGCAACCCTCCAGTCCTCTGGTACCAAACCTTTAGACAATGATGACTCAAATATCAAAACCAAAGGATCTTCTATCTCCTCCCTAGCTTCCCAGAGAATCTTCGGATAAATCACATCCGGCTCAGGGGACTTGTCTACTTTCACTCCTTCAAGAATTGATAACACCTGTTCGTAATTAACCTCGATCCTTTCTAGTCTAATATCTCGTACCTCATTCTTCTCCTCTACAATATTCTCCTTTTCCTGAATGAAAACCAATGAGAAACATTCATTTAGCACCTCTCCGATCTGCACAGGGTCCATACTCAACTTCCCAGTTCTGTCTTTGACTGGCCCTGTTCCTACCCTAGTCGTCCTTTTATTCCTCACATACCTATAAAAAGCTTTAGGGTTCTCCTTTATTCTATTTACTACTCGTGTCCTCTCTTTGCTCTTCTTAACTCTCTCTTTAAATCCTTCCTAGCTGATCTGTAACTCTCCGTCGCCTCATCTGAACCATCTTGACTCATCAACACAAGCCTCCTTCTTCCACTTAACAAGAGATGCAATTTCTGTAGTAAACCACAGTTCCTTTACCTTATCACTTCCTCCCCTGACGGGGACATACTTATCAAGGACACTCAACATCTGTTCCTTAAACCAGCTCCACATTTCCATTGTCTGCATCCCCTGCATTTTGCTACCCCATGCTATGCATCCTAATTCTTGTCGAATCACATTGTAATTGCCCTTGCCCCATTGATAACTCTTGACCTGTGGCATGTACCTATCCCTTTCCATCGCTAAACTAAACGTAACTGAATTACGGTCACTCTCTCCAAAGTGCTCACCTACAACTAAATCAAACACCTAACCAAGCACCAGATCCAAGCACCAGATCCCCTCTTGTCAGCCCTTCGACATACTGTGTCAGGGAACCCTCCTGTACACATTGGACAAAAACTGGTCCATCCGATGTACTAGAGTTACAGCATTTCAGGTCAATGTTGGGGGAAGTTAAAGTCCCGAGGAGAAAGTGAGGACTGCAGATGCTGGAGATCAAAGTTGAAACTTTATTGCTGGAACAGCACAGCAGGTCAGGCAGCATCCAGGGAACAGGAGATTCGACGTTTCGGGCACAGGCCCTTCTTCAGGAAGTTAAAGTCCCCCATAATGACCACCCTGTTCCTTTTATTTCAACCCAGAATAATTTTGCCAATCCTCTCTTCTACCTCCCTAGAACTCTGCGGAGACCTATTAAAAAAAACTCCAAGCAGTGTGACCTCTCCTCTCCTGTTTCAGACTTCAGCCCACACTATCTCAGTAGATGAGTCCTTGTCAAAAGTTCTTTCAGCCACTATTATACTATCCTTGACTAACAAGGCCACACCTCCCCCTCTTTTATCACCTTGCCTGTTCTTAATGAAAGATCTAAACCCTGGAACCTGCAACATCCATTCCTCACCCTACTCTATCCATGTCTTCAAAATGGCCACAACATCGAAGTCCCAGGTACCTATCCATGCTGCAAGCTCACCTACCTTATTTCTGATACTCCTGGCATTGAAGTAGACATATTTCAAACCAGTTTGCCGTCTGCCAGCACATTCCTGTGACTGTGAAATCCTGTCCCTGTCCTCGCTACTCTCATCCTCCTGTGCACTGCAACTGCACCTCAGGTTGCCAACCCCCTGCTGAGCTAGTTTAAACTCACCCGAATAGCACCAGCAAATTTCCCACCTAGGATATTAGTACCTCTCTGGTTCAAGTGAAGACTGTCCTGTTTGTACAAGTCCCACCTTCCCCAGAATGACCCCCAATTATCCAAGTACCTGAAACCCTCCCTCCTGCACCATCCTTGCAGCCATGTGTTCAGCTGAGATATCTCCCTATTCCTTGCCGCACTATCACGTGGCACAGGTAACAAACCAGAGATAATAACTCTGTTTGTTCTAGCTCTCAGCTTCCACCCTAGATCCCTGAAATCCTGCGTTACATCCCAACCCCTCTTTCTATGTCATTGGTCCCTACGTGGACCACGACTTGAGGCTGGTCACCCTCTCCCTTCAGAACCCCAAAGATATGATCCGAGACATCACGGGTCTTGACACCTGGGACCCAACACACCAGCTGTGAGTCTTGCTCGTTCCCAACAAAACTTCCATCTGACCGTCTAACTATTGAGCCCCCAATGACTAACACTCTGCCCCTTTCCCTCCTTCCATTCTGTGCAACAGGGACAGGCTCTGTGCAAGAAACCTGGGCCCCACTGCATACCCCTGGTAAGTCATTCCCCCCCCCCAACAGTATTCAAAACGGTATAGATGTTTTTCAGGGGAACAACCACAGTGCATCCCTCCACTGACTTTTTTTTTTAACCCCTTTGAACAGTCACCCAGCTTTCTTTGTGCCTAGGAGTAACTATTTCCCTGTAACTCTTATCTATCACAGCCTCTGCTTCCCGAATGATCCGAAGTTCATCCAGATCCCTCTCCAGTTCCCTAACATGGTCTTGGAGGAGCGAGATTGGGTGCACTTCCTGCAGATGTACTTGGATGGGACACTAATGGCGTCCCTCACCTCAAACATCATGCAGGAGGAACATTTTTCTTCCTGCACTGCCATCCCTGCTAGTCCCCTAATCAGAAAATAAATATTTAATATTGGATTCTAAGTATTTGCTCTGCTAACTGGTCTATGATACCCTGTTCTCTTGCTACACGCTTTTTAAAATAGTGTTGTGTTAGTTATCCTCTAATCCATTGGAACTGTTGAGTGTATAGAATCTTGAAAGATGAGTATCAATGCATCCACTAAGGTTTTCGTGAAGGTCTGTTGCTTGGATTGTGGATTTAGTTGTTAAGTCAGTTTGCTGAGGTAGTTGATTTTCTTGCAGATGTTTATCTCCATCGTGAATGACATCGTTAGTACTGTGTAGCCTCTGGATGAAATGCTGTTCTTATGATCCGCCCCGAATTTATACAGCTCTGTCAGTTGTGGCGGGTGGTTCTACTTTTGGTTTTGTACTGCGGTGAATTATAGACGGGGTATATTTCAATGTGTTTGTTTATGGAACCCATGGATGAATACCAGGCTTCTTGGAATTCTTGAGCTTGTCTTGAGCTTGCCTGTTCCAGTATCATAACCTTGTCCGAGCTGAATTGGTATCCTTCGTTGTCAGTGCAAGTTAATGTGAGGGAGGAGTGGTTGTGTTGTTTTGTTGCAAACTGATGCTCATTTATTCTGTTGGTGAGTTTTCTGCCTGTTTGTGTTTTGTAATGCATGGTATTTTGCATGGTATTTTGCTGCATGGTATTTTGTTCCTCTGAGGAAACTAATAGCACACAAACCAACAGCCACACTTTGTCAGTTACTATCCAGGACAAAAGACCTCATACCCACAACATGCAGGATGAATGTGATATATGAAATATCATGCAGCAACTGTGAGAAGCATTACATAGGACAAACAAGCAGGAAACTCGCTACCAGAATACATGAGCGTCAGCTTGCAACAAAATGACACAGCTGGTCCTCCCTCATATCAATACACATTGACAACGTTAAAGCACTGGGACAGGCTAAATAAAGACAAGCTCAGGAATTCCTGGAGGCCTGATATTCATCCACTGGTTCCATAAATAAACATGTTGAAATAGACCCCATCTACAGCCTACTCCAGTACAAAACCGGATGTAGAACCACCCATCTCAACTGAAAGAGCTGTGTAAATTCAGGGCAGATCACAACGATGGCGCTTCATCCGGAGGCTACACAGCATTGATGATACCTCCTAGAAGGGAGACAAACTGTTTGCAAGAAAATCAACCAGCTTGGTGAACCAACTAACAACTACATCCACTGTTTCTAGGGCCACATCCTTAAATTTTTTGGGTGGATTATTACACCCTGGGGATTTATTGGCCTTTAATCCTAACAATTTCCCCAATACCATATCACTGCTAATACTGATTTCCTTAAGTTCTGCCTACACCCTCTGATCCCCCAACAGTTTGGGACATGACTTGTGTCCTCCTTTTATGAAGATGGAATCAAATATATATTTAATTGTTCTATTATCCATTTCTGACATGTCCTTACCAATCTTTACCATGTTTTGTCCTGCTTCACGAAATTTAAACTGCACCAATTCCTCAAGTCTATAGTTTGTTTGGGCCAATTTGTATGCCCCTTCCTTGAAAATAGTACTGTCCCTAATTTCCATTGATAGCAATGGATGAGCCTTTTCTACTTCATTTCTGTGCCAAACTGGAATGAACAATTGTTCGAGTTCTTCCATGCACTCTTTAAATGTTTTCCATTACCCATCCAATGTTATCGCTTTAAGTAATGGTCCCCAGTTTATCATAGCTAGCTTGCGTTTCATACTGTAGTAGTTTCATTTGTTTAGATTCAGTACCCTAGTGTCAGGATTACTTTCATCACTGCATTTTAATGAAGAATTTTATTACAGAATGGACCTCTTTCCAAGGGACCTCCTACAGCTAGATTGCCAATTATTCCTTTGTCATAACACCATTCTCAGTCTAGCATGATCTGTTCTCGAGCTGGTTCATCAATGTACTGATCCAGAAATACACCTTGTGTATGCTCCAGGAATTCCTCCTGTACGGTAGTGTAGTGATTCAATTTGCTTAATCAGTATGCAGATTAAAGTAGCCTATAATTACAGCTGTTACTTTATTGCATACATCTCAATCTGTATATGGGGGTGATGAGGGAAGTGGACTGGAAGCACAATTTGTGTCATGATCATATTGGCTGGTGTGTTCTGTCTCACTGGGATAACAGGCTGGTAAATAGCTATTTCCAGAGTCATCACAAAAATTAAAGATTTCAACAAAAATGTAGAATTCACTAAGTTACCTGGCATTTAGACCCAGATTTACAGAAACAATGTTTCCATGTTTTTGAACTTAAGAATTATGATTTACTATAAATGTATAGATTTTAACTACAGATAAACAATTATGAACTGTAGACATGTAGCCCTACTAAAATTCTAATCCCCTTGAAAATTCCCCCTTAGGCACACAGACAGACAGACAAATGAGCGGAGGGAAAGATTGGTCTCTGTTCACAGGGTTCACTGAGACGGTCCTTTCGGCTTCTTAGGACATAGAGATTTTTGATCTGTCTTCAGTTACTTTCATTTGCTTACAGAAGATACAGGATAGTTTGTTCAGACTTAAATCTCTTGACTTACTTGTTAAGTGCCAGTTTACAACAACTGCTAAAGGAAAAATAAACTGGCTTATGTTGGTTTTTACAGCAGAGAAAAGAGACCGCTCCTGGCCCTGCGGCTTCTCCTAATCTCATTCATAGCCCTAAGCTGTTCAACTGCCTGGGATTCAATCACATCGATGTTGGCAGGCAGGTGATCTTTAATCATCAATAATCAGTCACGAGTCCAATCAGCTACTTTTGGCCAATCAAAGCTCCATTCTTTGACAACACTTCTGTCTCTAGTTAATCTGCAAATTAGTTTTCTGTTTCTGCTTGAATGAGCATCTGTATATAAAGTTTAAAAATCTCACCAACATCAGGTTATAGTCCAATAGGTTTAATTGGAAGCACTAGCTTTCGGAGTGCTGCTCCTTCATCAGTTGGTTGTGGAGTACACAATTGTAAGACATAGAATTTATAGCAAAAGTTTACAATGTGATATAACTGAAATTATACGTTGAAAAATACCTCAATTGTTTGTTAAGTCTCTCATTTGTTAGAATGACCGTGTTAGTTTCACTACATGGTCAATCTAACAGATGAGAGACTGAGCAAACAATCAAGGTATTTTTCAATGTATAATTTGTTATATCACACTGTAAACATTTGCTATAAATTTTATGTCTTACAATTATTATTCCACAATCACCTGATGAAGTAGCAGAGCTCTGAAAGCCAGTGCTTCCAATTAAACCTGTTGGACTATAACCTGATGTTGTGTGTTTTTTTTTAACTTTGTACACCCTAGTCCAAAACTGGCATCTCCAAATCGTCTGTGTATACAGTACTTACAATGAGTGTCTGGTTTAAAAGTGCAGCAATCCCTCAACAATCCTTGGTCTTTAAAACCATTTTCCAAGTTAGTCTGCAATCAAATATGCAGCAGAATAAAGAGTCTTTACAGGTGGAGCAGGCTCGATGGATGAATAGTCTCCTCCTGTTTCTATTTCTTGTGCCCTTGTGAATGTTAAATATGGCTCGTTTTGACAGGTAAATTTATGGTGTTGACAGATAGCTAAATCCATGCCAAAGAAAGATTTATTAATTTTTTAAGTAACAACTTGTATAATAACACTTCTTGTCCTCTATTCTAAACTTTGAACACTTATGAATCAGTTTGACCACAGAAACTCCAGCCACTGTTTTCTATGAATACTATCGCTGGTTGACCATTAGCATTATATTTAGATAAGCTATTCTTTGGAAAGACCTAATTATTGTTTTGATTGATTTGCAGCTACATTTAAGAAGGAGCCATGTGGAAGTGGTACTCTGCAGATGAGTCGCCCCCAGTGCCAGCAGGGGTAAACATATCTTAAACAATTATGCAATTTCATGCAGTTGCACCTACCTTGACATAAAAAATGAGTAAACCTTCATTTTGACATTTTATTTGCTAAATAGTAGTTTATGAGCTGGATTTGCTGTGTGCTTTTGATTGTAGTTTTGGAAAACTGCATGCAAGAGTGCTTTTTGATGCATATAATTTGACAAGCAGTGACTGATTTGCCTCAGTTCTCTGGAACTTTCAACTGTCTTGAATTAAATTGCTGGTATCGAGCTGATTTGAGCACTCTTTTAAACTCCGTTAAATTTGTAAAATTTATCATCTTTATTATTGATTCTATATGATGATGCTTATTGTATGGTTTTTCATGATATCCATTCTGTGCAAATTTATTCAATAGGCAGCAAGTTCCCAGAAGAGCATTGGCAATCAGTCTGTGGCAGACTTAACTGAGCAGCTGGCTCAGAATGAGCAACTGGTATTGCAGCTGAAGGAGCTAATTCGGGAGAAAGATAACCAGCTTCAAGTGAAGGATCAGCTGCTTAAGGTAGTGATTTAACAATCCCAAGTTCATGTCTCTTTTGTCTTGTATTTAAGTGAATTGCTGCAACGCTCTGTATTTTGTGTGTGTACTGGTGATAGGACAGAATAGAATATCCTTTATTGTGACGTGTACTCAAGTACAGATGTACCGGAGTACAGTGAAAAGTTTTACAATGTCGCCTCTTATGGTGCCATCTTAGATACAAATCTTAGGTAAAAAATCACAGATACAAAAAGAGGAATAAAAAAGCAAAGTAGTTGAATGGCTTTACAAAAATAAAACATAATTAAAACGGTAGTCATTATAATCATTCCAACAAATTAAATGTAAATATTACGTTGCAGTAGCTAAGCACTGGGGCTTCCACATGTGGTCTGACCACCCGCATCAGACTCCAGTCCAACAACTGTCCTGCTCTGCTCCAAGCCTCCAGTCCACTCGCGTCAGCTTTCAGCTGCTCCAAGGTAAGTTTTCTCTAGGACTTGTCTCCCCTGGCTGGCCTCTGCTCCGGGACATACATTCTCTGGCCGGCCTCCGCTCTGGGGCTTGCTTCCTCACGGATGTGAGATTTTCTTCTGGGGCTTTCCAGCTCCTCCATTCCCCTTTGGGTAAGTCAAAGTCCTTAGTTGGAAAAGCAAAGAGAGAAAAAAGAAAAGGGTTGGTTGTTCAGTTCTGATCAGAAACCGCAAGTTTGGAGATGAAATAGAAGGTTCAAGACTGTTTTGTTTTGACTAACAGCCTGATCATGATTGAAAATAATTAACAGTGCCTCTCAAGTAATTTTTCATCTGATGAGTATGCTTATGATTAATTTAAATGATCAAATCTGGTTCTGACCCAGAAGATCACTGCTTCATGCATTGCTCCAAAATCCCGAGGCTGACATTCCTTCGGTGCAAAGAAAGTGGTGCATCTTTGCAAATGCTGTCTTTGGACAGGATGTTTAACTGAAGGTTTATCTGATGTCTCTGATACATGCAAATGATCCCATGACATTATTTCAATAAATATTGGCAGAAATTAATTTCATTATTGATAGAAGTGTGACTCAAGCCAGAACAGAACTGAATACTTAACATTCAGTTTATAAGGCTTTTACTAGAAACAGGGTGGAGGTGTTGCAGTCTTGGTCTTGCCTTTGAATGAAATACAGTTCCTGAATTAGAATCTGTATGGTTGCAGATGAGAAACAGGAAAGGAGCAGTGACCTCCAAATAGTGGGAAGGAAGTAGAGAGCATTTGTAGGCAGATTATTGAAATCTGCAGGACAATTAGGGTTGTGATAGTTGATGATTTCAATTACCATAGGGTAGAATGGGAAAAAGATAATATGGGACGCTGAAGGAAGGAAGTTCTGTTGGAGAAGTTTCTGGAACAGTAAGTTTCCAGTCCTGTCAGGGAGGGGGCTGTGCTGGATCTGTTCCTAGGAAATGAGACAGGCCAAGTGGAGAAGGTCAGACCCTATACAGACAATGAGCAAAACTAACGTCATTTACAAAATAGCGGGCAAGGACTGTAATAAACACTACATTGTTAAAACAGGCAGAAAACTAGCCACCAGGATGTATGAACATCAACTAGCCACAAAAAGACATGACCCTCTCTCACTAGTATCCTCACGTACGGATGAGGAAGGACACCACTTTGATGGGGACAATACAGCCATCCTAGGACAAGCCAAACAAAGACATGCACAAGAATTCTTAGAAGCATGGCATTCCAACCAGAACTTTTATTAACAAACACATCGAGTTAGACCCCATCTACTACCCCCTGAGAAAAGGAACAGGAAGTGACTTCTTCACAGGAAATGACATCACCACAGGAAATAACATCACCAACCCAAAGAAACCCAAGCATATAAATAGAAAGCAGGAATTTTCAGCATTGCTTCGCCTGAGGTCCATTGAAGATGTTACCTACCTAAGGTAACGAAACATCTGGAAATGAACCTTTCAGCTCAACAAGCAAACCTACATCCAAAACCTCAACCTGAGCTACAAATCTTCTCAAAGCTTGCTAAGGTCAGAGCATTTGGGAATTAGCCATCACAACATAATAAGGTTCAATATTAAGTTGGATAAGGATAAAAATCGGTCAATGATTAAGATCTCTGGCAAACTTTAGTGGTCTAAAAGTTGAGCTGGAGCAAATTGATCGGAAAGAGTTTCTTAGATAAAATAGTGAATTTTTTCAAGGGAGATGAATAGGGTGCAAGCTGGGTACATACCCATGAGAAATAAATAGAGATTTCCAAAACTAGAGTACCCTGGCTGACTAAGGATCATAAGAAAAAATAAGGAAGTAAAGGAGTCATATGATGTATACTGGAACAATAGTAGCGATAGAAATCAGGAAGGGTATCTCGAGTGCAGGAGAGACACTCAGGCTGGAATAAGAAAGTCTAAAAGGAAGCATGAGGAAAGGATATCAGACTGTGCTAAAACAAATATTAATATGTTTGAAGAATATTTTACTAATAAAAGATTAATGAAGGACAGAGTGGATCCACAAGGAACAAGCAGGGTAAGCTGCTCAGAGGATATAGCAGAGGTACTAAATGAATATTTTGCTTCTTTACCACATTAAAAGGGACAAGGGCCTAGTTGAAAATGTGGGTGATGAGCAACTGAACAGTGATAGAAAAGGAAGAGGTGCTAAAAAGGCCAGCACCATTCCAGATAAGATGCATCCTAGATTGCTGAGAGAGTTAAGGAGCAAATCTTGGAGCTATTGAAATTTTCCAGGCCCTTCTGAATATAGGATCAGTCCTGGGGGACTGGAGGATTGCAAATGTTGCACTGTTGTATAAGAAAGAGACAAAGGATAACCCAGGAAACTACAGACCTATCAGCTTAATATTGTGTGGAGTGTTCTGGGCGTAAGTTTGCTCGCTGAGCTGGAAGGTTCGTTTTCAGATGTTTCATCGCCATACTAGGTAATATCATCAATGAGCCTCCGTTAAAGCCTCCAATATGTCCCGCATTCTATTTATGTCCCATGTTCTATTTGTGTTTAGGTTTCCTTGCTTTGGTGATGTTATTTTCTGTATCAGTGATGCCATTTCAGGTTCTTTTTCCCAGAGGATGGTAGATGGTGTCCAAATCGATGTGTTTGTTTTTTTTATAGATATTTTTATTGGAGATTTAACATTTTTACAAGTTTACAAAAATAAACAAAACTCTCAAATACAAACATTGATATACAATTAAATCAAATATACAATAGCCAAAATTTAACAAAAGAAAAAATACAGAAAAAGAAAAAAAAACAAAACTCAACTGTCTACTAATCTAACCTACAACTAACCAGAGTGTATATTTAAGTCTCTTACATGCTCGGAATGTGTTAATATCAAATGTAATAAAACCCGTATTCGTGCGGGATTCCTCTCCTAAGGGGCTCTGGACCAGCCAGGTTTGTAATCTCAATTAAATAAAAACCCTTGTTAGGATAGCCAAAATATCTGTATTTATGTAATTCAAGAAGGGCTGCCATATTTTATAAAATAATTCGGTCTTTCGGTGCACCATATTTGTAAGGAAGTCAAGGGGAATACATTCCATAATTAGTCTGTGCCAATTTGAAAGTCCAAGGGGGCCCTCAGCCACCCAGTTCACCAAAATATTTTTCCTTGCCCAGAAAGAGAGAATAGAAAATAGTCTCTTCCCATACGTGTCCAGGGAGGGAAAGTTCGAAAAGCCCAAAAGGAGAGATACAGGTTCCACTTTAATTTCCGTTCCTAAAATTTCTGTCAGGGTACTTGCTACTTTAGTCCAATATCTACAGATCTTATGACAGGTCCATAGGCAATGTACAAGAGTGCCCACCTCTATTTTACATTTGGGACACAGTGGAGATGCTCCTGCCTTAAATTTTGCCAATCGAACCGATGCTATATGGGCCCTATGAAGTATCTTCAGCTGGATAGCCTGTGTTCTGTTACAGATAGTAATTCTTCTAGCGTTTTCCCAAATATCGTTCCATGTTTCTATAGAGATTTCTAGTCCCAAATCCTGATCCCATGTTTTATGCAGATTATCCATATCTCCCGATACTTCATCATGTAGTAAATGATAAATAGTACTGACGGAAGATACCTCCACTGGTCATAGGACACTACATTCTCTATCTGATTTATAAAGACTATCTAATAACGTAGCTGAAAATGTGTTGCTGGAAAAGCGCAGCAGGTCAGGCAGCTTCCAAGGAACAGGAGAATCGACGTTTTGGGCACAAGCCCTTCTTCAGCCCTTGGATGCTGCCTGACCTGCTGCGCTTTTCCAGCAACACATTTTCAGCTCTGATCTCCAGCATCTGCAGCCCTCACTTTCTCCTCTCTAATAACGTAGTCTTCTTCTGTATATAGTCTCGAATTTGGAAGTATCGAAAGAGGTCTCCATTAGGTAATCCGAATTTCTGACGCAGCTGTTCAAAAGACATCAGGACCCCATCTTTAAATAGGTCCCCTAGACATGAGATACCCCTGGATCTCCAGAGTTTAAAAGTGGCATCTGTAAACCCCGGTTGGAATCCCCATGCTCCCACTATCGGTGCATAGGGAGATGTTTTATGTGAATTACCCTCATTTTGCCGCATTATATTCCAAACCTTAATTGTGTTTAGTATTATAGGGTTTTTACAGTGATCTGTAATGATTTTCCTCTTGTCTGAAAATAAAAGGTTAATAAGTGGGTATTTTACTTGAGAGGCCTCGATGTCCATTCAGATTGGGTCTTGTCTGATCCACAATCAATCAGCTATGTAACTTAATAGGGAACTTAACTGATATTTCCTAAAGTCTGGGAAGTCCAATCCTCCCCTTGTCTGTGGAAGCTGTAGCTTCTTCAGTTTAATGAGGGGCCGTCTATGATTCCAGATAAAGGAACCCAGCCAGCCATATAATTTACGTAGAGCCAGCCTCGGCAGCATCACCGGAAGCATTCTCATAGGATATAGGAGACGGGGCAGGACATTCATTTTGATTAGTGCTATTCTACCCAACCAGGAAATTGGAAGGTCTCTCCATCGCTGGAGGTCCTGCCTTATCGTTTCCAGTAAATGCACAAAATTAGCCTTATACAACTGACCAAATACTGGGGTAATAAAAATGCCTAAATATAAGAAGCCGTCCAGGGACCAACGAAAGGGAAAAAGGGATCCGTCCACTAAGTGGGGTATCATAGCAAGGCCACCCATTGGCATAGCCTCCGATTTTGAAAAATTAATTTTATAGCCTGAGAATGCGCTAAATGTATTAATAACTTAGATTAGGCGAGGTACGGACATCAGAGGATTATTGAGGAATAGAAGAACATCATCTGCATAAAGAGTAATTTTATGTTTACCTGTACCAATCCTCGAGGCCATTATATTAGGATCAGCACGTATAGCTTCTGCTAGGGGTTCAATTATTAGCGTAAATAACAATGGCAAGAGAGGACATCCCTGATGGCAGCCCCTACCCACATTGAAGCTATCCGAACCTAATCCATTGGTAACCACAACTGCTTTGGGATCACTATACAATGTTGAGACCCATTTGGTAAACACCTGTCCAACGCCAAACCTTTCCAATGTGTAAAACAAATATGACCATTCAACCCTATCAAAAGCCTGTTCTGCGTCTAATGAAACTACTACTCCTGGTATCTTTCCCTGATGACAGGCTTGAATCATATTCAAAACCCTTCTAATATTATTGGATGATCTACGGCCCTTAATAAACCCCGTCTGATCCTCCTTTATAATATGTGGCAGTACCCTTTCTAGTCTCAATGCTAACGTTTTAGAAAGGGTTTTAAAATCTACATTTAGCAAGGATATTGGTCTGTATGACCTACAATTTTCTGGATCCTTTCCTTTTTTAAGGATAAGAGAGATATTTGCCTCTTTCAGCGAAGGCGGGAGACAGCCCTGACTATATGCATAGTTGAGGAGAAAGTGAGGTCTGCAGATGCTGGAGATCAAAGTTGAAACTTTATTGCTGGAACAGCACAGCAGGTCAGGCAGCATCCAGGGAACAGGAGATTCGACGTTTCGGGCACAGGCCCTTCTTCAGGACTCCTGAAGAAGGGCCTGTGCCCGAAACGTCGAATCTCCTGTTCCCTGGATGCTGCCTGATCTGCTGTGCTGTTCCAGCAATAAAGTTTCAACTATATGCATAGTTATACATGTCCATAAGTGGACCAGCCAATATTTCTGTAAATTCTTTATAGAATTCAGCTTGAAAGCCATCTGGGCCGGGTGCCTTACCACTCTGAAGTTGCCTAATTGCATCAAGTATTTCTTAGACTGTTAGAGGAGCATTTAGGACCGATACCTGTTCCGGAGTTAGGCCCGGAAAGGTCAAATTTTTAAAAAATGACTGCATCCTCCTAGTCCTGTCTTCACAATCCTGCGATTTATATAACTCAGAATAAAATTCTCTAAAGATCGCATTAATCTTTTTATGATCATGAGTCAAAATACCTGTACTTTCCTTGATAGACGTAATAGTCTGAGGGGCCTTTTTTTTTCTTTGCAAGAAATGCTAAGTATCTACCCGGTTTGTCGCCATATTCATATAACCTTTGTTTTGCAAATAATATTTCCCTCTTAGCCGTTTGAGTAAGCGTAGTGTTTAGAGCTGTCCTAAGAGCCGTAATCCTTTGCAATTTAATAATAGAAGGTCTATCAGTGTATGCTGTTTCAGCTGCTTTTAAGTGAGCTTCAAGCAGACGCTGTTGTTCTCTATTCAATTTTTTCTGGATTGCTGAGTAGGAGATGATCAAACCTCGCATGTAAACTTTGATGGTCTCCCACATCATTGATGGGTTGCTAGCCGTACCTGAATTAATTTCTAAAAAAGTTTTAAATTCTTGAGAGAAGTACTTTACAAATTTACTATCTTTCATTAGGAAGGGGTCCATATGCCAATGCTGAGGGGATGTCCCATTGTTCCTCGCCTTAGTTTCCATTTATACAGCAGCGTGGTCAGAAATTGCTATACTACCTATTTTACAGGACGATATGGAATTTTAAAAAATCGAGGGGGCAAAAAACATATCAATTCTGGTATGACATTTATGTGGATTGGAGTAGAAAGAAAAATCTCTGCCCTGTGGATGAAGACATCTCCAATCATCTACTAATCCTGATTCTTTGTTCAGATCCACCAATTGTCTAGATCTGGGAGATACTCCTGCAGTACTCTTGGGAATCCAATCTATTTCCGGATCCATAATACAATTAAAGTCTCCCCCTATAATTGTATGACGGGCACCAAAAGCCATCAATTTTGAAAAGGCTTCCGTTATCCGTTATAAATTTAAAGGGGTGTGCCGGGAAGCAGTACAAATTTAAAATCCCATATTCCTCTCCGTTTATAAGGGCTTTAATCAAAATATATCGTCCAGATTCGTCTTTTATCTGATTTAGGATTTTGAAAGAGAAATTCTTCCGAACAAGAATAACAACTCCCCTGCTTTTTGAGGTAAAAGAAGAAAAAAAGGCCTGATCAAATCCACCCTGTCGTAGTTTCAAGTGTTCTTTATCCGACAGATGTTTCTCCTGTAGGAGAGCTGTATCAACTCTTTCTTTCTTGAGATTTGATAATATTTTCTTCCTTTTGACTGGCGAATTACTCCCCTTGACATTCCAGGTGCACCACTTAACTGACTGATCAGCCATAATCATCCGGGCAAATCCGAGACCCCTCGGAAGGGGAAACCCTATCCAGAACATCCCGAGCATAGAGCATATAAAATTTACAAAAATAAAGGCTCTCTAATACACTCACAACAGTATAATAAAAAACTATTTCTAAATAATTAAATAAAACATATTTAAGTGGCGATTTTCCCCCTTGTTCCCAGGGGGTGTCATTTCCTTTCCAAAAGTCCATCATATCCTCTGCCAACCAATGCCCCACCCTTGACCCAGGCGCTCCTCAATAAAATGAGGAGAATTCAGATATAATACAAAGCTAGAGTTAACAGTGAGCTCCCTACCCCCACCCATACCAACACCTGGATGTATTTGGTAATGTTAATACCATATATAAACATATAACTACCTCAACAAATAATAATTAAATATAATAATACAAAATAACAAGGGAAAAACAACCCCGCTCCTAAAGACAGAGGTAAAATAGAATAAGGTAACCACCTCCTCCCACCAACATTAACCAAAGCCCCCGGCTCATATGCACACATATATACATAAAATAATAAAAGAAAACAACCCCAAGGGGGGGGAGAAAATCTAATCCCTCTCCCCACCCCCCCATGATAATATTAAACAGTAAGGTAAGAAAAAAGAAAAAAAGGGGGGGGATATAAACCAAAGCGGGGGGAAGGGCAAACCAACATCCATTATCTCTTACAATTTATCTAAGAGAGTCCAAGAATTCCTTAGCCTTTTCTGGTGATCCGAAGTTATACAAGGATCCTTCATGGTTAAAGCGTAGCGTCGCTGAGTAGTGTAAGGAGTATTGAATATTTAAGTCCCTTAAACGCTGCTTCGCCTCGTCGAATGCCTTCCTCTTTCGGACCAGAGGTAGGGAAAAGTCCTGGAATTACATGATCTTGGATCCTCTGTAGATCATAGCTTGGGGGTCTTTTCCAAGATTTCTAGAAGCTTCTGGGAATATCTGCCTCATCCTATAGCTCTGCAGCCGGAACATGACCGGGCATGGGCGCTGGTTCGAGCCGGGCCCGCGCATTGCAACCCGGTAGGCCCATTCCACCCTTACCTGGCCTGATCCAGCTTCCAGATTTAAAAGCTGTGGCAGCCACTGCTCGAGGAGCGCTGTAAGCTGGCCTTCCTCTTCCCGTTCGGGAAGGCCCAGCAAACGAATATTTTTTTGATTATCGAGGTCGTCAATGTAATTCTCTAAGGTCCGGACTCGCTGTTCGAGAGTTCGGACCTGATCCACGGCCGATTGCGCTGTCGTTTCGGAGGTCGCGGCCTTTAACTCCGCCCCTCCAACTCGGCGCTCGATTTCCTGGATGTCTCGGTCGTGCTTCTGCAGCGCGGCCGAGAGTGAGTCCCATCGATTTCGGGATTCTTCAATAAAAGCGTCGATCTTCGCATCCAGTTTGGAGATCATTTCCACAAGGCTTGTCACTGTAGGTAAGTCCCCCGGGGCGGCTGTGGACGCCTCAGCTGCAGCTGGAGAGGGTGGGGGAGGGGTTCCTGCTTGCTGAGAGCTCCGGGGTCCCTTCCCTTTGGTCATTTTCACTAAATATTAGATTGTTTAAATGTAATACTAAGCAACTAATTAAATTAAACAGCTATTATAAATGATTTGGTGAGTGTGGTGGGGGTGGGTGACTCACTTTACCCAAGTCTTGGGAGGAGCACTATAGACTCAGACTTGCTGGGTCGCCGCCATCTTGGATATCCCGATGTGTTAGTTGACAGAGTTCCGGTTGGAATGCCATGCTTCTAGGAATTCTTGTCCATGTCTCTGTTTGCCTTGTCCTAGTATGAATGTATGGTCCCAGTCAAAGTGATGTACTTCCTCATCTGTATGTAAGGGCACGAGTGATAATGGGTCATGTCTTTTTGTAGCTAGTTGATCTTCATGTATCCTGGTGGCTAATTTTCTGCCTGTTTGTCCAATGTTGTGTTTGTTACAGTTCTTGCAAGGTATTTTGTAAATGACATTTGTTTTGCTTGTCTGTATAGGGAGTTTCAAGTTCATTAGCTGCTGTTTTAGTGTGTTGGTGGGTCTGTGGGCTACCACGATGCTAAGAGGTTTGAGTAGTCTGGCAATCATTTCCAAGATGTCTTTGATGTAGGGAAGGGTGGCTACAAATCTTCTGAAAGCTCACTAATTATGTCGAGGTGCCAGTGTTGGACTGGGCTGGACAAAGTCAGAAATCACACAATGCCATGTTATTAATACAACTGGTTTACCTGAGATCACAAGCTTTTGGAGTGCTGCTGCTTCATCAAGTGAAGTGAAGGGAAGCAGACAAGTACAGAGCATGCAGAAAGATAATAGTGGGCGGCATGGTGGCACAGTGGTTAGCACTGCTGCCTCACAGCGCCTGAGACCCGGGTTCAATTCCCGCCTCAGGCAACTGACTGTGTGGAGTTTGCACGTTCTCCCCGTGTCTGCGTGGGTTTCCTCCGGGTGCTCCGGTTTCCTCCCACAGTCCAAAGATGTGCAGGTCAGGTGAATTGGGGTAAATGTAGGGGTATGGGTGGGTTGCGCTTCGGCGGGTCGGTGTGGACTTGTTGGGCCGAAGGGCCTGTTTCCACACTGTAATGTAATCTAATCTAATGTAATCTAATCTAATCTAGATAATTCCAGGTAATTAAGAACGTCAAAAAGTAAGTGCAAATTGTAAGTGGAATGTCAACAGGTTGAATAACAAGTCTTTACAGGTGATCAAACTGTTCAGATGGTGTGAGTAAAGTGTCAACAGCTGAATAGTAAGTGAAGAGATGACCTATGACCTGATTAATAAATGCAGAGAGATAATTACAGTCTTATTACAATCCACTATCTTATTTTTGATTATTTGTAATTATTTCTGTGCCTTAATTAATTTATACTTGTCTTTTAACACACTTAATGACGTAGAATTATCTTGCCTTTATTTCTCTGTATATAAATTCTGCCCTTGTGCACTTTCCTCCACTTCATGTGACGAAGAAGCAGCGCTCCAAAAACTTGTGATTTCAAATAAACCTGTTGGACTATAACATGGTGTTGTGAAATAATTGTTCAGAAGATTTCGAGAATCCTTGCTTTTATAAATAGAAGGCATAGAGTATAAGAGCAAGTAGGTGATATTACACCTCTACAAATAATTGGTCAGACCACGTTTGAAGTATTGTGTTCTGTTATGGATACCTTATTTAAAGAAGGATGTTAAACCCCTGAAGATAGTTCAGAGGAGACTTGCCAGAATGATATCAGGACTGAAGGATGTTAGATACAAGAAAAGATTAGAGAGACTGGGTTTATTCTCATAGTCATAGAGATGTCCAGCACGGAAACAGATTCTTTGGTCCAACTCATCCATGCTGACCAGATATCCTAACCTAATCTAGTCCCAGTTGCCAGCACTTGGCCCAAATCCCTCTAAACCTTTCCTGTTCATGCAGATGTCTTTTAATGTTGGAATTGTGCCAGTCTGTACCATTCCATACACGCACCACCCTCTGCGTGGAAAAACTTGCCCCTTAGGTCCCTTTTATATCGTGCCTCTCTCACCCAAAACCTATGCCCTCTAGTTCTAAACTCCTTCACCCCAGGGAAAAGACCTTGTCTATTTATCCTATCCATGCCCCTTATGATTTTATAAAGTTCCATAACGTCACCCTTCAACCTCCGACGCTGTACGGAGAACACCCTCAGCCTATTTAGCCTCTCCCTGTAGCTCAAATCTTCCAACCCTGGCAATGTCCTTGTAAATCTTTTCTGAATCCTTTCCAATTTCACATCGTCCTTCTGATAGGAAGGGGACCAGAATTGCACGCAATATTCCAAAGATGGCTTAACTAATGCCCTGTACACCGCAACATTAGATTAGATTAGATTACATTCCCTACAGCGTGGAAACAGGCCCTTCGGCCCAACAAGTTCACACTGACCCTCCGAAGAGTAACCCACCCAGACCCATTTTCCTTTGACTAATGCACCTAACACTATGGGCGACTTCTATACTTAATGCTCTGACCAATAAAGGAAAGCATACCAAACACTTTCTTCACTAACCTATCTACTTACGACTCCCCTTTCAAGGAACTATGAACCTACACTCCAAAGTCTCTTTATTCAGCAACACTCCCCAGGACCTTACCATTAAGTGTATAAGTCCTGCTCTGATTTGCTTTTCCAAAATGCAGTACCTCTCATTTATCTAAATTAAACTCTATCTGCCATCCCCAGTCCATTGGCCTATCTGATCAAGATCCTGTTGTACTCTGAGAGAAGCTTCTTTACTGTCCACTACACCTCCAATTTTGGTGTTATCTGCAAACTTACTAATGTTACAACATGGTGTAAACCCCTCTGCTAATTTAAAACTAGCAACACAGAAAAGATTTATCCCGTGCAGTAATCTGAAAATTTAAAAGGTCAAGAAATACTTAAAGTAAAAATTAACTTTTTTTTTCTTAAAGTAATAACCGAGAATAATTATCTAACAACTATTTACAACTTCTTCCTCTAACCTATCTTTTACTTTCCCCTCTACAATACTGGTCTGATAAAAATCCTGATTAAGATTTACAAAACAAAACTTCTTATCTCAAAACTAGGCAGCTTTAGTTCTTCTCTGTATTCCTGTCTTTTCTTCTTGGGGATTCTGCTTCACTGGTTACTGATCGATAAAAGTACCTTTAAGAGAGCTATTTTTTGGGCAGTCTTTTTACATGCTGGTGGCTTGGCAGTTCTCCTCCCAACTGTTCAATTTTCCCCAGTCTTATACCCCCAAAGCAACAAATTGTGTCATTTGCTTTTAAGATTGTCAATGTACTCAGTTCAAACTTGTTTGAAGGTTGGTATTTGGGGTATAATTTAAACTGGTCAAAATCAAATTTGTTTTTGTCTCCAGGCAAATTGAGTTGTTTGACCAAATGTTACATTATATCTCATTCAGAACACTTGATGCTGTCATGGCTCGCTTTTAACTCTCTCATAGGTACAGTGTACCCACAGCTTCATAACACTAATTATACCTCTTTTGTTCGCATCCAAATCATTTCTATAAATGACGAAAAGCAGTGGACCCAGCACCGATCCTTGTGACACACCACTGGTCACAGGCCTCAGTATGAGAAGCAACCCTCAACCATCACCCTCTGTCTTCTACTTCGATGGCTACTTCTTCCTATATTCCATGAGTTCTAACCTTGCTAATCAGTCTCCCATGAGGAACCCAGTCGAATGCCTTACTGAAGTCCATATAGACCATCTCCACCGCTCTGCCCTTAACAATCCTCTTTGTTACTTCTTCAAAAAGCTCAATCAAGTTTGTGAGGCATGATTTCCCATGCATGAAGCCATGCTGACTATCCCTAACCAGTCCTTGCCTTTCCAAATACATGTCAATACTATCCCTCAGGATTCCCTCCAACAACCTGCCCACCACCGATGTCAGGCTCACTGGTCTATAGTTCCCTGGCTTTTCCTTATTACCTTTCTTTCTGCTTGGAACAAAGAAGATTAGATTAGATTACTTAGTGTGGAAACAGGCCCTTCGGCCCAACAAGTCCACACCGACCCATACCCCTACAATTACCCCTTTAACCTAACACTACGGGCAATTTAGTATGGCCAATTCACCTGACCCGCACATCTTTGTGACTGTGGGAGGAAACCGGAGCACCCGGAGGAAACCCATGCAGACACGGGGAGAATGTGCAAACTCCACACAGTCAGTCGCCTGAGTCAGGAATTGAACCCGGGTCTCTGGCGCTGTGAGGCAGCAGTGCTAACCACTGTGCCACCGTGCCGCCCACCATTGAGGTGACATAACTGAGGTGTTCAAAATTATGAACAATTTTGACATGGTAAAAAAGGACATTCTGTTTCCACAAGTTGGTATGTCAGTAACTAGGGGTCACAATTTCAAGATTGGCAGCAAGAGAGCTAGGAGTGTACTTGCAACTACACCAGAAGATCAGTTAATTCCTCAAGAGCCTCTGCTATCCAGTTAGATCACGGCTGATCTGAGTCTTAACTCCTTGTGCCACCTGCCTTTGTTCCATAAACATTAACAGCCTGACCCACTAAACATGTATATCACAATCCTAATAAAACCTTTGATTAAAATTACTGTCCTGGAGCAATCAACTTTGAAGTGGAGTATTATACAAATTTCACACTTTTGCAATGTAACAATTAATTTGGTTTACTACAGGAAGACAAAGAAGCCTTTGAAGCAAAAATTTCCAAAATGAAGCTGCAGACAAAGGCAAAGGTCACATCACTTTCTGCCCAGCTGGAAGATGTGAAGAAGCAACTAGGTGCTTCTAGTGTTAAAGAGCAGACAACTGGAAAACACAAGGTATGGCATGTTACTGCTATTTTCTATACTTAGTGACTGGGAATAAGGTGGCAACCTGCCGAGGAGGGACTTTGCAGGCAACAGAAAACAGATTCTATGTGGACAATCATTATATTAAAATGGGAGCATATATTGTACTTTCACAAAGTCTTGTCTGAGTTAATGTTCACATTAGTTTAAGTGATATGTTGATAATTCCATTGTGGCAGAAATAAACGGCACATGTTCAAAATAAAGGAACCAAAGAGGAAATGAGAAGGATTTACTTCTGTTAGATTTTGCATGCCTTAAAGGATATCATGATCTTTGGAAAGAAATTATATACCTAAAATGGAAAGATCTGGCGAGACTGCACTTGGAATATTGTGTTCAGTTCTGGTTGCTTCATTGGAGGAAGGATGTGGAAGCTTTCGAGAGGGTGCAGAGGAGATTTACTAGGACTGGAAGGCATGTTTTATGAAGAAAGATTGAGAAGGCTCAGACTTTTCTTATTGGAGTGAAGAAGGATGAGAAGTGACTTGATAGATGTGAACAAGATGTTGAGAGGCATAGATAGAAGTGGATAGCCAGAGACTTTTTCCCAGGGCGGATATGGCTATCATGAGGGGGCATAATTTTAAGATGATTGGGGAAAGGTTTAAGGGAGGTGTCAGAGGTAGGCTTTTTACACAGAGAGTGGTGGGTGTGTGGAATGCACTGCTCACAGTGGTAGTAGAGCCAGATACAATAGGGACATTTAAGCATCTCTTGGATATGCACATAGATATTAGTAAAAAGGGTATGTAAATTATCTTAGATTAGATTAGATTACATACAGTGTGGAAACAGGCCCTTCGGCCCAACAAGTCCACACCGACCTGCCGAAGCGCAACCCACCTAGACCCATTCCCCTACATTTACCCCTTCACCTAACACTACGGGCAATTTAGCATGGCCAATTCACCTAACCTGCACATTTTTGGATTGAGGGAGGAAACCAGAGCACCCGGAGGAAACCCACACAGACACCGGGAGAATGTGCAAACTCCACACACCTGAGGCAGGAATTGAACCCTGGTCTCTGTGCCATCATGCCGCCCAAAAATTAATTTGAACTTAGAGTAGGATAAGAGATCGGCACAATATCGAGGGCCGAAGGGCCTGTACTATGCTGCACTGTTCTATGTTCTATCTGCATGGCTGTGGGGAATGAACAAGGAAGTATAACTTTTCCAAAGAGATGACTCAGGCGTGTAGAGTCATAGAGATGTACAGCGTGGAAACTGACCCTTCGGTCCAACTTGTCGATGCCAACCAGATACCTAAATAAATCTCATCCCATTTGTCAGCATTTGGTCCTTATCCATTAAAACCCTTCCTATTCATAGATCCATCCAGATGCCTTTTAAATGTTGTAATTGTACCGGCTTCCAACACGTCCTCTGACAGCTCATTCCATACATAGACCACCCTCTGTGTGAAAAGGTTGCCCCTTCGGTCCCTTTTAAATCTTTTCCGTCTCATCTTAAACCTATGTCGTCTAGTTTTGGACTCCCCTGAGGAAAAGATCTTGACTATTGATTCTATTTATGCCCCTCATGATTTTATAAACTTCTGTAAGGTCAACCCTCAGCCTCTGCTGCTCCAGGGAAAATAAACCGAGCCTATTAAGTCTCTCCCTGTCATTTAAACCCTGGAAACATTCTTGTATATCTTTTCTGAATCTTTTCAGGTTTCACCAACATCCTTCCTATGGCAGGGCAACCAGAAATGAACGCAATATTCCAAAAGTGACCTAACCAATGCCCTTATATAGCTGCAGCATGACCTCACAACTCCTATACTCAATACAGCGACCAATAAAGGCAAGCGTACTGTATCCTTCAATATATTGACATTCTCTAGATTATTCATCCCAGACCTCAGCATCAGTCATGTGCTTCTCCTTGGTGAATATTGATACAAAGTACTCATTCAGGGGCTCTCCTATTTCTTGTGACTCCACTTATAATTTCCTTCCTTTGTCCTTGAGTGGACCTATTCTTTTCCTTGCTACCCTCTTCTAGTAAATGCATAAAAAGCCTTGGGATCTGCGTTGGTGTTGTTTGCTAAATTCGATTCATGGCTCCTTTTAGCATTCCTAATCTGCGTTCAAGTTCCTTCCTGATTTCTCTATACTCTTCGGGGCTTTATCAGTTTGTAGTTCCTAGACCTATCATATGCTTCCTTTTTCTTTTTGACTAAGCTTGTACTCCATGCCCAAGCCGGTGGATTATAAGAGTTGGCAAACCATATTGCAGCTATATAAAACCTTTGTTAGTCTGCATTTGGAGTCTTGTGTGACATTTTGGTCACCACACTACCTGAAGGACATGGAAGCTTTGGAGACAGTGCAGAGAAGGTTCACGAGGATGTTGCCTGGTTCTGAGGACATTGGCTCTGGGGAAAGGTTAAATGGCTAGCATTGTTTTCACTGGAAGGACGGCAGCTGAGAGGAGACCTCATACAGGTCTATCGAATTATGAGAGGCATAGATACGGTGGATAGTCAGAGGCTTTTTTCTGGAGTTGAAGTTTCAATTACAAGGAGGCACAGGTTCAAGGTGAGAGGGGGAAAGTTTAATGGAGATGTGCGAGGGAAGTTCTTCACACAGAGAGTGGTAGGAGCGTGGAACGCACTACCAGAACAGGTGGTGGAAGCAGGCACATTGACGACATTTAAGAGGCATCTGGATAGATACATGAATAGGGACAGAATAGAGGGATATGGACTGAATAAGGACAGGAGATTTGTTATTTAGTGTGGTTAGGGATTGATGATCGGCACAGGCTTGGAGGGCTGAAGGGCCTGTTCCTGTGGTGCACTTCCGTTTGTTCTTTTGTACCAAACGCCACCTTCACTATCCAGACTACCTGCGACTCCACTTTCAAGGAGTTATGAACCTGCACTCCAAGGTCTCTTTGTTGGGCAACAGTCCCCATGATCATTAAGTGTGTTAAGTCCTGCCCTGGTTTGGCTTATCAAAATGTAGCACCTCACATTTATCTAGATTAAACTCCATCTGCCACTCCTTAGCCCATTGGCCCATTTGATCAAGACCCTGTTGTATTCTGAGGTAAACTTCTTGGTTGTCCATGACACCTCCAATTTTGGTGTCATCTGCAAACTTAGTAAACATGCCCCCTGTATTCACATCCAAATGATTTATTTAAATGACCCAGCACCAATCCTTGAGGCACACCACTGGTCACAGGCCTCTTGTCTGAAAAGCAACACTTCACCACCAACCTCTGTCTCCAGCCTTCAAGCCAATTTTGTAATTATCCAAATGGCTAGTTCTCCTTGTTTCCATATGATCTAACCTTGCTAACCAGCCTACCATGTGGAACCTTGTCAAAAGCCTTACTGAAGTCCATATAGACAATGTCTGGCTCGCTGCTTTCTTCAAGGCAAAAGTGAGGACTGCAGATGCTGGAAATCAGAGTCTAGATTAGATTGGTGCTGGAGAAGCACAGCAGGTCAGGTAGCATCCGAGGAGCAGGAAAATCAATGTTTCGGGCAAAAGACCTTCATCAGGAACCTAATCTAATCTAGACTCTTATTTCTAGCATTTTCTTCAGTCCTCCTGTGATTTGTTGTTTCCTTTGCTGTAAACTTGCCTGATCTTTGAAAGGTAGCCTTGCCCTGTTGTCACGCACATCTCCTGAATTTTAATCTGAGTGTATAAACAATAATTTGCGATATAGAAACTGTTCCTAGCAGCACAAAGTTCAGTAAGCAAAGGACATAAACTAATGGTGATTGTGAAAGGAGCTGGAGGAGATCTGAGAAATCTACATGGCACCTTATGATTTGGAATGCATTGCTTGGAAATATAATGAAAGTATATTCAGTCATAAATTCCAGGATAGAATTTGATACTACGTAATAAAAATTTGTAAAATTCGATGTTAAAAGAAAGGGATTGAGAATAACTTGATAGTGTTTTCAAAGAATTAATACAGGGAGTAGGCTGAATGATGGCCTCTTGTGTTAGATCATTCTAAATTGTCATTTCTGATTTATGAAAGGAACTAAACGATCATTGAGTATTTAAGCAGTAATAAAAAACCTATAGTAAATTAGAAATAAAATGTGAAAATGCTAATGAAATTAAATGGATACATTTTCATGTGTGGTTTAATTATAGCAATCAAGTGATGGTGATCAGGAACATGCAGCTGCCAATAGGGGTAAAATATTAATGTTGAGGAAAAAGGTTGAAGAGTTGGAAACACAAATTATGAAAAAAGATACAGAATTGAAGAAGACGGTAAGATTTTAAAAGCATCTGTTTACTTGCGTAGGAATCTATGAATTGCAAATTATGACATCCTAATTTTAAATAACTTCTAGCTTACAGAACTAGAAGCACAGTTGCAACGTGGTTCCAATATGGACATGATGCTTGCTGAGAAGGACAAAAAACTGGCTGAAAAAGAGGCCTATATCATTGAGCTTCAGTTAGCTGCTGTTTCGAATCATGGACCTCAACAAGTAACACTGCCTAGTGAAGAAATTGAGGTGAGTGATAAGGAGAACTCATTGCAGCATTTGCATTTATACACTTTTTCGATCGCTTTCATTAGAGAAAACTTTGTTTCATGATTCATAATGCTACTTTGTTCCGGTATCAAGCAGCTATTGTGGTTTTAAGATGGTTAAATAGTTTGTCATATTTAGGAATTTGCTTTTCTTTTAATACATGGATCCAAGAGAAAAGTTCAATTTATCTTCACTTGAGGGCAGTTAATATTGATTTGTGCATTATGTTAACTTTTTTTGTGAACTGTTCTCTATCCTTGTGTTTGTTTTGTGACATTTTCAGTCTACGTAAGTTTCACTTAAGAGTAAAATGTCTTTAGGTCTTTAGTGTTAGTACAGGTAAAGAGATCTCAAGAAGGATGTTAAATTTCTGTAGACGTTGAGGATTGAGTTAAGTAGAGAAGAATTATTAAACTGTTTGAAGCTAAATGCATTGCATTCTTTGTTGAAGATCTAGAAGATTAAAGACTTAGAAGTTCTTAATGCGTGGTTGCATTCGAAAGGAAGGACGTTGCTTTTATTACTGACTGCTGGCTGTGGCCAGTTTCTCCTTATGAAATACATTTTAGCTGGATTTTATGGTCAGCAGGAAAGCAAAGGTGCTCATTACTGACATCAAAGAAGTCATGATTTGGAGATGCCAGTGTTGGACTGGGGTGTACAAAGTTAAAAATCACACAACACCAGGTTAGAGTCCAACAGGTTTAATTGGAAGCACACTAGCTTTCGGAGCGACGTTCCTGCATCACCTGATGAAGGAGCGTCGCTCCGAAAGCTAGGAGCGTCGCTTCGAAAGCTAGTGTGCTTCCAATTAAACCTGTTGGACTATAACCTGGTGTTGTGTGATTTTTAACTTTGGACATCAAAGAAGGTTGCTTACAAAGATCTAGTGATTGCTGAGGCATGGATTCCTTTTCTTTCTGATTGCAATTTAAATCTGATACGAAATCAACTGGATCTCCAGATATGCAACAACGTCGATGTCTGTAAGCAATCAATCCTATTGAAATATTCTCACAGCAAGCCATGGTGATTAAGACACTGGATTCCTTTCATTTAGCTTGGCAGTTTTGCAGTTAATAATTAAGATAAGGTAAAATTTGAATAAAATTAGCTCATTTTAGAAATATCACTTGCTGGCATTTGGACGGGTTATTGTGGTGTTGGGTAGTGTCCCTACCTCTGATCCAGGAAGCAGAGGTTCAAGTCCAACATGTTCCAGACGTGTAACAATAAGGTTGATTAATAATATCTAAAATTAGCTTTTCTGGGCTGATGTGTTACATAATTTTGAAATTAATACAATAATATCTAACTTTTTCCATGTGTCACAATTTTGTTTTTAAAAGGTACATTCATAGGATAAGGGCGTTGCCAGCTAGGCCAGCATTTATTGCCCATCCCTAATTGCCCAGATGGCAGTTAAGAGCTGGAGTCACATGTAGGGTCAGACCAAGTAAGGACAGCAGATATCATTCCTTAAAGGGCATTAGTGAACCAGATGGCTTTTTCCAACAATCAGCAATCATTTAGACTCTTAATTCTGTATTGAAAAGAATTGAATTCTAATGCCACCATTTGCCATGGGGGGATTCGAACCAAAGCATTACCTGGGTCTCTGAAGTAACAGTCCAGTGATTATACTACTAGGTTATTTCTTGCCCCCTCCCCCCTTCCCCCCCCGCTCCATATGCGATTAATAATGTATATGTAGACATTCCCACCAGTTTATTATTTTCCATTGACTGTTATGGGAGCCTAAACAGCAAACCCTCTGGAGAAAAAGAATCACTATCAGTAACTTCTGAATTTTCCATTATTCTGCAGGTTTACAGATTCCCAATGTTGCTGTCAGTTCCTTTGTGGTGATAATAGTGAGTGCTAGTAATTCCTCTGTTATTAACACAGCAACATCTGAAATTTTATCTGGTCTCACCTTAGAGACTAGTGAGTCACCATGTCCACTTTTCAATTAACCTTATATGCTAAATTTGCTGAGTGTTACAGACAGTTATTGATTACAGAATGATAAAGGCTGTGTCATAACTGAGGTTCATTACTCATTTAAGGGGTGTGAGGTTATTCGTTATAGAATGAACTCATATGGAAAAGGTGGATTGTTTAGGAAGAGTTAACATGAATTTCTAAAGAGGAAATCGTGTTTGAACAAAGCAAAAAATACAGTATAGCACAGGAAGAGACCCTTTAGCCCTCCAAGCTTGTGCCGCCAGATTTTGCCCTTCCACATTAAAACTGTCTTCACTTACAGGATTCGTATTTCTCTATTCCCTTCCTATTCGTGTATTCGTCCAGGGTGCTTCTTGAATGCTGCATGTGTCTGCTTCTACCACCTCCACTGGCCATGCAATCCACGCACTCAACACCCTTTGTATGAAAAACATGCCTTGCACATCTCTTCCATACCCCTGCCCCCCCCCCCCCCCCAACTCCCTTGCACCAAAATGCAACACCTCACGTTTGTCTGGATGAAACTCCCATCTGCCATTTTTCTGCCCATGCCTCCAGCTGATGTATATCCTGCTGTATCTTGTGACAAGACTTCTTGCTATCTGCAACTCCAATCTTTGTATAGTCTGGAAACTTACTAATTAGACCAGCCTGTGTTCCCTAGTAATTGACCCCTCCACCCTGGGCGGAGAAACAATAGACAATAGGTGCAGGAGTAGGCCATTCTGCCCTTCGAGCCTGCACCACCATTCAATATGATCATGGCTGATCATCCTTAATCAGTATCCTGTTCCTGCCTTATCTCCATAACCCTTGATTCCACAATCCTTGAGAGCTCTATCCAACTCTTTCTTAAATGAATCCAGAGACTGGGCCTCCACTGCCCTCTGGGACAGAGCATTCCACACAGCCACCACTCTCTGGGTGAAGAAGTTTCTCCTCATCTCTGTCCTAAATGGTCTACCCCAAATTTTTAACCTGTGTCCTCTGGTTCAGCACTCACCCATCAGCGGAAACATGTTTCCTGCCTCCAGAATGTCAATCCTTTAATAATCTTATATGTCTCAATCAGATCCCCTCTCAGTCTTCTAAACTCAAGGGTATACAAGCCCAATCGCTCCAGTCTTTCAGTGTAAGGAATTGACTTCATGAATCTATGCTGCACTCCCTCAATAGCCAGAATGTCTTTCCTCAAATTTGGAGACCAGAACTGCACACAGTACTCCAGGTGTGGTCTTATCAGGGCCCTGTACAGCTGCAGAAGAACCTCTTTGCTTCTATACTCAATCCCTCTTGTTATGAAGGCCAGCATGCTATTGGCCTTCTTCACTACCTGCTGTACCTGCATGCTTACCTTCATTGACTGGTGTACAAGAGCACCCAGACCTCTCTGTACTGCCCCTTTACCTAAATTGATTCCATTTAGGTAGTAATCTGCCTTCCTGTTCTTGCCACCAAAGTGGATAACCATAAATTTATCCACATTAAACTGCATCTGCCATGCATCTGACCACTCACCTAACTTGTCCAGGTCACTCTGTAATCTCCTAACATCCTCATTACATTTCACCCTGCCACCCAGCTTAGTATCATCAGCATCCTCCTTTATATTATTGGCCAGTTTACCTTCGTACCTCATTTTTTCTCTGCGTATTTCCTTCTTAATAATCCTCTGTTGTTCTTTAAAAGCTTCCCAGTCCTCCGTTTTCCCACTTATCTTTGCTATGTTATACATTTTCTCTTTTAACTCTGTATGTTTCTTAACTTCCCTCGTCAGCCACGGCCACCCATGCCTCCTCCTAGGATCTTTCTTCCTTTTTGGAATGGACTGATCTTGCAACTTCTGCACAGATATACACAGAAATATCCGCCATTGTTCCTGCACTGTCATCCCTGCTAACTTTATACTTTCCACTCTATCCATGCCATTCACAATCTTATGAACTTCTATTAGGTCGCCCCTCAACCTCCTGCGTTCCAGTGAAAACAGACCCAGACTATCCAACCTTTCTTTGTAGCTTAAATCCCCCATATCAGGCAACATCCTGATAAACCTTTTCTGAAGCCTCTCCAAAGCATCCACATCCTTCTGGTAGTATGGTGACCAGAACTGTACACAATATTCTAAGTATGGCCTAACTAAAGTTCTCTAAAGCTGCAGCGTAACTTGTCTATCCTTATATTCAGTGCCCCTTCCATTGAAGGCAAGCATGCCATAAGCCTTTTTTGTTATCTACCTGCGCTGCCACTTCAGTAATCTGTGGATCTGCACACCCAGATCTCTCTGTATATCAGTACTTCTCTGAAGGGTTCTGCCATTCTCTGTATAATGTCCACTTGTACTTGAACTTGCAAAATGCATCACCTCACATTGTCTGGATGAAACTCTATCTGCCATTTTTCTGCCCATGCCTCCATCTGACTTATATCCTGCTGCATCCTGAGATAAGTCTTCTCACTATCTGCAACTCCTCCAATCTTTGTATAGTCTGCAGGCTTAATTAGACCAGCTACGTTTTCTTCCATATCATTTTCGGAGATTATGTTTGATTAAGCTGCTGAAGTTTTCCAGAGGTAACAAAGAACCAGTAAAGGTCATGATGTAATGTACATAGATTTTAAAAATGCATTTGCTTATGACTACACTTGTGCGAGAAGTTATACCTCTTGGAATAAAAGGTAGCTTAGTAATGTGAATACAAAATTGGCTGAGAAATCGGAAACATAGTATGGTGGTCAATCGATATATTTGGGATGGAGAAAGGTTTGTAGTGCAGCTCTGAAGGGACCCTTGCTTTTAGATAAATGAGCTAGATCTTGGTGTGCAAGGACAGTTTCAAAATGTGCAGATATGAAACTTGAAAGCTTTGTACGCTACGAAGAGGACAGTATAGCTCTCCAAAAAAGGCCATAGCCGAGTCGGTGGGATAGGCAGAGAGGTAGCAAATTGAGTTCAATGAGAGAAGTATGGGGTAGGCAGACAATGAGCAGATAAATTTAAAATAGGGTTTCCTGTACTTAATGGGTAGCTGGAGCAGAGGGACCTGGGTGATTTTTACATAGATCACTGAAGTTGGCAAGACTGTGAAGAGAGCAGTTAATAAAACCAAGGATACTGTATGCCTTATTCATAGGCCCGGAGAGTACAAGAGCAAGGAGGCTAAGCTGAAGTTGTATATGGCATTTGTTGGACCTCAGCTGGAGTATTATGCATAGTTCTGGGCACCATGTAGTAGGAAGGGTATTAACGCATTGGAGAGCATAGAGAAGACCTCTGTGGATGTGATTCCGTGTGTGAAACTTCAGTGAGAAGGATTGGAACTGTTCTTCTTGAGGGGAGAAAGGCTCAATAAGTTTTTGAAAGAATGAGAGATTTGCATCGAGTAGATAGGAAGAAACTTCTAACGCTTGTAAAAGAATCAAGAATGAGAAGACACAGATTTAAAGTAAGTTACACACACAACCACTGATGTGGAAAAAAAGTGTGGAGTTTGGATGTTTTCTCCGTGTCTGCATGGGTTTCTGCTGGGTGCTACAGTTCCCTGCAGCAGTCCAAAGATATGCAGGTTAGGTGAATTGCCTATAGTGTCGAGTGTTGTACAGACTAGGTAGGTTAGGTGCGGTAAATATAGGGTTATGGGGATAGGGTAGAGACGGAGGTGGGTCTGGGTGAAATGCTGATTGGAAGGTTGGCACAGACCTGATGGGCCAAATGGCCTCTCCCTGCACTTTAGGATTTCTGTGATTTTCAGGTGTGTTTCTCAGGCCTGGAAGGCACTGCCTGGAAGTGTGGATATATAGTCAATTAAGGCATGTACTGGGTCTCTGGATTATTATTTGAATAAAAATACTGTGCAACCATATGGAAAAAGGTAGGTGAATGGTACTAAATTAAAATGCTTGATGGAAAGCTGCTGCAGACATGATGGGTTGAATAGTTTTCTCTTGTACCACAACCAACTCTGCTGATTCTGTGATATAGCAGGCACTTATTATTCTGATCAAAAGACATAGCAACAGGAGTACACTGTTTGACTTCTCAAGCCTGCTCCAGTATTCAATAGGATCATGGCTGATCCAACATTCTTTTGCATCTACATTCATGTGTTTTCTGCATAACCCATGATTTCCCTACTGACCAAGAATCTGTCTGTCTCAGCCTTAAATTTACACAAAGATTCTATGCCCACCCCCACCCACTATCTCTCTGTGGCAAGGAGTTCCAAAGACACACACCCTCTTGAGAAGAAATTCCTCCTAATCTCAGTTTTAAATTTGCATCCCTTTATTCTAAGACATGCGGTAAGTACTTCACACAGAGGATGGTGGGCATTTGGAACGCGTTGCCAGCAGAGGTGTTAGTGGCAGGCACGGTAGATTCATTTAAGATGCGTCTGGACAAATGCATGAGTAGGTGGGGAACAGAGGGATACAGATGCTTAGGAATTGACTGACAGGTTTAGACAGTACATTTGGATCGGCTCAGGCTCGGAGGGCCGAAGGACCTGTTCATGGGCTGTAAATTTTCTTTGTTCTTTGACCATGCCAGAATATCCAGTGAATAGGGCCCCAATCCATTTAGCCGTTGCTCATAAGGCATTTCAGAGTGTGGTGCTGGAAAAGCACAGCAGGTCAGCATCCGAGGAGTAAGGAGAGTTGACGTTTCAGGCATAAGCCCTTCATCAGGAACAATCAGATGCTGCCTGACCTGCTGTGCTTTTCCAGCATCACACTCTTTACTCTGATCTCCAGCATTTGCAGTCCTCCCTTGTTCTTCATGAGACATTCCACCCATACCTAGTTAACCTTCTCTGACCAGCCTCCAATGAAATAATATCTTTCCTTAACAGAGCCAATACTGCACGCAGTACTCCAGATTCACCTCATTAGCATCTTGTACAGTTACAGTAAGACTCCCACATGCTCCAACCCCCTTGAAATAAGGGCCAGCATTCCATGAGCCATCCTGATTACCTGCTTCTTGATTATCTTTCACACCTGTGTGCTAGTTTTATGTTTCTTGAGCAAAACTCCAAAGTCTTTTACTTTCTGCAGTTTTTAAATTCCATTTAAGTAATAATGTGTTCTTTTGTTTTCTCGCACAATGAACAAATTCACATTATACTCCGTTTGTCAACTTTTTGTCTGCTTACTTAACCAGTTAGTATCTCTCTAAACTATTTATATCCCTCTCACAACTTGCCTTAAACCTATTTTTGTGTCGTCTACAACTTTGGCTACAGTACATTTGCTTCCTTTCTCCAAGCCATTCATGTATATCGTGAACAGCTGTGGTCCCAACACTGATCCTTGCAGAACCCCACTGGTTAAGATTACCAATCTGAAAAAGAACCCCTTCTCCCCACCTGCTGTTTTTTGCCTTTAAGCTAATTCTCTATTCATGCCAATATACTATCTCCAGCACAGAGGACTCTTATGACATAACCTTTTGTGAGGTACCTTTCTGGAAGTAGGTTCAGTGGTTCCCCTTTATCCAGTGCAGTTGAGCCTTAAAAAAACTCTAATAAATTATTGAGACACAACTTTCCTTTCATATGAAGCCATGCTGTCTCTGCTTGATTCGATTATGGTTTTCCAAATGTGCATAAATTACTACTTTCATTGATTCCATCAATAGATGTTAAGCTATTCGGCCTGTAGTTACCCGCTTTTTGCCTCTTTACCTTTTTGAATAGGGGTGTCGCACTGGCAGTTTTCCAACCCTCTGGTACTTCTCCAGAATCCAAGAAATTTTAGAAAGTTGCAACCGATGCATCCACTATTTTATTTTTTGCTGCTACTTTTCGGTTCCATGATGCAAGCCATTAGGACCAGGGATTTATCTACCTTCAGCTCCATTAGTTTGTCTATTACTGCTCAGTGCTCAAAATGGTGCCTAATTCATTTCCAGTACTCTTTAGCATTAATGTGATGTTTGAAGTATTTTCCACTGTAAACACCGATGCAAAATATCTGTATAATTCCTCTACTGTTTCCTTATTCACTCTTAAGTGTCCCTCCAGGTTCATTTTGTAAGGTACTTCTGTTCATAGTACAGTACAGGAAAGGGTCCTTTGGCTCATGATATTGTGCTGGACATGACACAAATTAAACTAATCCCTTCGTCCATATCCCTCCATTCCTTGCATATTCATATGCTTATCTAAAAGTCACTTAAACACCCTTATCATATATTCCTCCACCACCCTGGGCAGTGTGTGTTCCAGACTCCTACCACTCTCTGCTTTTAAAAAAACTTGTCCCTCATATCTCCTTTGAACTTTCCACTCTCACCTTAAATGCATGCCCCCTAATATTAGACATTTCAACTGTTGGAAAAAGATTCTGACTGTAAACCCTATCTACGCATCTCATGATTATATACACTTCTATCAAGTCTTCCCTAGCCCTCTGCCACTCCAGAGAAAACAATCGAGGATTCTGGGAAATTCAAGATGGAGGACGGGAAAAATTTCTGGCTGTAACAGCTGCTCGTTTTTTTGAGGTATTTGAGGTGCTGGAGGTGATTTCCTCGAATTGCAGGAGCAGCAATTACTGTTTCATATGCTGTTGCATTGTTTCAGAACTTTGGAAAAAAAAAGTCAAAACAACAGCAGTTTTAAAAGGGAGAAGAACAGACAAAGGAAGCACATGGTGAGGTCATTGCAGGAGAGAGAGAGAGAGAGAGAGAACCTGCACAGTTACTGCCTTTGATGTTTGAATTCGTGTATCGCTGGACATTGGAGTGCATCTGGGAAAATTATCAAACAGTGAAATTCACAACTGATCTTGGCGGAACCTGTTTGGGCGAAGTTCACAGCACAGAATCAGATAAGCTTTATCGTTGTTTTAAGTGTGGCCTACAGAGAATCTGCAGTAGTGAGTAGAGTAGGTTCTTTCTTGATGATATGTTTTTGGAGATACATCTCTTGATTAAATTTAAAATATAAGTATTAATTTAACCTGGGGCAGTGTTTGTAGAGGAATAAGATGGTGTTATTTTCTGGGTCTGTAGATTGTGAAGGAGCAAAAATGGCCTTTAATAGAGTGATATGTACTTCTTGTCAGATGTGGGAGTTTAAAGAGAGTTTAAGGGTTACTGCGGATTATATCTGCCATAAATGCTGCTGGCTGCGAATCTTATCAAATCGAACGGATTGGTTGGAGAGACAATTAGAAGCGGTGAGGAATTTGCAACAGCAACAGTATGTGATGGATGGCAGTTATAGGAAGGGGCGAAAGTCTCAGATACAGTCACCTAGATGGGTTAACTCCAGGAAAGGTAAGAGAGGTAGGCAGCTAGTGCAGGAGTCTTTTGTGGATATATCAATTTAAAACAGGTATGCTATTTTGAAAAACGTAGGGGGTGATGGATTCTCAAGGGAATGGAGCACGAACAGCCAAGTTTCTGGTATGGAGACTGGTTCTAATGCAACGAGGGGTACGTTGGGTTCCAAGAGATCAATTGTGTTAGGGGATTCTCTAGTTCGAGGTACAGATAGACGTTTCTGTGGCCAGGAGCGGTAAAGCAGAATGGTGTGTTGCTTTCCTGGTGCCAGGATCAAGGATGTCTCAGAGAGGGTGCAGAATATTTTCACGGGGGAGAGGGGCCAGCAAGAGGTCATTGTCCACATTGGAACCAATGACATTGGAAGGGAAAAGGTTGAGATTCTGAAGGGAGATTACAGAGAGCTAGGCAGAAATTTAAAAAGGAGGTCCTCGAGTGTAGTAATATCTGTATTACTCCCAGTGCTACGAGCTAGTGAGGGCAGGAATAGGAGAATAGAGCAGATGAATGCATGGCTGAGGAGCTGGTGTATGGGAGAAGGATTCACATTTTTGGATCACTGGAATCTCTTTTGGGGTAGAAGTGACCTGTACAAGAAGGACGGATTGCACTCAAATTGGAAGGGGACTAATGTACTGGCAGGGAAATTTGCTTGAGCTGCTCGGGAGGATTTAAACTAGTAAGTTGAGGGAATGGGACCCAGGGAGATAGTGAGGAAAGAGATCAATCTGAGACTGGTACATTTGAGAACAGAAGCGAGTCAAACAGTTAGGGCAGGCAGGAACAAGGTAGGACTAATAAATTAAACTGCATTTATTTCAATGCAAGGGGCCTAACAGGGAAGGCAGATGAACTCAGGGCATGGTTAGGAACATGGGACTGAGATATCATAGCAATTACAGAAACATGGCTCAGGGATGGGCAGGACTGGCAGCTTAATGTTCCAGGATCCAAATGCTACAGGAAGGATAGAAAGGGAGGCAAGAGAGGAAGGGAGTGGCATTTTTGATAAGGGATAGCGTTACAGCTGTGCTGAGGGAGGATATTCTGGAAATACATCCAGGGAAGTTACTTGGGTGGAACTGAGAAATAAGAAAGGGATAATAACCTTATTGGAATTGTATTATAGACCCCCTCCTAGTCAGAGGGAAATTGAGAAACAAGCTTTGGTTGGGGATTTTAACTTTCCAAACATAGACTGGGACTGCCATAGTGTTAAGGGTTTAGATGGAGAGGAATTTATTAAGTGTGTACAAGACAATTTTCTGATTCAGTGTGTGGATGTACCTGTTAGAGAAGGTGCAAAACTTGACTTAGTCTTAGGAAATAAGGCAGGGCAGGTAACTGAGGTGTCAGTGGGGGAGCACTTTGGGGCCAGCGACCATAATTGTATTAGATTTAAAATAATGATGGAAAAGGATAGACCAGATCTAAAAGTTGAAGTTCTAAATTGGAGAAAAGCCAATGTTGGCGGTATTAGGCAAGAACTTTCAAAAGCTGATTGGGGGCAGATGTTCACAGGTAAAGGGACGGCTGGAAAATGGGAAGCCTTCAGAAATTAGATAACGAGAATTATGATGTGGTAGGCATCACAGAGACATGGTTACAGGGGGGTCAGGACTGGCAGTTAAACATCCAAGGGTTTTCAACTTATCGAAAAGACAGGGAGGTGGGCAGAGGGGGCGGTGTTGCCTTGTTAAGAACAAAATTAAATCTATGGTGCTGAATGACATAGCGTCGGATGATGTAGAGTCTGTGTGGGTGGAATTGAGGAACCACAAAGGCAAAAAAACCATAGTGGGAGTTATGTACAGGCCTCCTAACAGTGGTCAGGACCAGGGGCGCAACATGTACCAGGAAATAGAGAAGGCATGTCAGAAAGGCAGGTCACAGTGATCATGGGAGACTTCAATATGCAGGTGGACTGGGTAAATTATGTTGCCAGTGGATCCAAAGAAAGGGAATTCATGGAATGCTTATAGGATGGCTTTTTGGAACAGCTTGTCAAGGGAGCAGGCTATTCTGGACCTAGTGCTATGTAATGAACCAGACTTTATAAAAAATCTTAAAGTAAGGGAACACTTAGGAAGCAGCGATCATAATATGGTAGAGTTCAGTATGCAGTTTGAAAGAGAGAAGGCAAAATTGGATGTAATGGTGTTACAGTTAAATAAAGGAAATTATGAGGGCATGAGAGAGGAACTGACGAAAATAGACTGGAAGCAGAGCCGAGCAGGGAAGACAGTAGAGCAAAAATGGCAGGAGTTTGTGGGTAAAATTGAGGACACTGTACAGAGGTTCATCCCCAAGAAGAGAAAGATTATCCGGGGAGGGATTAGACAGCCATGGCTGACAAAGGAAGTCCGGAAATCTATCAAAGAAAAAGAGAGAGCCTATAAAGTGGCCAAGAGCACTGGGAAATCAGAAGATTGGGAAGGCTACAAAAACAAACAGAAGATAACAAAGAGAGAAATAAAGGAGAGGATCAAATATGAAGGTAGGCTAGCCAGTAATATTAGAAATGATAGTAAAAGTTTCTTTCAATACATAAGAAACAAACGACAGGCAAGAGTAGACATTGGGCCACTTCAAACTGATGCTGGAAGCCTAGTGATGGGAGATAAGGAAATAGCTGGAGAACTTAATAAGTACTTTGCGTCAGTCTTCACAGTGGAAGACATGAGTAATATCCCAACAATTAAAGGGAGCCAGGGGGCTGAGTTGAGTATGGTTGTCATTACTAAAGAGAAAGTGCTAGAAAAGCTAAAAAGTCTTAAATTTGATAAATCTCCTGGCCCTGATGGGTTACTTCCTAGAGTTCTGAGGGAGGTGGCTGAGGAAATAGCGGAGGCGTTGGTTGAGATCTTTCAAAAGTCACTGGAGTCAGGAAAAGTCCCGGATGATTGGAAGATCGCTGTTGTAACCCCCTTGTTCAAGAAAGGATCAAGACAAAATATGGAAAATTATAGGCCAATTAGCCTAACCTCTGTTGTTGGTAAAATTCTAGAATCCATCATTAAGGATGAGGTTTCTAAATTCTTGGAAGAGCAGGGTCAGATTAGAATAAGTCAACATGGATTTAGTAAGGGGAGGTCATGCCTGACAAACCTGTTGGAGTTCTTTGAAGAAGTGACAAGTAGGTTAGACCGGGGAAACCCAGTGGATGTGGTCTACCTAGACTTCCAAAAGGCCTTTGATAAGGTGCCACACGGGAGGCTGCTGAGCAAGGTGAGGGCCCATGGTGTTCGAGGTGAGCTACTGGTATGGATTGAGCATTGGCTGTCTGACAGAAGGCAGAGAGTGGGATAAAAGGTTCTTTTTTGGAATGGCAGCCGGTGACAAGCGGTGTCCCGCAGGGTTCAGTGTTGGGGCCGCAGCTGTTCACATTATATGTTAATGATCTGGATGAAGGGACTGGGGGCATTCTAGCGAAGTTTGCCGATGATACAAAGTTAGATGGACAGGCAGGTAGTACTGAGGAAGTGGGGAGGCTGCAGAAGGATCTAGACAGTTTGGAGGAGTGGTCCAGGAAATGGCTGATGGAATTCAATGTGAACAAATGCGAGGTCTTGCACTTTGGAAAAAAGAATAGAAGCATGGATTACTTTCTAAACGGTGAGAAAATTCGTAAAGCCAAAGTACAGAGGGATCTGGGAGTGCTCTAAAGGTAAACATGCAGGTTGAGTCCGTGATTAAGAAAGCGAATGCAATGTTGTCAATTATCTCAAGAGGGTTGGAATATAAAAGCACTGATGTGCTACTGAGACTTTATAAAGCTCTGGTTAGGCCCCATTTGGAGTACTGTGTCCAGTTTTGGTCCCCACACCTCAGGAAGGACATACTGGTACTGGAGCGTGTCCAGCGGAGATTCACATGGATGATCCCTGGAATGGTTGGTCTAACATATGAGGAACGGCTGAGGATCCTGGGATTATATTCATTGGAGTTTAGAAGATTAAAGGGAGATCTAACAGAAACTTACAAGATAATACATGGCTTGGAGAGGGTGGACGCTAGGAAATTGTTTCCGTTAGGCGAGGAGACTAGGACCCATGGACACAGCCTTAGAATTAGAGGGGGTAAATTCAGAACAGAAATGCGGAGACATTTCTTCAGCCAGAGAGTGGTGGGCCTGTGGAATTCATTGCCACAGAGTGCAATGGAGGCTGCGACACTAAATGTCTTCAAGGCAGAAATTGATAAATTCTGGATGTCACAAGGAATTAAGGGCTACGGGGAGAATGCGGGTAAGTGGAGTTGAAATGCCCATCAGCCATGATTGAATGGCGGAGTGGACTCGATGGGCCGAATGGCCTTACTTCCGCTCCTCTGTCTTATGGTCTTATAAGTCCCCGGGACCTGATGGTCTGCATCTCAGGGTACTGAAGGTGGTGACTCTAGAAATCGTGGATGCATTGGTGATCATTTTCCAATGTTGTACAGATTCAGGATCAGTTCCTGCGGATTGGAGGGTGGCTAATGTTGTACCACTTTTTAAGAAAAGAGGGAGAGAGAAAACAGAATTATAGACCAGTTAGTCAGACCTCAGTGGTGGGAAAGATTCTGGAGTCAATTATAAAGGACAAAATTACGACACATCTGCAGAGCAGTAACAGGATAGGTCAGAGTCAGCATGGATTTATGAAGGGGACATCATGCTTGACTAATCTTCTGGAATTTTTTGAGGATGTAACTCTGAAGATGGACAAGGGAGATCCAGTGGATGCAGTATACATGGACTTTCAGAAAGTCTTTGATAAAGTCCCACATAGGAGGTTAGTGAGCAAAATTAGGGCACATGATATTAGGGGCAAAATATTGACATGGATTGAAAATTGGTTGGCGGACAGGAAACAAAGAGTAGTGATAAACGGCTCCCTTTCGGAATGGCAGGCAGTGACCAGTGGTGTGTCACAGGGATCAGTGCTGGGACCGCAGCTATTTACAATGTACATTAATGATATAGATGAAGGTATTAAAAGTAATATTAGCAAATTTGCTGATGACAGAAAGCTGGGTGGCAGGGTGAAATGTGAGGAGGATGTTAGTGGAATACAGGGTGACCTGGACAGGCTGGATGAGTGGACGGATGCATGGCAGATGCAGTTTAATGTGGATAAATGTGTGGTTATCCACTTTGGCAAGAACAGGAAGGCAGATTACTACCTAAATGGAGTCAAGATAAGTAAACGGGCAGTACAACGAGATGTAGGTGTTCTTGTATATGAGTTGAAACTTTATTGCTGGAACAGCACAGCAGGTCAGGCAGCATCCAGGGAACAGGAGATTCGACGTTTCGGGCACAGGCCCTTCTTCAGGAATGAGCAGAGAGTGTTCAGCAGGAGAAGATAAAAGGTAGGGAGGAGGGACTTGGAGGAGGGGAGTTGGAAATGTGATAGGTGGAAAGAGGTCAAGGTGAGGGTGATAGGTCGGAGTAGGGTGGAGGCGGAGAGGTCAAGAAGAAGACTGCAGGTCAGGAAGGCGGTGCCGGGCTGGAAGGATCCGGCTGAGACAAGGTGGGGGGAGGGGGGATGAAGAAACTGGTGAAGTCCAAGTTCATCCCCTGCGGTTGGAGGGTTCCCAGTCGGAAGATAAGACGCTCCTCCTCCGACCGTCGGGTTGTTGTGGTTTGGCGGTGGATGAGTCCAATGACCTGCATATCCTCGGTGGAGTGGGAGGGGGAGTTGAAATGCTGTGCCACAGGTTGGTTGGGTTGGTTCGTCCGGGTGGCCCAGAGGTGCTCCCTGAATCGCTCCGCAAGTAGGCGGCCTGTCTCCCCAATATAGAGGAGGCCACACCGGCTGCAGCGGATGCAGTAGATGATGTGGGTGGAAGGTGTTGGTGTAGTGGATGAACTGTTCAACCTCCTCGTGGGAGCACGAGGTAGCGCCGATACAGTCATCAATGTAGCGAAGAAAAAGATGGGGGGTGGGGCCAGTGTAGTTGCGGAAGATGGATTGTTCACGAGGAGGTTGAACAGTTCATCCACTACACACGAGGAGGTTGAACAGTTCATCCACTACACACGAGGAGGTTGAACAGTTCATCCACTACACCAACACCTTCCACCCCGACCTCAAATTCACCTGGACAGTCTCGGACTCCTCCCTCCCCTTCCTAGACCTTTCTGTTTCTATCTCAGGCGACCGAATCAACACGGACATCTACTACAAACCTACCGACTCCCACAGCTACCTGGACTACACCTCCTCCCATCCTGCCCCCTGTAAAAACGCCATCCCATTCTCCCAATTCCTTCGTCTCCGCCGCATCTGCTCCCAGGAGGACCAGTTCAAAATACGTACAACACAGATGGCCTCCTTCTTCAAGGACCGCAATTTCCCCCCCGACGTGGTCGACGGTGCCCTCCACCGCATCTCCTCCACTTCCCGCTCCTCCGCCCTTGAGCCCCGCCCCTCCAACCGCCACCAGGACAGAACCCCACTGGTCCTCACCTACCACCCCACCAATCTCCATGTACAGCGCATCATCCGCCGTCACTTCCGCCACCTCCAAACAGACCCCAGCACCAAGGATATATTTCCCTCCCCTCCCCTATCAGCTTTCCGTAGAGACCACTCCCTCCGCGACTCCCTTGTCAGATCCACACCCCCCACCGACCCAACCACCACTCCCGGCACCTTCCCTTGCAACCGCAGGAGGTGCAACACTTGCGCCCACACCTCCCCCCTCACTTCTCTCCAAGGCCCCAAGGGAAACTTCCATATCCGCCACAGATTCACCTGCACCTCCACCCACATCATCTACTGCATCCGCTGCAGCCGGTGTGGCCTCCTCTATATTGGGGAGACAGGCCGCCTACTTGCGGAGCGATTCAGGGAGCACCTCTGGGCCACCCGGACGAACCAACCCAACCAACCTGTGGCACAGCATTTCAACTCCCCCTCCCACTCCACCGAGGATATGCAGGTCATTGGACTCATCCACCGCCAAACCACAACAACCCGACGGTCGGAGGAGGAGCGTCTTATCTTCCGACTGGGAACCCTCCAACCGCAGGGGATGAACTTGGACTTCACCAGTTTCTTCATCCCCCCTCCCCCCACCTTGTCTCAGCCGGATCCTTCCAGCCCGGCACCGCCTTCCTGACCTGCAGTCTTCTTCTTGACCTCTCCGCCTCCACCCTACTCCGACCTATCACCCTCACCTTGACCTCTTTCCACCTATCACATTTCCAACTCCCCTCCTCCAAGTCCCTCCTCCCTACCTTTTATCTTCTCCTGCTGAACACTCTCTGCTCATTCCTGAAGAAGGGCCTGTGCCCGAAACGTCGAATCTCCTGTTCCCTGGATGCTGCCTGACCTGCTGTGCTGTTCCAGCAATAAAGTTTCAACTTTGATCTCCAGCATCTGCAGACTCACTTTCTCCTCGTTCTTGTATATGAGTCAATGAAAGCAAGCATGCAGGTACATCAGGTAGTGAAGAAAGCTAATAGCATGCTGACCTTCATAACAAGAGGAATTAAGTATAGAAGCAAAGAGGTTCTTCTGCAGCTGTACAGGGCCCTGGTGAGACTGCACCTGGAATATTGTGCGCAGTTTTGGTCTCCAAATTTGAGGAAAGACATTCTGGCTATTGAGGGAGTGCAGCATAGGTTCACAAGGTCAATTCCCAGAATGGCGGGACTATCTTACGCTGAAAGATTGGAGTGACTGGGCTTGTATATGCTTGAGTTTAGAAGGCTGAGAGGAGATCTAATTGAAACGTATAAGATTATTAAAGGATTGGACACTCTGGAGTCAGGAAGCATGTTTTCGCTGATGGATGAGTCCCGAACCAGAGGACACAGTTTAAAAATAAGGGGTAGGCCACTTAGAACAGAGTTGAGGAGAAACTTCTTCACCCAGAGAGTGGTGGGTGTATGGAATGCTCTGCCCCAGAAGGCTGTGGAGGCCAAGTCTCTGGATACTTTCAAGAAAGAGTTGCATAGAGCTCTTACGGATAGTGGAATTAAGGGTTATGGGGATAAGGCAGGAACAGGATACTGATTGAGGATGATCAGCCATGATCATAATGAATGGTGATTCTGGCTCGAAGAGCAGAATGGCCTACTCCTGCACCTATTGTCTATAAGAGGAAGTGCTTGATGTCTTGAAACGCATAAAAGTGGATAAATCCCCAGGACCTGATCAGGTGTACGCTAGAACTCTGTGGGAAGCCAGAAAAGTGATTGTTTGGCCTCTTGCTGAGATATTTGTTTCATCGATAGTCACAGATGAGGTGCCGGAAGACTGGAGGTTGGCTAATGTGGTGCCACTGTTTTAAGAAAGATGATAAGGACAAGCCAGAGAACTATAGACCAGTGAGCCTGACGTCGGTGGTGGGCAAGTTGTTGGAGGGAATCCTCAGAGACAGGATGTATGTGTATTTGTAAAGGCAAGGACTGATTAGGGATAGTCAACATGGCTTTGTGCGTGGGAAATCATGTCTCACAAACTTGATTGAGTTTTTTGAGGAAGTAACAGAGAGGATTGATGAGGGCAGAGCGGTAGATGTGATCTATATGGACTTCAGTAAGGTGTTTGACAAGGTTCCCCATGGGAGACTGATTAGCAAGGTTAGATCTCACGGAATACAGGGAGAACTAGCCATTTGGATACACAACTGGCTCAAAGGTAGATGACCGAGGGACGTGGTGGAGGGTTGTTTTTCAGACTGGAGACCTGTGACCAGTGGAGTGCCACAAGGATCGGTGCTGGGTCTTCTACTTTTTGTCATTTACATAAATGATTTGGATGCGAGCATAAGAGGTACATTTAGTAAGCTTGCAGATGACACCAAAATTGGACGTGCAGTGGACAGTGAAGAGGGTTACCTCAGATTACAACGGGATCTTGACAAGATGGGCCAATGGGCTGAGAAGTGGCAGATGGAGTTTAATTCACATAAATCGAGGTGCTGCATTTTGGGATAGCAAATCTTAGCAGAACTTATACACTTAATGGTAAGGTCCTCGGGAGTGTTGCTGAACAAAGAGACCTTGGAATGCAGGTTCATACCTCTTTGAAAGTGGAGTCACAGGTAGATAGGATAGTGAAGAAGGAATTTGGTATGCTTTCCTTTATTGGTCAGAGTATTGAGTACAGGAGTTGGGAGGTCATGTTGCGGCTGTACAGGACATTGGTTAGGCCACTGTTAGAATATTGTGTGCAATTCTGGTCTCCTTCATATTGGAAAGATGTTGTGAAATTTGAAAGGGTTCAGAAAAGATTAACAAGGATGTTGCTCGGGTTGGAGGTTTTGAGCTATAGGAAGAGGCTGAACAGGCTGAGGCTGTTTTCCCAGGAGCTTGGGAGGATGAGGGGTGACCTTATAAAGGTTTACAAAATTATGAGGGGCATGGATCGGTTAAATAGGTGAAGTCTTTTCCCTGGGATTGGGGAGTCCAGAACGAGAGGGCATAGGTTTAGGGTGAGAGGGGAAAGATATAAAAGAGACTTACGAGGCAATGTTTTCACACAGGTGGTACGTGTATGGAATGAACTGCCAGAGGAAGTGGTGGAGGCTGGTACAGTTGCAACATATATAAGGCATTTGGATGGGTATGTGAATAGGAAGGGTTTGGAGAGATATGGGCCGGGTGCTGGCAGGTGGGATTAGATTGGGTTGGGAGATCTGATCAGCATGGACGAGTTGGACCGAAGGGTCTGTTTCCATACTGTACATCTCTATGAATCTGTGACTCTAATCCCCATTTTTCTAGCTTCTCCTTATATTTTAGAACATAGAAAAGTACAGCACAGAACAGGCCCTTTGGCCCATGATGTTGTGCTGTGGTTTAATCCTAATGTAAAATATAATAACTTAACCTACACACTCCTCAACTCACTGCTGTACGTGTGCTTATCCAGCAGTCGCTTAAATGTCCCTAATTACTCTGCTTCCACCACCACAGCTGGCAGCGCATTCCATGCATTCACAACTCTCTGCATAAAGAACCTACCTCTGACGTCTCCTTTATACCTTCCTCCTAATATCTTCAAATTATGACTCCTCGTACCACTCAATCCTGCTCTGGGGAAAAGTCTCTGGTTATTGGCACTATCTGTTCCACTCATTATCTCTTATACCTTGATCAGGTCTCCTCGCTTCCTCCTTCTCTCCAGAGAGAAAAGTCTGAGTTTATTCAACCTTTCTTCATAAAGCACGCCCTCCAGTCCAGGCACCATCCTGGTAAACCTTTGCACCCACTTCAAAGCCTCTGTATCTTTCCTATAGTAGGGCGACCAGAACTGGACATAATATTCTACGTGTGGTCTCAACAGGGACTTGTAGAGCTGGAGCAAAACCTCGCGAATCTTAAACTCGATCTCCCGTTAATGACAGCCAAAACACCATATGCTTTCTTAACAACCTAATTCACTTGGCTGGCAACTTTGAGGGATCTATGTACTTGCACACCCAGATCCTTCTGTTCCTCCACATTGCCAAGAATCCTATCGTTTATCCTATAACGACGTTTGAATTCCACATTCCAAAATTCATCACTTCGCATTTATCCAGGTTGAATTCCATCTGCCATTTCCCAGCTCTGCATCCTGTCTATGTCGCGCTGCAGCCTGCAGTAGTCCTTGATTCTATCGGCGACACCTCCAATCTTTGTGTCATTTGCAAATTTACCAACACACCCCTCAGCCTCCTCATCCAAGTCATTTATAAAAACTACAAAGAGCAGAGGCCCAAGAACAGAGCCCTGTGGGACTCCACTCAACACTGACCTCCAGGCAGAATACTTTTCATCGACAACTACTCTCTGCCTTCTGTCAGCCAGCCAATTCTGAATCCAAATAGCCAAATCTCCCTGTATCTCATACTTCCTGACTTTATGATTAAGCCTACCATGGGGAACCATGCTGAAGTCCATATACTCCACATCCACTGCTCAACCTTCATCGTCCTGTCTTGACAGCTCCTCAAAGAACTCAATAGGATTTGTGAGACATGACCTGCCCCTCACAAGGTCGTGCTGATTGTCTTGAATTACACTATGCTTTGCCAAATTGTCATAAATCCTATTCCTTCAGAATCCTTTCCAAAACTTTGTTGACCATAGACGTAAGACTGACTGGTCTGTAATTGCCAGGGATTTCCTATTACCCTTCTTGAAAAGAGAAAAAACATTCTCCTCCTTCCAGTCCTCTGGTACAACTCCTGTGGCGAGTGAGGAGGCAAATATCCCTGCAGCGGCTTAGCAACCTCCTTTCTCGCTTCCCGGAGCAGCCTAAGATAAATCTGGTCTGACCCTGGGGACTTATCAATCTTAATGTTTTCCAAAATTTCTAGCACATCAACTTCATCAATCTTGATCTGGTCAAGACTGTATCCCAGCTCCTCAAAGTTTTCATTCACAACAAGGACCCTTTCCTTGGTGAAAACAAAAGCAAAAAACTCATTTCGGGCTTTCCTTATCTGCTCAGACTCCACGCACAAGTTCCCTCCGCTATCCCTGATCGGCCCTAGCTTCTCCCTGATCATTCTCTTATTCCTCACATATGAGTAAAATGCCTTTGGGTTCTCCCTAATCTTTCTTGCCAAGCTTTTTTCATGCCCCCTCCTGGCTCTCTTCAGTCCATTTCTGAGCTTCTTTCTAGCAAGCCTTATACCCTCTAATCCAGGCAGCATCCTGGTAAACCAGAATTGAACTCACTGAATCCTCATCCTCATCCTTTCTCTACCTTTTTTAAAAGAAGCCCTTATTGTATGTTTTTATATTCCTTGTTAGTTTGCTTACAATTATTTCTCCCTCTTTTTTATCTTTTTAGTTCTATTTTGGACGCTGAATTTGTCCCTGTCTCGATCAAATTGATCGATTCTTGCTCAGAATCTGCCAAGTTGAACTTAATATTTGAGCCACTTCCCATTTCGTATCACTTTTGCACCATTGATGTATGGTGAGTGTTATGACACTGGGTAAACTCTCCTGCTTCCTGTAAACCAGCAACACAGAAAAGATTTATCCTGTGCAGTAATCTGTGAAAATTCAAGCGGCGAAGAACAATTTAAAGTAAAAAGTTAATAACATTATTTCTTAAAACATAGAATAATTAATTAACAACTATTACAACTCCTCTCAAAGCTATCTTTTACCTTCCCTTCTATAATACTCGTCCAATAAAACTCCCGATTATGATTCACAAAACAGAACTTATTATCTCAACCAGCTTTTGGTTTTATCTATATTCTGGTTGTCTTTTCTTCTTCTTGGTGATTCTGCTTCACAGGTGCTGATCGATAAAGGTAGCTTTTAAGAGAGCTAATTTTTCAGGCAGTCTTTACATGCTGGTAGCTTGGCAGTTCTCCTCTCAACTATTCAATTTCCCTCGGTCTTTTATACCCCCCCAAAAAAAACATTGAATTGGCTTTTAAGATTGTCAGTATACTAAATTCAAACTGGATTGGAGTTTGGTATTTTTCGGGGTAATTTAAACTGATTGCCTTAATTCAAATCTGTTTTGTCATTTCCGGGTGACCAGCTACCCTCGTGCACCACCTACTGGGGTAACATATTAAATTGTAACTTTTTTCAGAACATTTGGTGCTGTCAGGTCGTTTTTGCTAGCTTTAACTCTCTTAAAGGTACAGTACACCCACGTCTTAATAGCATGAGACACTAACAACTCATTGGGAGTTTGGTCCTGCTTGAAACTCATTTAATCAGAATTATATATCAAGTTATATGAACTGCTAAGACTTAAGACTAATATTATTTTGGAAAATTGAGCTAAAATGTTGTTCTGTGGAATCTTTGCTTTAGTGTTGATTTCATTTTGCTTAATAAACCAAATCTATAGTCTGTAGTCTAAGATGTTCTCTTCCTGTGTGGTTAGTCCATTGATGCCAGTTTTGGCTTGTGGTGGTAATCCAGCGTGTAACTTTGGCAAAGATTCCTTTTCTGACTTGTTGCTTCTGGTGTAAGCTCATTCTTTGGTTTGTTAGCGATTTAAAGGTGAGGGGTAATAATGTTTATGCCTCTTTGTTTGCAAGTCTTTCCATAAACAATATATCTTAAAAAGTAACAATGGATTTCTTCCATGCTTGGTACAAAAATAGGGCTTGACCTAAAGAAAAGCAAATTAGATTTTGATGAAGAACAAATTGACTTTTCATTGGAATGTTGAGAGTTATAATGTTTAGAATATTTTGGATTGTCTCAACTGTTTTGCTGGAATTTGTCATAGCTGTCAAAATTCAAGCAGAGTTTAAAGAGTAGGTTGTTGGATTTAGATTAGTCTACAGCCTCCTCTTTACATGCGACATCTCAAAAAATAATTTTTTTTCAGCTTTGCATTTGCAGCATATGGGTCAGGCAAGGAAAAGCCTCAAGAAAAAAAGTTGTGCAGTTGTAATAATGTTCAGTTAATGCAATGTAGTGGAGTACGTGTTCTGACAAGTGCACTATTCACTTACAAGAACTGTGGCTTATCTGTGGAAATGTATATTGGTATTGGGCATGCAAAGTATCTATACAGGTACAAACAATAAAGAACAATACATCACAGAACAGGTCCTTTGGCCCTCCATGCCCATGCAGCCACACTTTACCCTTCCATACTAAATCTGTCTTCACTTACAGGATCCATATCTTAAGAGCAATCTTATAAACTTCTATTAAGTCACCCCTCAACCTCCTGCTTTCCAGTGAAAACAAACAAAATCTATCCAACCTTTGTTAATAGCTGAAATCCCCCATTCCAGGCAATATCCTGGTGAACCTTTCTTGTACCGTCTCCAAAGCATCCATATTCTTATGGTAGTGTGGTGACCAGATCTGTATGCAATATTCCAAGTTTTGCCTAACTAAAGTTTTATAAAGCTGCAGCATACCTTGCCTGTCCTTATACTCAGTGCCCCTTCCACTGAAGGTAAGCATACCAAAGCCTTTTTTGCTACCTTATCTACCTGCGCTGCCACCTTCACTGATCTGTGGATCTGCACACTCAGATCCCTCTATCATTATTCCTCCGAAGGGTTCTGTCAAACTCTGTATAATTTACGCCTGTATGTGACCTTCCAAAATGTATTACCGCACATTTGCCTGGATTAAACTCCATCTGACATTTTTCTGCTCATGCTTCCAACTGATGTATATCCTGCTGTATCCTGTGACAATCGTCCTCACTATCCACAACTTACCACTCTTTGTATCAACTGCAGTTTACTAATTAGACCAACTACGTTTTCCTCTGAATCATTTATGTAGATCACAAGCATAGAGCATAGAACAGTACAGGCCCTTGATGTGTTAACCTTTTATCCTACTCTAAGATCAAACTAACCTATCTACTATCATCCATGTGCTTATCCAAGAGTTGCTTAAATGTCCCTAATATATCTGATGGTATCACCACCGCTGGCAGTGCATTCCATGCACCTACCCTCTGTGTAAAAGAATTGACCTCTGACATCTCCCCTGAACCTTGCTCCAATCACCTTAAAATTATGCCCCCATGTGATAGCCATTTCTGCCCTGGGGAAATGTCTTGGACTATTCGCTCTATGCCTCATCATCTTATACACCTCTATCAAGTCGCCTTTCACTCTTCTTCGCTCCACTGAGAAATGCCTTAGCTGCCTCAACCTTTCTTTATAAGACATGTCCTCCAATCCAGGCAGCATCCTGGTAGATCTCCTCTGCACCCTCTCTAAACCTTCCACATACTTCCTATAATGCGGCGACCAGAACTGAACACCATATTCCATGTGTGGTCTAATCAGGGCTTTACAAAGCTGCAACATAACCTCGCGGCTCTTAAATTCAATCCCACTGCTAATGAAAGCCAACACACCAGACATCTTCCGAACAACCCTATCAACTTGGGTCGCAACCTTCAGGGATCTGTGGACATGGACCCCAGGATCCCTTTGTTTCTCCATGCTGCTAAGAATCATGCCTTTAACCCTGTATTCTGCATTCAAATTTGCTCATCCACAATGAATCACTTCTCGCTTTTCCAGGTTGAACCCCATTTTCCACTTATCATCCTAACCCTAACCCTGTTGCAACCTACAACACTGTCCACCAACCTTTGTGCCATCAGCAAACTTACTATCCCACCCTCCCACTTCCTCATCCAAGTCATTTATAAAAATCACAAAGAGCAGAGGTCCCAGAACAGATCCCTGCGGAACACCACTGGTTACTGAGGTCCAGGCTGAATACTTTCCATCATCTACCACCCTCTCTCTTTTATCGGCTAGCTAATTCTGTATCGAGACAACCAAATTTTCATGTATCCCATGCCTCATTAGTTTCTGAATGAGCCTACCATGGGGAATTTTATCAAACTCCATGCTAAAAACTGCGTACACCACATTCACTGCTCTACCTTCATTAATATGTTTTGTCACATCTTTGAAGAATTCAGTAAGGCTTGTGAGGCGTGACCTGCCCCTCACAAAACTATACTGATTATCTCTAATCTGTCCATGGTTTTCTCGTAAATCCTGTCTCTCAGAATCCTTTCCAATAATTTGCTGACCACAGACATAGTCATAGAGATGTACAGCATGGAAACACACCCTTCGGTCCAACCCGTCCATGCCGACCAGATATCCCAACAGTGGCCAACCAATATCCTGAGGTAAAAACAATGACTGCAGATGCTGGAAACCTGATTCAATATCCTGTACAGCCGCAACATGACCTCCCAACTCCTGTACTCAATACTCTGACCAATAAAGGAAAGCATACCAAATGCCTTCTTCACTATCCTATCTACCTGCGACTCCACTTTCAAGGAGCTATGAACCTGCATGGTCTGTAATTCCCAGGGTTATTCCTGTAGTAACTTTGGGTCTATCCTGTCTGGCCCAGGGGACCTATCCATCCTCATGTATTTCAAAATTTTCAGCACATCATCCTTCCTAAATTCAACCTGTTTGAGCATATCAGCCTGTTTGACGCTGTCCTCACAAATGATGAGGTCCCTCTTGATAGTGAATACTGAAGCAAAGTATCCATTAAGGACCTCCCTTACTTCCTCTGACTCCAGGCACAAGTTCTCTCCACTATCCCTGATCAGCCCTACCCTCACTCTGGCCATCCTCTTGTTCCTCTCAAAAGTGTAGAATGCTTTAGGGTTTTCCTTAATCCTACCTGCTAAAGCTTTTTTTTTGCCCCCTTCTAGTTCTCCGAAATGCATTCTTCAGTTCCTTCCTTGCTACCTTGTATCCCTCTTGGGCCCTGTCTGACCCTTGTCTCCTCAACCCGAAGTAAGCTTCCTTCTTCTTCTTGACTAGATGTTCCACATTGTTTGTCACCCAAGCTTCCTTCATCCTACCATCCCTTCCTTGCCTTCGTGGGACGAATGTATCCAGCACTATCAGCAAGTATTCCCTAAACAATCTCCACATTTCTGTAGTACATATTCCTGAGAACATCTGTTTCCAATTTAGACATCCCAGTTCCTGCCTAATAGCATTGTAATTCCCCTCCTCCAGTTAAAGACTTCCCCATACCATTTGTTCCTATCCTTCTCCATGGCTTTGGTAAATAACATGGAATTGTGATCACTATAATTCAAATGCTTTTCCACTGAGAGATCTGATACCTGACCTGGTTTGAGGCCAAGCACCAAATCCAATATGGCCTCCCCTCTAGTCATCCTAACTACATATTGAGTCAGGCTTCTTTCCTGGACACACCTGACAAAAACTGCTCCGTCCAAACTCTTTGAACAAAGGAGCTTCAGATCAATATTAGGGAAGTTAAAATCACACATGACAACAACCCTATTACTTGTGCACCTTTTTAAAATCTGCCTCCCAATCTCCTCCTCTGTGTCTGTGTCTCTGTTGCTATTGGTGAGCCTGTAGAAAACTCCCAATAAAATGACTGCTGTCTTCCCATTTCTTACTTCCACTCATACTGATTCTGTCGACAAACCGTCCTCACTGATCTCCCTTTCTGCAGCTTGATACTATCCCTGATTAGCAAAGCCATTCCCCACCTCACTTTTACCTGTCTATCTCCCCCCCATTCCCTTTGAAACATCTAAACCCAAGAACATCCAACAGCCATCCCTCCTCCTGTGATACCCAAGTCTCTGTAATGGCCACAACATCATAGTTCCAGGTACTGATCGATGTTCTATGTTCATCACCTGTATTCCTGAATAGTAGAGGTCTCAGCACACAACCCAGTGGAACAACACTAGTTACAGCCTTCCACTCTGTAAACCATCCTTCACTGCTACCCTCTGTCTCCTATGACTGAGCTAGTTCTGTATTTTTCTGGAGAGGACTTGAATTGTAACTGAAAAGGTGGAACAAGACACAACTATGGACTTCATTGGAAGCAACGTTTTCAGCTTTGGTGGAGTGAAAAATGTGAAATGTGATGAAAACAAGCAAAGAAAAGGAAATTGGGAACAAGTAAAAAGAAAGCAAAGATATTCAAAGTTTGTGCGAAGATTTGTAGCTCGGGTGCTCGTTGTTGTGGTTCTGTTCGCCGAGCTGGAAGTTTTTGTTGCAAACGTTTCGCCTCATGGCTAGGCGACATCATCTGTGCTTGGGAGCCTCCTGCGAAGCGCTTCTTTGATGTTTCCTCCGGTGTTTATAGTGGTTTGGCCCTGCCGCTTCTGGTTGTCAGTTTCAGCTGTCCGCTGTAGTGGTTGGTATATTTGGTCCAGGTCGATGTGTTTGTTGATGGAGTTTGTGGATGAATGCCATGCCTCTCGGAATTCCCTGGCTGTTCTCTGTCTGGCTTGCCCTATGATAGTAGTGTTGTCCCAGTCGAATTCATGTTGCTTGTTGTCTGCGTATGTGGCTACTAAGGATAGCTGGTCGTGTCGTTTCGTGGCTAGTTGATGTTCATGTATGCGGATTGTTAGCTGTCTTCCTGTTTGTCCTATATAGTGTTTAGTGCAGTCCTTGCATGGTATTTTGTACACTACATTCGTCTTGCTCATGTTGGGTATCGGGTCCTTCGTTCTGGTGAGTTGTTGTCTGAGCGTGGCTGTTGGTTTGTGTGCCGTTATGAGTCGTAGGGGTCTCAGTAGTCTGGCAGTCAGTTCCGAGATGCTCCTGATGTATGGTAGTGTGGCTAGTCCTTTTGGTTGTGGTATGTCCTCGTTCCGTGGTCTTTCTCTTAGGCATCTGCTGATGAAGTTGCGCGGGTATCCGTTTTTGGCGAATACCTTGTATAGGTGTTCCTCTTCTTCGTTTTGCAGTCCTGGTGTACTGCAGTGTGTTGTGGCCCTTTTGAATAGTGTCCTGATGCAGCTTCGTTTGTGTGTGTTGGGGTGGTTACTTTCATAGTTTAGGACTTGGTCTGTGTGTGTGGCTTTCCTGTATACTCTTGTAGTGAATTCTCCTATGATGTCGTACCTATGATAATAAGGAAAAGGCAAACACATAACCTCAACACCAAGGAGAGGGACGCACTGAAATCACTAAGAAACGATAAGAACATAATCATACTACCAGCAGATAAAGGCAGAATGACGGTCATCCTAGATAAATCTGATTACATCCAAAAAGCACAACAACTACTTGCAGATACCAACACCTACCAAAAGAGGGTGTTTGACCCCACCCCACAGCTCACCAATAGGATAAATAACACACTAAGGAATCTACAAAAAAACGGACAGATAACCAGAGCTGACCTACAAAGAATGAAACCGGAAAGCAACAACACCCCCAGATTCTATGGATTACCTAAAGTACACAAACCAGACATCCCACTCAGACCCATAGTATCACTACCAGGGACACCATCATACAAACTGGCCAAAGAACTACAACAGAAACTGAAACACCTGGTCAGCGGATCCAAACACTCTATACAATCAACACAGGAATTCTTGGACATCATCAGAAATATACACATAGACAAAGAAGAAACCATGATATCATTCGACGTGACAGCACTGTTCACTTCGATTGACAAAACCCTAGCCAGAGAAACAATAGCCAACCTACTGGACATACAGAACAGAAAACAGGACGCTGAACCTATCAACAAAGACGGCATACTCAAACTACTGGACTTGTGCCTCACAACACACTTCACATTCAACAACCAGATATACGAACAAATCAACGGAACACCCATGAGATCACCAATCTCGGGACTCATAGCAGAGGCAGTTATGCAAAGGTTAGAACAAACAGTCCTACCACAAATTCAACCCAAACTCTGGGTCAGATATATCGATGACACGTTTGTAATCATTAAAAACACGGAAATAAAAAAAACACACCGGATCATCAACGCCACACTCACAGGAATCCAATTCATGAGAGAAGAAGAAAAGGATAGCCAACTCCCATACCTAGACGTGATGGTACAGAGAACACCAGACGGAGAATTCACTACAAGAGTATACAGGAAAGCCACACACACAGACCAAGTCCTAAACTATGAAAGTAACCACCCCAACACACACAAACGAAGCTGCATCAGGACACTATTCAAAAGGGCCACAACACACTGCAGTACACCAGGACTGCAAAAAGAAGAAGAGGAACACCTATACAAGGTATTCGCTAAAAACGGATACCCGCGCAACTTCATCAGCAGATGACTAAGAGAAAGACCACGGAACGAGGACATACCACAACCAAAAGGACTAGCCACACTACCATACATCAGGAGCATCTCGGAACTGACTGCCAGACTACTGAGACCCCTACGACTCATAACGGCACACAAACCAACAGCCACGCTCAGACAACAACTCACCAGAACGAAGGACCCGATACCCAACATGAGCAAGACGAATGTAGTGTACAAAATACCATGCAAGGACTGCACTAAACACTATATAGGACAAACAGGAAGACAGCTAACAATCCGCATACATGAACATCAACTAGCCACGAAACGACACGACCAGCTATCCTTAGTAGCCACATACGCAGACAACAAGCAACATGAATTCGACTGGGACAACACTACTATCATAGGGCAAGCCAGACAGAGAACAGCCAGGGAATTCCTAGAGGCATGGCATTCATCCACAAACTCCATCAACAAACACATCGACCTGGACCCAATATACCAACCACTACAGCGGACAGCTGAAACTGACAACCAGAAGCGGCAGGGCCAGACCACTATAAACACCGGAGGAAACATCAAAGAAGCGCTTCGCAGGAGGCTCCCAAGCACTGATGATGTCGCCTAGCCAGGGGACGAAACGTTTGCAACAAAAACTTCCAGCTCGGTGAACAGAACCACAACAACGCAAAGATATTATTTTGCATCCTGTGTAGTGATGTAGAATCCGGCAGAAACTTGCATTTTGGAAGGTTTATTTCCATTGTGTTAGTACATGATCATTCCACACTATTTTGAGAATTAATGTGTTTTTTTTATTTAGAGTTGACATAGAGTTTCATATTTACTTGATTATCTTAAATGTTATGTATATATTCATTCATAATTTTGTCTGCACAAGTAAAGTATCATATTGTGGATACTAGAAATCTGAAATAAAAAACAGTGCTGGAGAGTCTCAGCATGCCTGGCAGCATCTATGGAAGAATCAAAGTTAACCTTTCAAGTCTGATATGATTTGAAGAAAAGTTGTATTGGATTTGAAATGTTAAATCTGTTTCTCTTTCTACACGTGTTGCCAAACCTGCTGAGGTTCTCCAACATTACTGCTTTTATTTCTTACTTTTAAACTTCTCTCTATTCCTACCTCGTGTTCAAATTTTCTTTTTTATTTAGGGTGTAACTAGATTTCATCCATGTGAACTGAACTGTTAACAAAAACTCTCAAACCTGCTTTCATTCTCTTAATTAGGCAGTGCAGCATCAGCTTGGAGGGAAGGAAACTTCCAGCAGTGATTTACAGTCGATGGTTCACATTCTGACCAAAAAAGTTGAGGAGAATGAGGAAAGCTTCAGCCTCCTCCAGGAGCAGGCGGACAATTTGAAGGACCAGCTCAACAAAGAGAAAATCCAGTATCAGGAGAAGGAAGCAATGTACATGAAAAATGTGCGTACACGTTGTTATAACCCACTGGGGTAACATGTTGTACATCGAACCCCACTGTTCCAGAATTGTACCAAATGCTAATATTTTTTAAAGGTACACCCAGTGCCTTGATTGACCTGACTTTCAGATCAAGGTTGATAGAAAGCACAGACTATGTTTCTGTAACAAGCAAGAATTATTATTTATTATGTGTAATTAGACAACATATGAACAATATAAATCTTTGACATATGACAGAGCAGACTAAAGCTATAATCTCCTTAAACTCCCCCTTTGTGTGCACATACACTCATTGATAAACAAATAGGGGAAATAGATTATTGGAGCAAGTAGAAAAAAGCTGGAGAGTCAATTCCATGGTATTTGCTTCCTAATTCCAATGTTGAGATGATCATTCACATTTTTCACTCCACTCAAGCCTAAAATGTTGCTCCCAATCAAGTCCGTAGTAATGCCTTATTCCATACTCACAGATACAATTCAAGCTCTCTCAAGAAAGATATAGAACAAGTTTAGTCATGGAAGACAGGTTGTAGCAGTGGAAGGATGGTTTTCATAACGGAGGGCTGTGATTTATGGTGTTCTACAGGGATCAGTGCTGAGACTGCTGCTGTTGGTGATCTACATAAAAGATAAGGATTTGGAGGAAAACGTAGCTGGTCTAATTAATATGTTTGTGGATGTGGGTTTGCTCGCTGAGCTGGAAGGTTCATTTTCAGACGTTTTGTCACCATACTAGATAACCTCTTCAGTGAACCTCCGGCCGAAGCACAGCTGATGATTCCTGTTTTCTATTTATATGTTTGGGTTTCTTTGGTTGGTGATGTTAGTACCTGTTCTTTTTGTCAGGGGGTGGTAAATGGGGTCCAAGTCAGTGTGCTTGTTGGTACAGTTCCGGTTGGAATGCCATGCTTCTAATATGTTACCTAGTATGGTGACGAAATATCTGAAAATGAACCATCCAGCTCAGTGAGGAAACCTACATTCAGAACCTCAACCTGAGCTACAGATCTTCTCAAAACTCACTAAGTTTGTGGATGATACAAAGATTGGTGGAGTTGTGGATAGTAAGGAGGATTGTCACAGGATACAGCAAGATATAGATCAGTTTGAGGCATGGCAGAAAAATGGCAAATGAAGTTTAATTGAGACAAATGTGAGGTGATGCTTTTTGGAAGGTCAAGTGCAGGTGGAAGTTATATGGTGAATAGCCGGACCCTCAGCATACTGTTGTCCTTCTCTGGAAGCTTTCACTGGTTTGTAAGGAATACGGAGCAACTGACTCAAAGAACAAAGAAAATTTACAGCCCAGGAACAGGCCCTTCGGCCCTCCAAGCCTGAGCCAATCCAAGTGTACTGTCTAAAGCTGTTCGTCAATTCCTAAGCACCTGTATCCCTCTGCTCCCCACCTATTCATGCATCTGTCAGACGCAGCTTAAATGAATCTACCATGCCTGTCTCTACCACCCCTGCTGGCAACGCGTTCTAAATATCCACCACCCTCTGTGTAAAGTACTTGCTGTGTGTATCCGCCTTAAACTTTCCACCCCGCACCTTTTGAAAGCGTGACCTCTCGTTATTGAATCCTTCACCCTGGAGAAAAGCTTATCTCTATCCACCCTGTCGGTACCCTTCATGATTTTGTAACCCTCAATCAGGTCCCCCCTCAGTCTCCTTTTTTCTAATGAAAATAAACCTAACCTACTCAACCTCTCTTCATAGCTAGCACCTTCCATACCAGGCAACATCCTCGCAAACCTTCTCTGCACTCTCTCCAAAGCATCCATATCCTTTGGTAATGTGGCGACCAGAACTGTACACAGTATTCTAAAGTCTTATACAATGTTAACATGACTTGCCAGCTCTTATACTCGATACCCCTGTCCAATGAAGGCAAGCAAACTTATATACCTTCTTGATCACTCTATCCACCTGTGCAGCAACCTTCAGGGTACAATGGACCTGCACTCCCAGATCTCTCTCCCCGTCAACTTTTCCCAAGGCTCTTCTGTTCATTGTATAATTCGCTCAAGAATTAGTCTTGCCTAAATGCATCATCTCACATTTGTCTGGATTGAAATCCATCTGCCACTTTTCCGCCCAACTCTCCAGACTATCTATATTCTCCTGTATTCTTTGACAGTCCCTTATGCTTTCTGCTACTCCTCCAATCTTCGTGTCATTGCAAACTTGCTGATCATACCAACAGTGCCCTCTTCCAGATCATTTATGTATATTACAAACAACAGTGGCCCCAACACTGACCCCTGTGGAACACCACTGGTCACCTTTCTCCATTTCGAGAAACTCCCTTCAACTACTACTCTCTGTCTCCTGTTGCTCAACCAGTTCTTTATCCACCTAGCTAGAACACCCTGCACACCATGTGACTTCACTTTCTCCATTAGTTTCCCATGGGGAACCTTATCAAACACCAGACTAAAGTCCATGCATATTTCATCAATAGCCCTTCCTTCATCTATCAACTTGGTCACTTCCTCGAAGAACTCTATTATGTTGGTAAGGAACGATCTTCCCCGCACCAAACCATGTTGCCTATCACTGATAAGCCCATTCTTTTCTAAATATAAATAGATCCTATCCCTCAGTACCCTCTCCAGCAACTTTCCCACCACTGACGTCAGGCTCATGGTCTGTAGTTATCCGGAATATCCCTACTTTCCTCCTTGTACAGGGGGACAACATGAGCAACCTTCCAGTCCTCTGGTACCTCACCTGTATTTAAGCATGCCACAAAGATAATTGTCAGGGCCCCAGCTATTTCCTCTCTTGCCTCCCTCAGCAACCTGGGATAGATTCCATCTGATGCTGGGGATTTTTCCACTTTAATAATCTCTAGCCTACCCAGCACATCTTCCCTACTTATGCCAAAGTGATCCAGACTAATCAAACTTCTATCTCTAATCTCAAGATTCATCATGTTCCTCTCCTCAGTGAACACTGATGCAAAGTAATCATTCAGAATCTCACCCATTCTCTCAGGTTCGACACACAGTCTTTCTTCATTATCCTTTAGTGACCAATCCTTTCTCTAGTTACCCGCTTGCTTCTTATATAAGAATAAAATGCTTTGGGACTCTCCTTAATTCTGCTTGCTAAAGCTATTTCATGACCCCTTTTAGCCCCCTTGATTCCTCGTTTAAGACTTGTCCTAGTCTTCCGATATTCCTCCAGGGCCCATTCTGTTCTTAGCTGCCTTGATCTTATGTACGCTTCCCTTTTCCTCTTGGCTAGTCGTACAATTTCACCTGTCATCCACGGTTCACGAATCTTGCCCTTCCTATCCTTTGCGTTCAGCGGGACATGCCTATCCTGCACTATCTTTAACCTATCTTTGAAAGCGTCCCACATCTCAAATGTGGACTTCCCTTCAAATAGCTGTGTCCAATCCACATTTCCAAGCTCCTATCTAATTTTGATATAATTGGCCTTGGCCCAGTTTAGTACTCTTCCCTTAGGACCACTCTTCTTTATCCACGAGTATTTTAAAACTTACAGAATTGTGGTCACTGTTCCCAAAGAAATCCCCATCGCAACTTCTACCACCTGTCCTGGCTCCTTTCCCAGTACCAGGTCCAATATGGCCTCTTCCCTCGTCGGACTATTGACATACTGCTCTAGAAAACTCTCCTGGATGCTCCTTACAAATTCTTCCCAATCCAGACCTCTGACGCCAAGTGTATCCCAGTTAATATTGGGAAAATTAAAATCTCCCATCACCACTTCCCTATTGCCACTACATCTTTCCATAATCTGTTTACCTATTTGTTCTTCTACCTCCCACTCACTGTTGGGAGGCCTGTAATACAGCCCCAATAATGTAACTGCACCCTTCTTATTTCTCATCTCCACCCATAATGCCTCACTACCCAAGACCTCCATAGTGTCCTCCTTTAGCACAGCTGTGATATCGTCCCTGATCAGCAATGCAACTCCACCCTCCTCTTTTACTTCCCTCCCTGTCCTGTCTGAAGCGTCTATATCCTGGAACATTTAATTGCCAATCATTACAGGGACAGGATTGGCTGTTGCAGGTTCCAGGATTTAAATGTTTTAGTAGGGTCAGAGGTGGGGGTAAAAGAGGGGGAGGTGTGGCATTGCTTGTCAAAGATAGTATTACAGTGGTGGAAAGGACGATGGATGAGGACTTGCCATCTGAGGTAGTTTGGGCTGAGGTTAGGAATAGGAAAGGTGAGGTCACCCTGTTAGGAGTCTTTTACAGGCCTCCTAATAGTCCTAGAATCATTGAAGAAAGGATAGGGAAGGTGATTCAGGAGATGAGTGACAGTAATAGGGTGGTTGTTATGGGGGACTTTAACTTTCCTGATATTGATTGGGAAAGCTATAGCTCAAGTTCGTTAGATGGGTCAGTGTTTGTGCAATGTGTGCAGGAGAGTTTCCTGACACAATATGTAGACAGGCCAACAAGAGGTGAGGCCATACTGGATTTGGTTCTGGGTAACGAACCAGGCCAGGTGTTAGAATTAGAGGTAGGTGAGCACTTTGGGGATAGTGACCATAATTCGGTGATTTTTACTCTCGTGATGGAGAGGGATAAGTGTGTACTACAGGGCAAGAGTTATAGCTGGGGTCAGGGAAATTATGATGTGGTGAGGCATGACTTAGGATGTGTGGCTTGGAAAAGTAGACTCCAAGGCAAGAGTGTAAATGATATGTGGAGCTTGTTCAAGGAGCAACTATTGAGTGTCCTTGATAATTATGTACCTGTCAGGCAGGGAGGAAAGGGTCGTGCGAGGGAGCCGTGGTTTAATAAGGAATTGGAATCCCTTGTTAAATGGAAGAGGGCGGCCTATCTCAAGATGAGACGTGAAGGTTCAATTGGGGCGATTGAGAGTTATAGGGTAGCCAGGAAGGACCTGAAGAGAGAGCTAAGAGCAGCAAGGAGGGGACATGAAAGGTCCTTAGTCGGTAGGATTAGGGAAAACCCTAAGGCTTTCTATAGGTATGTTAGGAATAAAAGAATGACTAGGGTAGGAATAGGTCCAGTCAAGGATAGTAGTGGGAAGTTGCGTGTGGAGGCAGAAGAGATTGGGGAGACACTGAATGAATACTTTTCTTCAGTATTTACTCAGGAACAGGGCATTGTCGTCGATGTGAATACTGAGTCACAAATAAGTAGAATGGATGGCTTTGAGGTATGTAGAGAAGAGGTGTTGGAAATCCTGGAAAAGGTGAAAATAGATAAGTCCCCTGGGCCTGATGGCATTTATCCTAGGATTCTCTGGGAAGCAAGGGAGGAGATTGCAGAGCCATTGGCCTTGATTTTTATGTCCTCTTTGTCTTCAGGAGTAGTGCCAGAAGACTGGAGGATAGCAAATGTGGTTCCCTTGTTCAAAAAGGGGAGTAGGGATAACCCTAGTAACTATAGGCCGGTGAGTCTCACTTCTGTTGTGGGCAAAATCTTAGAGAGAATTGTAAGGGATAGGATTTATGCACATCTGGATAGGAATAATGTGATCAAGGATAGTCAGCATGGTTTTGTGAAGGGCAGGTCGTGCCTCACAAACCTTATTGAATTCTTTGAAAAGGTGACGAAGGAGGTTGATGAGGGGAAAGCGGTAGATGTGGTATATATGGATTTTAGTAAGGCGTTTGATAAGGTTCCCCATGGTAGGCTACTGCAGAAAATACGGAGATATGGCATTGAGGGTGAGTTGGAGGTTTGGATTAGGAATTGGCTGGATGGAAGAAGACAGAGGGTAGTAGTTGATGGCAAAGTTTCTTCATGGAGTGCCGTCACTAGCGGTGTTCCGCAAGGATCTGTTTTGGGACCATTGCTGTTTGTCATTTTTATAAATGACCTGGAAGAGGGGTTAGAAGGTTGGGTGAGCAAGTTTGCGGATGATACGAAAGTCGGAGGAGTTGTTGACAGTGAGGAAGGATGTGGCAGGTTACAGCAGGATATAGAGAAGCTGCAGAGCTGGGCAGAAAGGTGGCAAATGGAATTCAATGTAGCTAAGTGTGAGGTGATTCACTTTGGGAAGAATAACAAAAAGATGGGGTACTGGGCTAATGGTCGGATACTTGGTAGTGTGGATGAGCAGAGGGATCTTGGTGTCCATGTACACAGATCTCTGAAAGTTGCCACCCAGGTAAATAGTGCGGTGAGGAAGGCATATGGTGTACTGGCTTTTATTGGTAGAGGAATTGAGTTCTGGAGTCCTGAGGTCATGATGCAGTTGTATAAGACTCTGGTGCGGCCGCATCTGGAATATTGTGTGCAGTTTTGGTCGCCATACTAGAGGAAGGATGTGGAGGCACTGGAACAGGTGCAGAGGAGGTTTACCAGGATGTTGCCTGGTATGGAAGGAAGATCGTATGAGGAAAGACTGAGACACTTGGGGCTGTTTTCATTAGAGAAAAGAAGGTTTAGGGGTGACTTGATTGAGGTGTACAAGATGATTAGGGGGTTAGATCGGGTTGACAGTGTGAACCTTTTCCCGCGTATGGAGTCGGGTATTACAAGGGGGCATAGCTTTAAATTAAGGGGGGGTAGATATAGGACTGAAGTTAGGGGTAGGTTCTTCACTCAGCGAGTCGTAAGTTCATGGAATGCCCTGCCAGTAGCAGTGGTGGACTCTCCCTCTTTATGGGCATTTAAGCGGGCATTGGATAGGTATATGGAGGATAGTGGGTTAGTATAGGTTAGGTGGGCTTGGATCGGCGCAACATCGAGGGCCAAAGGGCCTGTACTGCGCTGTATTCTTCTATGTTCTATTATGCCCTTCCTTCAACCAAGTCTCTATGATGGCAATAACATCATACTCCCAGGCACCAATCCAAGCCCTAACTTCATCAGCCTTACACACTATTCTGCTTGCACTAAAGTAGATGCATTTCAGGTCACCAGTTCTTTTGCGCTCATCTGCTCTCTGCCTACCCTTCCCTTGCTATCTTCTTGTTTCTTACAGTCTCCAGTCTCCACCTCGCTGCCGACTAGTTTTCTCTTCTGGTTCCCAGTCCCTGGCACATTATTTTAAAACCTCCTCAAAAGCAGTCGTAAAATCTCCCCCAAGGACATTGGTTCCAGTCTGGTTCAGATGTAGGCCGAACCTTTTGCAATAGTCCCACCTTCTCCAGAACCGGTCCCAATGTCCAACAAATCTGAACCCCTCCCTCCTACACCATCTCTCAAGCCACGTGTTCATTATGCCTATTTTTTCATTTCTACACTGGCTAGCATGTGGCACTGGTAGTAATCCTGAGATCACTACCTTTGAAGTCCTCCTCTTTAACTTCTCTCCTAGCTCCCTGAATTCTTCTTTCAGGACCTCATCTTGTTTTCTACTTACATCTTTGGTGCCTAGATGTACCAAGACAACTGGCTGTTCACCCTCCCCAGTTGATCGGTGACATCCCTGACCCGAGCACCTGGGAGGCAACATACCATCCGGGAGTCCCGTATTCGGCCACAGGACCGCTTATCTACTCCCCGTATAATAGGATCCCCTATGACTATGCCTTACGAGTATTTTTCCCGCCCTTCTGAACAGCAGTGCCTGCCACGGTGCCATGGTCTTGACAACTGCTGCCCTCTCCTGGTGAGCCATTCACCCCAACTGTATCCAAAACGGTTACCTGTTTTGGAGGGAGATGACTGCAGGGGACACCTGCACTGCCTTCCTGCTCTTTTTCTGTCTTTTGGTCACCCATTCACTATCTCCGTCAGCAATTCTAACCTGCGGTGTGACCAGTTCAGTAAATGCGCTATCCAGGACCACCTCAGCATTGCGGATGCTCCACAGAGAGTCCATCTGCAGCTCCAGAGCCGTCATGCGGTCAGACAACAGCTGCAGCTGGACACACTTCTTGCAAGTGTAAGAGTCAGGAACGTCAGCCGCGTTCCTAAGCTCCCACATCAAGCAAGAGACACATGCAACAGGTCTGAGGTCCACTGCCATTGTAAACTTAGCTTTATATGAACTGACCAAAACCAAACAAAAATATATGAAAAAGAAAGATAAGAAAGAATTAAAAGCCTTACCTTACAGAGTAATTTTCTTCCAGTTGGAGGAAGGGGGCAGGAGAGAGGGAGATACTATATGTGTAGTATCTCTGGTTTAGCCACTGCCCAAATATAAATTAAGCCCTTACCTTCCCGGCAGCCCTTGCTTCACCTCACCTTCTCTCTTCGCCGCTCTGTCAAAATGGAGGCCCGACTCTCGAGGTAAGTCCCTTTTTAAGCGGGAAAACTTACCCTTCCCGGCAGCCCTCACTTCACCTCACCTTCTCTCCTCGCTGCTCTGTCACTTGAAAATTGTTTTGATTTATCAATTTAAAAGTGACACTTTTCACCAATTATTGCCGGAAAGTGGACTTCACTTTTAAACTGGATCTTTCATGCAGAACACAGGCAGTTGGGGAGAACAACAGCATGCCTTTCTGTGTCTTTCTCTCTGTGAGGTTGTGTCTCTGTAACTCGATTCTAGTTCCAACCTACACAATTAAAGATGGAGATGAAGATGAATTTCTTCTCTCAGGGGGTTGTGAATTTGAGGAGCTTTTTACTCTAGAGTGCTATGGAGGCTGGTTTGTTAAGTATATTCAAGGCTAGAGGTGGATTTTTATGGAAAGGAGTAAGGGAATTGAGAATTATTTGGAAGAGGTAAGATGCTTTTCCTTTGTGAAGCTGGTTGCAGAGTTTGCAACTCTGGGAACAATTGTTTGTATAAGAATTAATTACAAATGTGCCCTTTGAAGGTGTACTTGTGAATAGTAGAAAGTGCAATCAGCCTCACATTTACTGTAATAGCAATAATCTCATTAATCAATGTTACCATGACATGGTGGAATCTTTGTTTCAGATTCGTGTGTTTCAAGAAATAATTCAAGCAAAGGAAAACAAACTTGCTGAACAAGCACAGAAGCATGAGCAAGAACTCTTCATTGTGGCCTCAAAATTAGATGCTAGTGCTGATTTTGAACAGGTTAACTACTTTTCATAACTTTTTGAAATAAGATTTTGCTATGTGTAATAAAAGGAATTTGACAAATTGATATTCACATCATCAAAAGTACAAAGCAGATTTTGTGTGAAAGATTCCATGAATACTGCTGAAGCTCCATTGAAGTTAATTGCAGCTACAAATTCTTCAGAACTATGCAATTTTAAAATAACTTTTAAATAAAAATTTAAAATTTTTAAATTTTAAAATAACTTTTGTCTTGTAGGTTGATTTACTTGTGTTTGAGGAAGAGTCATACCAGACTCGAAGTGTTAACTCTCTTTCTCTCTCGACAGATGTTGCAGAACTGCTGAGTTTTTCCAGCATTCTCTTTTTTACAAAATTCCAACAACCGCAATATTTTGATTTTACTGAAGATTTTGTGCAAAGAATATTTAAAATGTTCTTTGTATATGAATTCTGATACCTAGGTTATTTAATATATATTTTTGATTATTAAATTATCAAGTATTCTTAAGTTATAAAATACACACAATGCTAGAAGCAGATTTTCAGTCTGTTAATTTGACATTGCCGTGTGTGTGATTTTGCAACTATATTATGTGATGTAAAAAAAACCCTTCTAAAATAAATCTGAAGTATAATGGGGCTTAGCAGTCTTTGTTCAGGATTCTCTTAAGGTTGACATTCAGGTTCAGTTGGTAGTTAGAAAGACAAATGCAATATTAGCATTCATTTCAAGACGGGTAGAATGCAACAGCAGCGATTATACTGCTGAAGCATGCAAGTCTCTCATCAGACTGCATTTGGAATATTGAGCGCAGTTTTGAGTCCTGTATCTAAGGAAGGATGTGCTGCTGGCATTGGAGGGGCTCCAGAAGTGGTTTACAAGATGATCCCGGTGATGAAGGACTTGTCCTAGGAGGAGCAGTGGAGGACTCTGGATCTGTACTCAGTGGAGTTGAGAAGGATAAGGCATGATCTCATTTAAAATTATAGAATACTGAGAGATCTAGATAGACTGGACATGGAGGAGATGTAGTAGGAGATACTAGTACCTGAAGGCACAGCTTCAGAGTGAGGGATGAACCTTCAGTATTGAGATGAGGAATTTCTTCAGTGAGTGGGTGATGAATCTGTGGAACTCATTGCTATTTATTGAGTCTATCTAAGACAGATGTAGATAGGTTCTTGGTTATTAAAGGGATCAAAGGTTATAGGGAGAAGGCAGGAGAATGGAGTTGAGAAATATATCAATCATTATCAAATGATGGAGCAGACCCGATGGGGCTGAATCATCTAATAGTATTTGTATGGTCCTGTGGTCTTAATATAGACAATGGATTGTCTTGGGTGAGCAAACCTTTCATTACTTAGGATAATTGGCAGCAATTTTTAACATAAAGTGAGATGAGGACCTACTGATTGGAGTGTTTTGATTACAAATGTTGCCACTGGCATAAGGATTTCAAGATGCATTGCAACTTTTATTTTATTGGGGATCCTCATTTTTCACTTGATTCCTTCAGTTGTTGAAAGCTCTCAAACAAAAACTTCATGAAAAGGAGGAAGTGCTAATGGGAAGGACGCAGGTTGTGGATGTGCTGCAGAAAGAACTTGATGGGAGAGATCAGAAGATACAGGTGAGGAGAGAAGTACCTGCTGCTCTGTGAATTGACATTAAAGATCTCTGCAGTTGACCAGCTGAAAGATTTCATTTCAGCTTAATGCAATATAATTTAAAGTGACATCGGTGGAATATAGCTATGTAATAAGCTTTTCTTTTGAAAAAGCACTCTATCAGTACATTTAGTTAATTTCACTTGCTTTTGTTAACACTTAATAAGGGAAGTGTCTATGTAATGAGTTCTAATGAGGATATCTCAGATGAACAAATTCCAGTGGCACTGTAATTCCAGATTATGACTATGAAATGGCACTGTAACACCATGTTTCTGGAACACGTTGAAAAACACCATGTGACATTTGTCAGTGGATTAAAAGAAAAAAGAATTCTATGCTTATGATGTAACTGAATCCCTATGTATAATACTGCTGTTAATTACTTCAGGTGAAAATTATAGCTGCTCTTTTGTCTGTTGGCTCATCATTCATTTCATATATTCTATATTGCTATTAAGGAAGACAAACGTTTTGTATTTAAACTGAAGGTTTGTAGAGGTCCTTTTGGTTTGCATTTTTCATTGAAAGAAAATTAAAACATTATTTTAAAATTTTCAGGAGATTATTGAAAAATTGAAACTTGTGCAGTTAGAAAAAGACAATCTTGAGGCTAAGCTTGATGCTGAAAAGCATGTGATGAGAGCCCAGGTGAGAGATTTGATGGAAAGACATGAGATGGATTTGAAAACAATGAGAGAGAAACACAGCATGCAATTGCGAGCTATTGAGGAGAAACATGAAGATGAACTAGCTGAGAAAGAACAACATCAGTTAAAACTTCTGAAGCAACTGCAAGATTTACAAGCCCATGGTAATGCTTCTGTAATATTAGAGACAACTGCTACTATTGATAAACAGAAGATTGGGGAATTAGAAGGTAATTGGTTGCGATTTTCTGAAGTTCTCAATATGAAAGAGATGGTTCATCTTGTGCAGTATTTCTTTAACTTATCTAAATAGCTTATGATTTAACATGATGCTGTGGTAAAGACATTGCTCAAATATATCATTTACATGACTTAACAACCGAATAAAATAACATAGTCACTGTCACATTGCTGTTGGTGGGCTCTCAGGTCATTAACTATGGTCCACGAAGGGTTACAAATGTCTGTCAACTAGAGAGACGGGACAGGTGATTAGGGGGGTACCACTGTTTGTCAAGCATGACAAGACCAGGAGTCTGGTTTATATGATCTGGAAGTAGGTTTGCTCGCTGAGCTGGGAGGTTCATTTCCAGACGTTTCGTCACCCTACTAAGTAACATCTTCAGTGGCCTCAGACTAAGCAGTGTACATGATTCCTGCTTTCTATTTACACGTTTGGGTTTCTTTGGGTTGGTCATGTTATTTCCAGTGATTATGTCATTTCCTGTTCTTTTTCTCAGGGGATGGTAGATGGTGTCTAACGCGATGTGTTTGTTGATAGAGTTCCGGTTGGCATGCCATGCTTCTAGGAATTCTAGTGCGTGTTTCTGTTTGGCTTGTCCTAAGATGGATGTGTTGTCCCAGTCAAAGTGGTGTCCTTCCTTATCTGTACGTAAGGATGCTAGTGAGAGGGGGTCATGTTGTTTTTTGACTAGTTGGTGTTAATGTATCCTGGTGGCTAGTTTTCTGCCTGTTCAATATAATGTTTCTTGCAAGGTATTTTGTAAATGACATTAGTTTTGCTTGTTGTCTGAATAGGGTCTTTCAAGTTCATTAGCTGCTGTTTTAATGTGTTGGTGGGTTTTCATTTCGGAGATGTCTATGATGTAGGAGAGAGTGGCTAGGGTTTCTGGACGTGTTTTGTCTGCTTGTTTGGGTTTGTTGCTATGAAATCGGCAGACTGTGTTCACTGGGTACCCATTCTTTTTGAATACACGGTATAGGTGATTTTCCTCCGCTCTGCTTAGTTCCTCTGTGCTACAGTGTGTGTTGGCTTATTGAAATAATGTTTGGATGCAGCTTCATTTGTGGGTGTTGGGATGATTGCTTCTGTAGTTCAATATTTGGTCTGTATGTGTTGTCTTCCTGTAGACGCTGGTTTGACGTTGCCCATTGGCTGTTCGCTCTATTGTGACATCTAGGAATGGCAGTTTGTTGTTGTTTTCCTCCTCTTTAGTGAATTTTATGCCAATAAGGGTATTATTGATGGTCTTGAAGGTTTCCTCTAATTTGTAACAGGGCTGTTATATCAAAGGAGCCCTGTTTACATCAATCGACATTAACCTGGCCAAGGAAACACTGACTACACTATTAGAAGACCCAAAGATACGAAAACCAAACACCACTAACTTCATCAGCAAGGACAGTACCATCAAGCTACTGGACCTATGCCTTGCCACACACTTCACCTTCAACAACAAAACCTACAGACAAACTAACGGAGCACCCAAGGGATCTCCAATATCAGGATTCTTAGCAGAGGGAGTAATGCAGAGACTTGAACAAACAGCTCTGTCAACCATCCAACCCAAAATTTTGGCCCGCTACGTGGATGACACCTTTGTCATCATGAAATGAAACATTTTGCTGTCGATCTGGAGTCATGTGTCGGCCAGACCATTAAGGATAGCGGTTTCATTCCCTGAAGGACATTACCGAGCTAGATGGGTTTTTTCAACAATCAACAATGGATTCATGGTCATTGTTAGCCTCTTAATTCCACGTTTCTTTTTATTGAATTCAAATTCCACCATTTGCCACGGCGGGATTTGAACCCAGATCTCCAGAACTTTGCCTGGGTGTGTGGTTTAGCAGTCTAATTTGTTAGTGTGTATTGTGAACAGCTGAGGTCCTAGCACTGAACCCGCGACACCCCACTCATCACTGCTTGCCACTCTGAAAAGGATCTATTTATCCTAACTCTGCTTCCTGTCTGCCAACGAGTTCTCTATCCATGTCAATATATTACCTCGAATACCATGAGCTTTAATTCTCATTACTAATCTATTGTGTGGAACCGTGTTGAAATCCACAACATCTAATTCATCATTGTCTACTCTACCGGTTGCAATGTCAAAAAATTCCAAAAGATTTGTCAAGTGTGATTTTCCTTTAGTGAATCCATGCTGACTAGGATCGATTCTGTCACCGCTTTCCAAACACAGTTATTACATCCTTAATGATTGACTCCAGCATTTTCCCCACCACAGATGTGAGGCCAACAGACCTACAATTTCCCATTTTCTGTCTTCCTGTTTTTTTTAAAGCTTGGAGTTACATTACCTACCCTCCAGTCCATTGGAACTCTTTCAAAGTGCACAGAGTGTTGGAAAATGATCACCAGTATATCTGCTAGTTCAAGGCCCACTTCCTTAAATACTCTGGGGGTGCAGAGCATTAGGCCCTCAGAGCTGATGGGGTTTTAATCCCATTAATTTCTCCAATACCATTTCCTGAATAATCAGGATTTCTTTCAGTTTCTCCTTCATGCTTCAGCTTCTGTTCCCCAGCATTTCCTGAACATTAATTGTGTCCTCCTTAGTGAAGACACATCCCAAGTATTTGATCAACTGGTCTGCCATCTCTGCATTATGAATTCACCTAACTCTAACTGCAAGGAACCTATGTTTGACTTCACCAGTCTTTTTTATTTCACATATCTATAGGAGCTTTAGCAGTGAGTTTTTGTTTTCCACAAGCTGACTTTCATATTCTATTTTCTCTTTCCAAATTAAATCCATTGTCCTCCTCTGCTGAATTTTCAATTTCTCCCAGTCCTTGGGTGTGCTGCTTTTCCTTGCCAGTTTATAGGTCTCCTCTTTGTCCCTAACACTGTTCCAAATTGCAACAATATTAGTCAAGAACTGGAGAAATCAAATTGGGAGTGACTGTCAGAGATTAATCTGTGTTTGACATGTGGGAGTCTTTTAAGGGCCAGTTCATCAGTGTTCTGGAGATCAGGGGTCAAATCCCGCCATGACATGTTATGATGAGGAAGAAAGATAAGGATGGTAAGATGTGCAGGTTAGTTGGATTGACCGTGCTAAATTGCCTTGTAGTGTCTGGGGATGTGTAGGTGAGGTGGATTAGGTATCGTAAATGCAGATTTATAGGGATCTGGTGGGGAACTAGGCCTGGGTAGGATGCTTGTCGAAGGGTTAGCGTGGATTTGATGGGCCAAATAACATCATTCTGCTGTGTAGGGATTCTATGATTCTCTGATTCTAAGATTCCAGAACTTTGAGAAGAGATTTTTGAAAGTTTAGTCAAAAAGAAAAGGAAATGTACATAAGATTTAGGGAACTGAAATTAAACAAGGCTCTTGACTATAAAGGAAGCAGGAAATAACTTAAATTTGGAGAGCTAAGAGGTACCATGAAAGTCCTTGGAAAGTAGGCTTGAGGAAAATCTCAAGGCATTTGGTGCATACTTTGTGAGTAACAGGGTAGCTAGGGAAATGGTTGATCCACTAAGGATAAAGAAGGGAATTTAATACATAGAGCTGGAGGAAGTGGTTCAGGTCCTTTAATGAGTGCTTTGCATCAGTATTCACCGAGGAGAAGGACGTGAAAGATGGTAAGATTAGGAACAAGAATGTTGATATTTTGGGACCTGTTTTAAGGGTAGACGATGACCTAATGGTATTATTGTTAGACCATTAATCCAGAGACCCACATAATTAAGCTATTGAAGATTGTCAGTGAAAAATCCCATTGGGTTCACTAATGTCCTTCAGGGAAGGAAATCTGTCTCTACCTGGTTTCTCTACAGGTGACTCCCGACACACAGCAATGTGGTTGACTCTTAACTGAGTTCTGGGTAATTAGGGAAGGTTAATGCTGGCCTAGCTAGTGACTCCACATTCCATGAATGAAGAAAAGAATGTCATTATTAAAAAGGAGGTGGTGTTGGTTATCTTGAAAGACATTAAGGTATGTAAGGTTTAGGATGCTTAAGTTGGACATGGCCTTGACTAATATGGCGATGATCTGGAGTAGTATCAGATGATTGGAGAGTGGCAAGTGTTATTCCCTTGTTCAAGAAAGGGAATAGGGATAAGCCTGGGAATTACAGACCAGTCAGTCTTACATCTGTAGTGAGCAAATTATTGGAGAAGATTCTGAGAGACAGGATTTATGATTATGCCTCACAAACCTGATTGAATTCTTTGAGGATGTGAAAAAAACACATTGATGTAGGTTTAGCAGTAGAGGTGTTGTGTATGGATTTTAGCAAGGTGTTTAATAATGTTCCCCATGGTAGGCTCATTCAGAAAGTAAGGAGTCATGGGATACATGGAAATCTGGCTGTCTGGATACAGAATTGGCTGGCCCAAAGACAATAGAGGGTGGTGGTAGATGGAAAGTATTCAGCCTGGAGCTTGGTGACCATGCTTGGTGCATGGATGTGTTCTGAGACCTTAAATAAGCACGTGGATGATTTTGGGATAGTGTAGGGGGACAAGCTGAGAATAGTTCACAGGTCGGCGCGACATTAAGGGCCGAAGGGCCTGGTCTGCGCTATATTTTTCTATGTTCTATGTTCAATACGCAGGTGGACTGGGTGAATAATGTTGCTGGTGGATCCAAAGAAAGGGAATTCATGGAATGCTTACAAGGATGACTTTTTGGAACAGCTTGTGATGGAGTCCACAAGGAAGCAGGCTATTCTGGACTTAGTTCTCTGCAATGAGTCAGTATTTTACAACAGATCTTAAAGTAAGGGAACACTTCGGAGGCAGCGATCATAATGTGGTAGAGTTCAGTCTGAAAGAGAGAAGGCAAAATCAGTTAAATAAAGGTAATCACAGGGGCATGAGAGGGGAACTGACGAAAATCGACTTGAAGCAGAGCCTCGTGGGGAAGATAGTAGAGCAACAATGACAGGAGTTTCTGGGTGTAATTGAGGACACAGTACAGAGGTTCATCCCAAAGAAAAGAAAGATCATTCAGAGGGCAGGATTAGACAGCCATGGTTGGGAGGTTAGACAGCCATGGCTGACAAAGGAAATCCGGAAATGTATCAAAGAAAAAGAGAGAGCCTATGAAGTGGCTAAGAGCACTGGGAAATCAGAAGTTTGGGAAGGCTATAAAAACAAACAGAGGATAACAAAGAAAGAATTAAGGAAGGAGAGGATCACATATGAAGATAAGCTAGCCAGTAATATTAGAAATGATAGTAAAAGTTTCTTTTAATACATCAGAAACAAACAAGTGGGAAAAGTAGAAATTGTATTGCTCCTCATTGATGCAGGAAGGCACATGCTGGGAGATAAGGAAATAGCTGAAGAACTTAAACGTAATTTGTGTCAGTCTCACAGTGGAAGACATGAGAAGTATCCCAACAATTAAGGAGAGTTGGGGGCAGAGCTGAGTATGGTAGCCATTACAAAAGAGAAAGTGCTGGAAAAGCTAAAAGGTCTAAAAATTGATAAATCTCCTGGCTCCGATGGGCTACATCCTAGAGTTCTGAGGGAGGTGGCTGAAAAAAGTAGTGGAGGTGTCGGTTATGATCCTTCAAAAATCACTGGAGTCAGGTAAAGTCCCAGATGATTGGAAAATTGCTTTTGTAACTGCCTTGTTCAAGAAAGGATCAAGACAAAAGATGGAAAATTATAGGCCGATTAGCCTAGCCTCGGTTGTAGGTAAAATTCTAGAATCCATTGTTAAGGACGAGATTTCTAAATACTTGGAAGTGCAGGTCGGATTAGGACAAGTCAGAATGGATTTAGTAAGGGGAGGTTGTGCCTGAAAAACCTCATAGTCATAGAGTCATAGAGATGTACAGCATGGAAACAGACCCTTCGATCCAACCTGTCCATGCCGACCAGATATCCCAACACAATCTAGTCCTATCTGCCAGCACCTGGTCCATACCCTCCAAATCCTTCCTATTCATATACCCATCCAAATGCCTCTTAAATGTTGCAATTGTACCAGCCTCCACCATATCCTCTGGCAGCTCATTCCATACACGTACCACCCTCTGTGTGAAAAAGTTGCCCCTTAGGTCTCTTTCATATCTTTCCCCTCTCACCCTAAACCAATGCCCTCTAGTTCTGGACTCCCTGACCCCAGGGAAAAGACTTTGCCTATTTATCCTATCCATGCCCCTCATAATTTTGTAAACCTCTATAAGGTCACCCCTCAGCCTCCGACGCTCCAGGAAAAACAGCGCCAGCCTGTTCAGCCTCTCCCTATAGCTCAAATCCTCCAACCCTGGCAACATCATTGTAAATCTTTTCTGAACCATTTCAAGTTTCACAACATCTTTCCGATAGGAAGGAGACCAGAATTGCACGCAATATTCCAACAGTGGCCTAACCAATGTGTTGTACAGCCGCAACATGACCCCCAAACTCCTGTACTCAATACTCTGACCAATAAAGGCAAGCATACCAAACACCGCCTTCACTATCCTATCTACCTGCGACTCCACTTCCAAGGTCTCTTTATTCAGCAACACTCCCTAGGACCTTACCATTAAGTGTATAAGTCCTGCTAAGATTTGCTTTCCCAAAATGCAGCACCTCACATTTATCTGAATTAAACTCCATCTGCCACTTCTCAGCCCATTGGCCCATCTGGTCCAGATCCTGTTGTAATCTGAGGTTACCCTCTTTGCTGTCCACTACATCTCCAATTTTGGGGTCATCTGCAAACTTACTAACTGTACCTCTTATGCTCGCATCCAAATCATTTATGTAAATTCTTTGAAGAGGTAACAAGTAAGTTAGACCAGGGACACACAGTGGATGTTATCTATCTAGACTTCCAAGAATTCTTTGATAAGTTCCCTCATGGGACGCTTCTGAAGGCCCATGGTGTTCGAGGTGAGCCACTGGCGTGGATTGAGGATTGGCCGTCTGACAGAAGGCAGAAAGTTGGGATAAAAGGTTCTTTTTCGGAATGGCAACTGGTGACAAGTGGTGTCCCGCAGGGTTCAGTGTTGGGCCCGCAGCTGTTCACTTTATATATGGATGAAGGGACTGGGGGCATTCTGATGAAGTTTGCTGATGACACAATGTTAGGTGGGCAGGCAGATAATACTGAGGAGGTGGGGATGCTGCAGAAAGATTTAGACAGTTTAGGAGAGTGGTCCAGGAAATGGCTGATGAAATTTAATGTGAGCAAATGCGAGGTCTTGCATTTTGGCAACAAGAGTAGAGGCATGGAACTTTTTCTAAATGATGAGAACATTCATTAAACCAAAGTACAAAAGGATCTGGGAGTGCTAGTTCAGGATTCTCTAAAGGTTGACTTGCAGGTTGAGTAGTGATTAAGAAAGCAAACGTAATGTCATTTACCTCAAGAGGGTTGGAATATAAAAGCAGTGATGTGCTTCTGAGACTTTATAAAGCTCTAGTTCGGCCCCATTTGAAATACTGTGTCCAGTTTTGGGCCCTACACCTCAGGAAGGACATACTGGCACTGGAGCGTGTCCAGCAGAGATTCTCCCGGATGATCCATGGAATGGTAGGCCTCACATACGATGATGGGCTGCGGATCCTGGGATTGTATTCATTAGCGTTTAGAAGGTTGAGAGGAGATTTGATAGAAATTTACAAGATAATGCGTGGCTTCGAAAGGATGGACGCTGGAAAATTGTTAGACGGGGAAGCGAAGACCTGTGGGCACAGCCTTCAAATTACAGGGGGTCAATTTAGAACGGAAATCAGGAGGCATTTCCTCAGCCAGAGAGTGGTTGGCCTCTGGAATTCATTGCCATGGATTGCATTGGAGGTCGGGACGTTGAGTGTCTTCAAGGCAGAGATTGATAAATTCTTGATCTCCCAATGAATTAAGGGCTACGGGGCGAGTGCGGGTAAGTGGTGTTGAAATGCCCATCAGCCATGATTAAATGGTGGAGTAGACTCGATGGACCGAATGGCCTTCCTTCCACTCCTATATCTTCAAAGTTTGTGAGAAGATTTGTAGCTCGGGTGCTCGTTGCTGTGGTTCTGTTCGCTGAGCTGGAAGTTTTTGTTGCAAACGTTTCGTCCCCTGTCTAGGTGACATCCTCAGTGCTTGGGAGCCTCCTGTGAAGCGCTTCTGTGGTGTTTCCTCCGGCATTTATAGTGGCCTGTCCCTGCCGCTTCCGGTTGTCAGTTTCAGCTGTCCGCTGTAGTGGCCGGTATATTGGGTCCAGGTCTATGTGTTTGTTGATGGAGTTTGTGGATGAGTGCCAAGCTTCTAGGAATTCCCTGGCTGTTCTTTGTTTCTCTTGCCCTATAATGGTAGTGTTGTCCCAGTCAAATTGATGTTGCTTGTCGTCTGCGTGTGTGGCTACTAGGGATAGCTGTCATGTCGTTTCGTGGCTAGTTGATGTTCGTGGATGCGGATCGTTAGCTGTCTTCCTGTTTGTCCTATATAGTGTTTTGTGCAGTTCTTGCATGGGATTTTGTACACTACGTTAGTTTTGCTCATGCTGGGTATCGGGTCCTTCGTTTTGGTGAGTTGTTGTCTGAGAGTGGCTGTTGGTTTGTGTGCCGTTATGAGTCCTAGTGGTCGCAGTCCTGTGTACCTTAGTGGTGAATTCTCCGTTTGGTGTTCTCTGTACCCTCACATCTAGGAATGGGAGTTGGTTGTCCTTTTCTTCCTCTCTCGTGAATCGGATTCCTGTGAGTGTGGAGTTGATGATCCGGTGTGTATTCTCTATTCAACTCCACACCGGATCATCAACTCCACACTCACAGGAATCCGATTCACGAGAGAGGAAGAAAAGGACAACCAACTCCCATTCCTAGACGTGAGGGTACAGAGAACACCAAATGGAGAATTCACCACTAAGGTACACAGGAAAGCCACACACACAGACCAAGTCCTGAACTATGAAAGCAACCATCCCAATACACACAAACGAAGTTGCATCAAGACACTGTTCAAAAGGGCCACAACACACTGCAGCACACCAGAACTGCAAAAAGAGGAAGAGGAACACCTATACAAGGTATTCGCAAAAAACGGATATCCTCTCAATTACATCAACAGATGCCTAAGGGAGAGACAACAGAACGAGGACATGCCGCAACCCAAAGGACTAGCCACACTACCATACATCAAGAACATCTCTGAAATGACAGCCAGACTACTGCGACCACTAGGACTTATAACAGCACACAAACCAACAGCCACTCTCAGACAACAACTCACCAAAACGAAGGACCCGATACCCAGCATGAGCAAAACTAATGTAGTGTACAAAATCCCATGCAAGGACTGCACAAAACACTATATAGGACAAACAGGAAGACAGCTAACGATCCGCATCCATGAACATCAACTAGCCACGAAACGACACGACCAGCTATCCCTAGTAGCCACACACGCAGACGACAAGCAACATGAATTTGACTGGGACAACACTACCATTATAGGGCAAGAGAAACAAAGAACAACCAGGGAATTCCTAGAAGCTTGGCACTCATCCACAAACTCCATCAACAAACACATAGACATGGACCCAATATACCGGCCACTACAGCGGACAGCTGAAACTGACAACCGGAAGCGGCAGGGACAGGCCACTATAAATGCCGGAGGAACACCACAGAAGCGCTTCACAGGAGGCTCCCAAGCACTGAGGATGTCACCTAGACAGGGGATGAAACGTTTGCAACAAAAACTTCCAGCTCAGCGAACAGAACCACAGCAACTCCTACGTCTTGTGGTCATATGGCCTTAAAATGTAGGGTATGTAGGTTAGTTTGATCTTACAGTTGGATAAAAGGGTCAGCGCAACATTGAGGGCTGAAGGGCCTGGACTGTGCTGTGTTTTTTGTTCTAAACCAGGAAAGAACTCGAGCAACAAATTAGAAGAGCAAGAAGGGGCCATGAAATCACCATGACTAGTAAGGTTAAAGAGAATCCCAAGGTATTCTCCTCATACATTTCAAAACGAGAGGATAACTAGAGAAAAGGTGGGACCACTCGAGGATAAAAGAGGGGACTTGTGTTTGGAGGCAGAGGATATGGATGAGATCCAAAATGAGTACTTTGCATCAATCAATATTCACCCAGGAGAAGGATATGGGGGATAGTGAGATTTGTGTGTAGCATGCTAATATGCTACGGCATTTTGAGATCAAGAAAGAAGTAATGTTGTGTGTCTTGAACAGTAAGGTGGATAAGTCCCCAGGGCCTGATGGTATCTACCCCAGGTGGTTGAGAGAGGCAGGGGAGGAAGTTGCAGGGCCCTTGACCAAGATCTTTGTATCCTCTGGAGAGGTCCTCGAGGACTGGTAAGTAACTAATGTTGTTCCTCTATTCGAGAAGGAAAATAGGGATAATTCTGGAAATAATAGACCAGTCACTCTCACATCGGTGGTTGGAAAGCTGTTGGAGAGAATTCTTAGGGAAAGCATTTGGAAAAGCATGGCCTAATTAGGAACAGTCAGCATGGCTTTGTGCAGGGCAGATCATGTATTACTAACTTGATAGAGTTTTTTGATGAGATGGTAAAGGTGATTGATAGGGTAGAGCAGTGGATGTTGTCTACATGGATTTTAGTAAAGCTTTCAACAAGGTCCTTCATGGTAAGCTCATCCAGAAGATTAAGATGCATGGGATTCACAGTGGCTTGGCAACTTGAATTCAGAATTGGCTTTCCCATAGAACGCAGAGGGTAGTGGTGGAAAGTTGTTTTTCGGGTTGAAGGTCCATGACTGTGGTGTTCCACAGGGATCTGACCTGGGACCTCTGCTATTTGTGGTATATATAAATGACTTGGATGAAAACGTATATGGGTGGGTTAGTAAGTTTGCAAGCGATGCAAAGATCGGAGTTCTGATTAGTGTAGAAGGTTGTCAAAGGATACAGCAGGATATAGATCTGGGTGGTGGAGAAATGGCAGATGGAGTTTAATCCAAGTAAGTGTGAGATGCTGCACTTCGGGAGATCAAATGTTTAAGAAAAGTATTCAGTTATTGGCAGGACCCTGAACAGAGGGATCAGGTCCATAGATTCCTGTAAGTGGCCAAGGAAGTAGATAGGGTGGTAAAGAAGCTGTATGGCATGTTTGTTTTTATTGATTTGGAATTGAGTGTAAGAATCAGAATGTCAAGTTGCAGCTTTGTAACACTTTGGTTTGGACACAATTAGAGTACTGTGTTCATTTCTGGTTGCCATATTATAGGAAGGATCTGGAGACTTTGGAAAGCGTGCAGAAGAGGTTGACCAGGATGCTGCCTGGGTTAGGGGATATGAACTATAAGAAAAGGCTAGAAAAACTCTGGTTGCTTTTGCTGGAGCAGCAGAGGCTTGATAGAAGAAGTCTACAAAATTATGAGATGCAGAGATAGGGTTGACGGTCAGAAGCTTTTTTCCCCCACAGTTGAAATGCTTAAAACTAGGAGGCATGCATTTAAAGTGAGAGAGGGGAAAGTACAAAGGAGACGTGAGGAGCAAATTTTTTACACAGTGGTAGGGGTGTGGAACATGATGCCAAGACTGGTGGTGGAGGCAAATACGATAGGGGCGTTTAAGAGACTTTTAGATCTGTACATGAATCCGTACAAGGAATAGAGGGATGTGGACCAAGGGAGGCATAAGGGATTAGTTTAATTTGGCATCATGTTTGGTACAACATTGTGGACTGAAGGGCCCATTGCTGTGCTGTACAGTTCTATGTTCTAAGATAGACAAGTCTCCAGGGTTGATGATGGGATCTATTCCGGAATTTTGAAGGAGGCAAGGGAGGAGATTGCTTGGGCCCTAACAGAGATTGCTGCATCTGCTTTTGACATGGGCGTGGTCCCAGAAGACTGGAGAGTAACTAATGATGTTACTTTATTTTAAAAGGACAACAGGAATAATCCAAGAAATTCAAGTCTGGCGAGCCTTCTATCAATGGTAGTGAAATGTTTAGAGAAGATTCTTAGGGACAGGATATACTCTCATTTGGAGAAGGTTGGACTTATTAGAAATAGTCAGTATGCCTTTGTGCAGCGAGAGGTCTGCTCTCTCAAACTTGATTGAGTTTTTTGAGAAAATGACAAAGATGATTGAGAGTAGAGTAGTGGATGTTGTCTCCGTGGGTTTTATGAAGCATTTGACAAGGTCCCTCAAGTCTGATGGACCAGAAATTGAAGTCACATGGGATCTAAAAAGTGATTTCAGGGAGTTAGGCCGGAAGCTAAAAAGCAGGACAAGCAGAGTAGTATTCTCAAGATGCCATGTGCTAGTGAGGCAAGAAAGAGGGAGCAAGTGCAGCTGAACACGTGGCTACAGGGTTGGTGCAGGAGGGAGGGCTTCAGATACGTACATCGTTGGAGTACCATCTGGGGAGGTGGGACCTGTACATGAAGGACAGTTTGTACTTAAACTGGAGGGGCACCAATGTCCTGGGCGGGAGATTTTCTAGAGCATTTTGGGAGGGTTTAAACTAGTTTGGCAGAGGGGATGGGAACCAGAGCTAAAAATCAGAGGAGAGGGTAGTTGTTGAACAGGCAGAAGTAGAATGCAGAGAGTCTGTCAGGAAGGATACACAGTTGATGAGACAAAGGGTTGGGTTAAAGTGTGTCTATTTCAATGCAAGGGGTGTCAGGAATACGAGTGATGAACTTAGAGCATGGATCAGTACTTGGAACTATGATGTTGTGGTCATAATGGAGACATGGATTTCACAGGGGTAGGAATGGTTGCTGAGTGTTCCAGGGTTTAGTTCTTTTTAAAAGGTTGTGGGCGAGGTGGGGGGAGTGGGTAAAAGAGGAGGGGGAGTATCATTATTAATGGGGAGTGCATCACAGCTGCAGAAAAGAAGGTCATCGAGGATGGGTTGTCTACTGAGTCAGTATGGATGGAAGTCAGTAACAGGAAAGGATCAGTCACTTTATTTGGTGCTTTTTATAGACCCCCCAGTAGCAGCAGAGAGATGGAAGAACTGATGGACAGCAGATCTTGGAAAGGTGCAGATGTAATAGAGTTGTTATTACAGGTGACTTAAACTTTTCCAATATTGATTGGAACCTCCTTAGTGCGGATGGTCTGGATGGAGCCGATTTTGTCAGGTGTGTCCAGGAGTAATTCCTGACTCAATATTTAGATCAACCGACTCGGGAGGAGGAGGCCGGGGGGCGGGGGGGCGCAGTTTGGGGAGAGTCCGTATTGGATTTGGTACTATCAACAAGCCAGGCCAAGTGTCACATCTCTCGGTGGGGAAGCGTATCGGTGACAGTGATCTCAACTGCCTTTCTTTTACCATGACCATGGAGAGGGATAGGAATGGACAGTATGGGAAGATATTTAATTGAGGGAGGGGAAATTATACTGCTGTTAGATTGGAATAAAAATTGTGAACAACTGTAATTGGGAAGGGTACAACAATGTGGATGTTGTTTAAGGAACACTTGTTGCAAGTGTTGGTTCACTTTGCCCCACTGAAACAGGCAAGGAATGGTAAGGTGAAGGAGCCTTGGATGACAAGAGCAGAGGAGTTTCTGGTCAAAAGGAAGAAGAAAGCATACTTAAGGTTGAGGAGAAAAACTCAGAAATGGACTGAAGAGAGTAATGAGGGGGCACAATAAAGGCTGCTGGGACGGATTAGGAAAAGCCCAAAGGCGTTCTACATGTATGTGAGGAATAAGAGAATGATCAGAGAGAGGGTAGGACCATTCAGGGATAGTGGAGGGGACTTGTGCCTGGAGTCTGAAGAGGTAGAGGAGGTCCTAAATGAGTTTTCTGCTTCAGTATTCACTCAAGAGAGGGACCTTTGTTGATAGTGAGAACACCATGGACCAGCTTAATAGGCTTGAACAGATTGATATTAAAGAAGTGGATGTGCTGGAAATTCTGGGAAGTATCAAGATAGATAAGTCCCCAGCGCCACACCAGATATATCTGAGGTTACTATGGGAAGCAAGGAATGAGATTGCTGCACCTCTGGCAATGATCCTTTCATGCTCACTCTTCATGGGAATAGTACTGGGGAGGTAAATATTGTTAATCTGTTCAAGAAAGGGAATAGGGAGATCCCTGGGAATTACAGACCAGTCAATCTTATGTCTGTGATAAGCAAGGTACTGAAAAGGATTCTGAGAGATGCATAGGATTTATGACTATTTGGAAAAATATAGTTTGATAGTCAGCATGGCTTTGTGAGGGGCAGGTCTTGCCCCACAAGCCTTATTGAGTTCTTTGAGGACATGACGAGACAAGTTGACGAAGGTCGAGTAGTGGATGCGGTGTATGTGGATTTCAGTAAAGCATTTGTTAAGATTCCCCACGGTCGGCTGATTCAGAAAGTTAGGAGGTATGGGCTACAAGGAAATTTGGTTGTCTGGATACAGAATTGGCTGGCCAAAGAAGACATCATCGAGTGGTAGTGAATGGAAAATATTCCACCTGGAGATTGGTGACAAATGGTGTCCCGCAGGGATCTGTTCTTGGGTCTCTGCTCTTTGTAGTTTTCATAAATGACTTAGATGAAGAGGTGGAAGGGTGGGTTGGTAAGTTTGCTGATGACACAAAGGTCAGTGGTGTTGTAGATAGTGTCGACGGCTGTTGCAGGATATAACATGACTGACAGGATGCAGAGCTGGGCTGAGAAGTGGCAGATGAAGTTCAACCTGGATAAATGTGAAGTGATCCATTTTGGAAGGTTGAATTTGAATGCTGAATACAGGGTTAACGATAGAATTCTTGGCAGTTTGGAGGAACAATGGGATCTTGGGATCCATGTGCATAGATCTCTCAAAGTTGCCACCCAAGTTGATAGGGTTGTTAACTAGGTGTATGATGTTTTGGCTTTCATTAACAGGTGGATTGAGTTTAAGAGCCGTGAGGTTTTACTGCAGCTCTATAAAACCCTGGTTAACCACCCTTGAAATATTGTGTTCAGTTCTGGTCAACTCATTATAGGATGGATGTGGAACTTTAAGAGAGGGTGCGGAGGAAATTTACCAGGATGCTGCCTGGACTGGAGGACATGTCTTATGAAGAAAGGTTGAGGCCACTAGGGCTTTTCTCATTGGAGCAAAGAAGGGTGAGAAGCGACTTGATAGAGGTGTACAAGATGATGAGAGGCATGGATAGAGTGAATAGTCGGAGACTTTTGTCCACAGGGCAGAAATAGCTAAATTTAGGGTTCATAATTTTAAGGTGATTGGAGGAAGGTATAGGGGAGAGTTCAGATGTAGGTTCTATAAGCAGAGAGTGGTGGGTGCATGGAATGCACTGCCAGCAGTGTTGGAAAAGACAGAGACATAAGGGGCATTTAAGCGACTGCTGGACAAGCACATGGAAGGCAATACATTGAGGAGCATGTAGGTGAGGTTGATCTTAGATTAAGATAAATGTTTGGCAAAACATTGTGGGCCGAAAGGCCTGTACTGTGCTGTTCTGTTCGATGTTCTATAATGACACCCCTTAGCCTCCGATGATCTGGGGAAAATAGAACCAGCCTATTCAGCTTTTCCCGATAGCTCAAATCCACTAACCCTGGCAACATCCTTGTAAATCTTTTCTGAACCCTTTGAAGTTTCTCATCATCCTTCCTATAGCAGTTAGACCAGACTTGAATGCAATATTCCAAAAGTGGCCTAACCAATGTCCTAGGCAAAAGTGAGGACAGCAGATGCTGGAAACCAGAGTTTAGATCAGAGTGGTCCAGGAAACATGCAGCAGGTCAGGCAGCATCCGAGGAGCAGGAAAATTGATGTTTTGGGCAAAAGCCTTTCATCAGGAATGGAGGCAGGGAGCCTCCAGGGTGGAGAGATAAATGGAAGGGTGTGGGGCTGGCGAGAAGGTAGCAAAGAATACAGTAGGTGAATGGGGTTGGGGATGGAGTTGAGAGGTCAGAGGGGAGGGTGGAGTGGCTAGGTGGGAAGGGAGATTGGCCGGTAGGACAGGTCATGAGGACAGTGCTGAGCTGGAAGGTTGGAACTGAGGTAAGGTAGGGGAGGGGAAATGAGGAAACTGGTGAAGTCCACATTGATGCCCTGGGGTTGAAGTGTTCCGAGGAAGAAGATGAGGTGTTTTTCCGCCTCAGAACACTTCAACCCCAGGGCATCAATGTGGACTTCACCAGTTTCCTCATTTGCTCTCCCCTCACCTTACCGCAGTTCCAACCTTCCAACTCAGCACTGTCTTCATGACCTATCCTACCTGCCAATCTCCCTTCCCACCTATCCACTCCAGCCTCCCCTCTGACCTATCACCTCCATCCCCACCTCCATTCACCTACTGTACTTTTTGCTACCTTCTCCCCAGCCCTCCACCCTGGAGGCTCCCCGCCTCCATTCCTGTTGAAGGGCTTTTGCCCGAAACGTCGATTTTCCTGCTCCTCGGATGCTGCATAACCTGCTGTGCTTTTCCAGCACCACTCTGATCTAACCAATGTCCTGTCCAGCCACATTAGGATTTCCCAACTCCTATACTCATTGGATGACCAATAAAGGCAAGCATACCAAATGACACCTTCACTAGCCTGTCTATCTGCGACTGGACTTTCAAGGAACAACGAACCTGTACTCCTTGTTCAGTAACACTCGCCAGGACCTTACCATTAAGTGTATAAATCCAATCCTGATTTGCCTTTGCAAAATGCAGTACTTCACATTAATCTAAATTATACTCCGTCTGCCACTCCTCGACCCACCTGTCCAGCTGATCAAGGTCCTGATGTACTCTAAGTAACCTTCTTGGCTGTCCACTACACCTCCAGTTTGATTCTGGAATTGATTGGCAACTTTTTGAATTATCAGATCAGGGTTTACTCCCCTGGCAAATAAAATGCAAACAGAATTTTATTCAATGCATTCATACAAGTAACACTTCTGGTATCAGTAATTTGTGTTTTAATATTGGTGGCTTTTCTGATGTTAACATTGTAATTGAGCATGAAAGTGAAAATGGTTAAGAACTATATGTAAGGATAGCCATCAATTGTTAACCACAATTTAAAACAGGAATCAACTTATTCATTGCAGGTTCAGAGATACACAAAGTTAAGAGATTAATTTGGAACAATGCTGTAATGTAGTTCTGGTCTGATAATATTGTGTCTTAGTAACCTATGTATTGTGGCATTATAATTCATTCTAGAGCTACAGAATGACGGTGTTGAACGTATCAGTGGCAAGAAGGGACAAATATCACGTGGTATAAGTACAGTACTTTTTGGTTTACTTAGTACAATATTGTATTTATAACACTTTTGTATTTATAACACTTTTTTTTAACTGATGTCTGGGAAAAATACTGAAAAACATGTCAGTCGCAAGCAGCCTTTTTACTGGAAGCCATCATAATAGTCGAACTATAATGGAAACTGCTATATGTTTTATAGTAGAAGTTTAAATTACCTTTAATTTTGATTTTTTTTCACAGATGCTGCCAGGCCTGTTGAGCTTTTCCAGCAATTTCTGTTTTTGTTTCTGATTTCCAGCATCTGTAGTTCTTTCAGTTTTTAACAAATTATTGATGTTTGTTCTGATGGTGTTAGTGAGATTGTTGAGATGTCTGATCAGTATATTTATTTAAGTTTACTTTCTTTCTAGAACAACTAAAACTTAAAATGGAAGAGGTTGCTAAGTCAGAGGCCAAATTCCTGAAAATGAAAGCTTGGTCCAAATCCAGAATCAGACAGGCTGAAGAAGATGTGAGGAACGCAATCGTACGTGTAAATCTAAACCTCTAATATCTGGTGACTGCATGTCTGTCTTGGATGGAGTTAAAATGCAAGGCATGATCTCATAATCAAATAGGATAACATTGATCCCTTTTTTCCTCATAAATCCTTGAAGTTTCCTTCCTTACAATGGAAGTCAAGAGAGCTTTTCAACTGTAATCTCTGTTCAAAAGTAAGTCTTCTATAGCAGCTGAACCTTATAAAGGAATACTTTCCTGCGTGATGGACAGAAGGCCTCAGTACACCAGCCATTACACTTTACATCAGATAATGTAAAATGGAAATGGGAGGATTTAAACTGGATTGGCAAGGGATTGGGCTCCTGACAAGTGGTTCGGAGGGGAGACAGGCTGAGACAAATTAGAAGTTAAAACATGAGGGAGTCTGGAAGGCTCAGTAACTAGATAAGTAAAAAGTAAGCTTATCCAGGTTATATCTATACAACTGTAATTGCGCCTAAGGCGTAGGATAGATGGGCTAAAAGTACAGCTAGAGTCTTGTGAATATGATGTCATAGATATGACCAGGACTTGGCCAAATGAAGGGGAAGGTTTAGCAGCATGACATTCCTGGTTATAGGGTAGTCACAAAATAAGAGCAATAGGAGAGGGTGGTGCATTATTGATTAAGAAATCATTTATAGATTGAAAAGGGTTGATCTCATGAAAGGATTATGAAATGAAACCATTTGGGTAGAAGTGAAAACACAAAAGAGGCAAAAACACATTTGGGTGCATACTGTAGACCCTCAGGGAGAGATAGAGGATCAGGTATATTGGAAGAAGTACATTAACACATTTCACGGAACTGTACGAATAAGGCATTAACAGAGGAGATTTTTAACTACCCAAATAATTCGTATCATATTTTAGTAAACCATGCGGGGAGAAAGCAAGGTTCTTAAATTGCTTATAGGAGAACTTTTTTTAGCCAGTATGTAGAAAGCTGAACGAGGGAGGAGGCACTTCTGGACTGAATATTTGGAAATATTCCTCAGCAGGTTTGAAGTATATCATTAGGGGAGCATTTTGAGGATGATGACCATAACTCAGTTAGATTAAAAAGAGTTGTGGAAAAGAATAAGGAAGGGTGGGAAACCAATGTTCTAAACTGGGGAAAGACTAAAACTTTGTCAGAGCAGTTGGAGGCATTGAAGATGGACATAGCGAAAGTACGGGGCAAATATATTTCAATGAAGACCAGGTGGAACCATAGCAGAGGCAATGGCCTAGTGGTATTATTGCTGAGCTGTTAATCCAGCGAAATATGTAATGTTCTGGGTCCTGGGTTCAAATCTTGCCATGGCAGTTGAATACAATTTAAAAAAAATGGAACTAAGAGTCTAGTAATGACCATCAAACTGTTGTCAAGTGTTGGAAAACCCATCTGGTACACTAATGTCCTTTAATGATGGAAACTACCTCACAACTCTTAAACTGCCCTTTGTGCAATTTGGGATGGGCAATAAATGCTGGCCCAGCCTACAAAGCCCTCATCCTGTGAATTAATTCAGAATAAATAAATAATTCTCCTAGAGGAGAATAACAAGTTCAGGTTCTTAAAAGAGAAATTATGAAATCTTTAGGAGCCTGCACAAGAAATCAATAGCAGGCAGGTTGAAGGAAAATTGAAAGGGGTTTTGTAAATAAAAAACAAATGAATAACTAGGGAAAGAGTAGAGCCCATGATGAACCATAAAGACGACTACGTGTGGACTTGGAAAACATGGACATGCTGCGTCGGTTTTCATAATAGGTAAGAATGAGGTATAGACATCAGGGTGGTAGGCTGCAAAATATTAGAAGAAACTCAGAGTGAGAAGAGGTGCTAAATGCATGAGATATACACACTGCCTTAAGGGACGCAAAGCCAGAGCCCTGGCAGTAATTTTCAAATCCTCTTGGTCCATAGGACTGGAGGACTGCTAATATTGTCACATTATTAAAGAAATGGAGAATGGATAGACTAGGAAATTGCAGTCCAGTCAGTGAAGACGTTATTGGAAAGAATTCTGAGGGATAGATATACAGTATCTGCATTTGTAGAGACATGGACTAAATTAAGCATAGCCAGCACGCATTTGTTAAGGGAATGTTGGGTTTGACAATTTTTTGAGATAACCAGAGATGTTGATGAGGTTCGAGTCATAGAGCTGTACAATATGGAAACAGATCTCCGATCCAACTTGTCCATGCTGCCCAGATATTCTAAATTAATCTAGTCTCATTTGCCAGCTTTTGGCCCATATCCCTCTGAACCCTCCCTATTCGTATACTCATCCAGATAACTTTTAAATCTTGTAATTCTTCAGCCTCCGCTTCCTCTGGCAGCACATTCCATACATGCACCATCCTCTGCGTGAAAAAGTTGTCCCTTTTAAATCTTTCCCCTTTCACCTTAAACCTATGCTGTCTTGATTTGGAGTCCCTTACCCCCTGGGGAAAAGACCTTGGCTATTCACCCCATCTGTGCCCCTTATGATTTAATAAACCTCTATAACGTCACCCTTCAGCTTCCGATGCTCTCGGGGAAAATAGCCCCAGCCTCTTCTGTCTCTCCGTATAGCTCAAACCTTCCAACCCTGGCAGCATCCTTGTAAGTATTTTCTGAATCCTTTCAAGTTTCACAGCATCCTTCCTATAGCAGGGAGACCAGACTTGAATGCAGTATTCTAAAAGTGGCCTAACCAATGCCCTGTTACAGCCGCAATATGATTTCCCAACTCTTGTACTCAGTGCACTGACCAACAAAGGCAAGCATATCAAGCCCCTCCTTCACTATCCTGTCTACCTGCGACTCCACTTTCAAGGAACTATGAACCTTTACTCCATGTTCTCTTTGTTCAGCAACACTCTCCAGGGCATTACCATTAGTTGTATAAGTGCTGCCCTAATTTGCCTTTCCAAAAAGCACTCTTCACATTTATTTAAATTAAACTCCGTCTACCACTCTTAATAGATTTGATGTGATTTTCATGGAGTTTCCCATGACATTTGATATGGTATGATCAAGAAAGGAGTTAGCTGAGGTATCTTTCTTTGACTCCAGTGATTTCTGAATGTCCAAGAGGACTCAAAAATGGCTAACGCAAATCTCCTGTTTAAGAAGCGGGGGAGGCAGAAAATGTGAAATCATAGGCCGTTTGGCCTGACTTTAAGATTTTAGAGTGCATTAAAGAGGATGAAATTGCACAGTATGTAGAAGTGCATGGTAGAATAGGGCAGTGTCAGCACGGCTTTGTGAAGGGTAGGTCATGCCTCACAAATCTGTTAGAATCCTTTGAGGAGGTAATGAGTAAGTTAGACAAAGGAAAGCCAGTGCACAATCTATTTGGATTTCCAGAAGGCCTTTGACAAGGTACTGCACAGTAAGCTGCTAAATAAGCTAAGATCCCATAGTGCAAGGTACAAACAGGGATCCAAGATTGGCTAGCTGGCAGAAGACAGAGCTGAAAATTGTGTTGCTGGAAAAGCGCATCAGGTCAGGCAGCATCCAAGGAGCAGGAGAATCGATGTTTCGGTCATAAGCCCTTCTTCAGGAATGAGAAAGGTGTGCCAAGCAGGCTAAGATAAAAGGTAAGGAGGAGGGACTTGGGGGAGGGGCGTTGGCAATGAGGAGATGACCTGGGGGGGTACAGTGAGAGAGGGACTCACTGAAATCCTTGTAGAGGGAGGAAGAGAGCTGCTTCAAGGAAGGCATCCTTGCAAGAGGATTCGCAGTAGGTTAAAATCAACTAATGCAATCCATTTATGTGACTGCTCCTCTTTATCTACTACTTCAGCAAATCTTTTTCTTCCTTTTGCCCTTGTCGTCTGCCACACTGCCAAATTTGTTAAGTCTGGCTTTTTGCTGCTTTAGCAGAATTACTGGTGCCGACAGATTCACTGCTAACTATTACAAACCATGAAATGTTGGGGAATTGACATGAGAATGCAGGACAAAGTGAAATACTAAGTACAAGTGTGAAGTTGAAAGAACTTGCATAAAAACTGTTTGAATAAGTATTTAGCCTATTTGTAATTCGAACTGCACTTATGTCACTCATATAAAGAAAAGCCTTACCTTTTAACTACATTTCATTTTCATTTTAGACTGGAACTTCTCACCAAGAGCAAATTATCCTAAAAAACCGAGTTGCAGAACTGGAAGAGGAGAAAGGAAATCTTGAACAAAAAGTGAATGATCTTGAAAAGCTAAGACTGCAAAATGGTACTTTAGTGATTGGTTTTTAATTATTTTGTCATTTTGTTCTTCCAAACATTGTGAGAATGGTGAATTTTTCTTGCAGAGGAGCTTCTGGCAAAATTAGAACTGTATGAAGAACAGCAACAGAAAATGCAAGCAGATCTTGAACAGATGACCAAACAGGCAACTTCCCAGGTCTGCAAAATGTTTTGTGTTGTCTGTAATTTATTAATATACAATACTTTGGACTGGTAAAACACAAGTTGTATCATCTTAACAGTCACAATGGAATCTTTTTCAGATTAAGTTTTATTGTTGCATATTGTACACTTTTTTTATGCTATGGGGTATTTGACAAAGTTTGTCTTCCCTATTTTTCTTGACACTTTTGCTTACCTGATTTGATATCTGCACTTTAGGTGTCATCCTGTTTCCATTAAAAAAAATTGTTTGTTTCCAGATATGTTATTGCATACATTTGGCCTGAAAATGCCTGCTGTAATTACCTAATGTAATAACTGGTGCTTTCACGCATTCTTGAATCAGTCTTAGTCTTTCAGAAAGTTCTGCAGCCAATGTTTGAACGATAATGTTATACTGAAAGATGATGACCTGTTGGCAAGAAAGAGTAAATAATGCAGCTGACATGAGATAACTAAATTTGTTGCAAACAGCAAAAATGTATTCTTGAAAATCTGCAGATAAATATTTTTCTAATCAACCTATTCAGAGATGTTGCCTCACACTCTGGTGTAGGTGGGATTTGAACCCAGATCTCCTTGAAATCTGGAGATTAATTAAGGTATATCTGAATAAGATGATTCAAAGATGTTATGATGCACTGTGGAGCAGTTGCGACTTGAACCTCAGCTTCTTGGCTCAGAGGTAGGGACACTACCACTGCACCGCAAAGCCCTTCGGTTTAAAAAAACATTTTTCTAATCACCTTATTCAGAGATGTTGTCACTCACCTTAGGAGCAGATAGGACTTGAACCCAGGTCTCCTGGTCCAAGGGTAGGGACTGTATCTCTATACTGCAAGAGGACCCTAATTTTTCATTTAACCTATTTTTCTAATGAACTTGCTGAGAGATGTTGCACATCTCTGGAGCAAGTCGGACGAGGACCCGGGCCTCCCAATCCAGGGCTATGGACATTAACACTGCACCACAAGAGCCTAAGGGGATAAATGCTAACAATCTTAATCACAACCATCTGTGGATTGAAGAAAGAAAAGGTACATTTACTACACGGTCAGTCAAAATATCTTCTTTCAAACCAATGTTAGAAGTGAGGACTTAAATCTTCCATTGTATTGTTGATGTAAAGGTATTCTTTCGTGAAAATCTACAATATCATGAGCAATAAGGATTTGAGAAATTCATCTATGTAGTTTTCTTGAAATATAAGATTTTTGAAGAGTTACGTACAGTACTATAGGGCTATCTACTACAATGTCTCTTTCATCTATTGGAAGAATTATATTGATCAGGTCAGCGGCTTTGTGGGGTGATTTGTAAATTTCCTGGTTGGCCTTCCTACCACCTTCCTGCTTCCACCGAACCTACATGTCTTTGGTCTATGGGAGGAACCAGAGCACCCAAAGGAAACCCTTCTGGACACAAGAAAAACTCCATACAGACAGTTGTTCAAGGCTATAATCGAATTTTGGTCCCTGGTGCTGTGAGTGCTAACCTCTGTGCCACCCTGTCTGTGCCTGCTGCAAGGGTCCCGTTTCCACACCACCTCACCGATCCATGCCTCCGGCTTCTCCATCAAGACATTATCCTCCTTTGGCATCTTCAGGGGACTCATCCTATTCCTGTCATGAGATAACCTACCTCGTCTGGAATTTAGAATCTGGGAATTTCTTTTTGTCCCAGTCCTGGCCAATTACACTGGTGGAATGACAGAGCTGTGACCAATGTGAGCAGCCAGTAATTTTGAGGTGGGCAGAAGTTCTATCTCCAGCCAGTTGCCATTGCTTGGAGTGTAAAATGGCTGTGGGGCTGCTCCAGTTGACAGGGATTGGGTGGGAAATCCCACTGTCTAAAGAAAATTGTGCCAATGGATTTTCAAACTGATTAGAGTACCTCTAAAAGCGATCATTCAATTACTGAATGCCCACTTATCACATTATTTGAAATAGTAAGTAATTGAAGACCAGAATTTCTTATGAATGCATTAACTTAAGAAAGAAGAGTAGATTTGCTAGTCAGAAGTGATGGCGCAGAAGGTGGCCTTTCAGTTCTTTGCACCAGCAGTAGTTTGATGCATTACCTTATTTTACACTGTTATCCAAGTATGATTGAGTAGCAGTTTGGCTTAATTATTAGTCGTTGGCTATCAGTTCCTAATTGTAATGACATTAACAAGAAGAATGAGTAATTATTGAATTGTACTTATACCTGACTGCAGACGTGCATTATGTCCCTGTAGACAAGTGAATCCGGCAGTGCTGAAGAACTGCAGAGTCGGCTGCTTGAGTGGCGAGAAATGGTTTCTGAATCGGCAAGGGGACAGGCCAAAGAGGAGAGGGCTGTCATGGAATTACGAATGACACAAATTGAGGAAGAAAGAGAAGGTAAATTTATGGGGCTCTGACGTTCCTAGTTTGTGAAAATCAGTTTTTTTTAAATTATAAGTAATCTAACTGGTAAATTAGTCTGCATTTAGGGTCCAGTTTGTTTAGTTAATTCCAATTGACATGCCAAATATTGGTAGCTATTTGAAACAGAGTTTACATGACCTTGCACTTACATTGCCAAAATGTATTCAGATAATTACAGTTTGAAGTGCTTGGAAATTGTTAATTACTGTCTGGCATGAAAATGACAGGAAAAGGTGACCTGACCATAGCAAACGAGAAATTATGGATAGTTGTAGATCTCAGGAAGAGGCAAATGAATTGGCCAAAAATACAGCAGACCTGAGGATTGAGAGCACTTCAGAATTCGGCAAAGGAGGGTAAAGGGATTGAGTAAGAGGAGGAAAATAGAATACAAGAGAAACAAAGAAAAAAAATGAGTGAAGACAACTTTAGTTCCCTTTACAGTCAGAAACAGGAGAAGTTGTTTTGGGAACAAATAGACAGCAGGACAGTTAATTGCATACTTTGGTTCTGTCTTCTCAAAGGAAACCTCAAATAACATTCCAAAAATGTTGGGGAACAGAGCGTCTAATGATACAGAGGAACTGAAGGAAATCAGTATTAGAAGGGAAATGGTATTGGGGAAATTGATTGGTTTAAAGGGTGATAAATCCCCCAAGCCGAATAATCTGCATTCCAGAGTACTTAAGTGGATGCATCAGTGTTCATTTTTCAAGATCCTATGGGCTCCTTTGGGTTGGAGGGTAGCTAATGTAACCTACTTTTTAAAAAGGAAGTAGAGAGAAGACATGAATTATAGACTGCTAGCCAATGTTAGGGAAAATTCTAGAGTCCATTACAACATTTAACCACAGGACAGTTGGAAAACACTGACAGGATTGGACAGAATCAGTATGGATTTATGAAAGGGAAGTCATGCTTGACAAATCAGTTGGACTTCTTCAAAGATGTAAGTCTTGGATTTGATAAAAAGGAGTCAGTAGATGCGATTTACTTGGACTTTCCGAAAGTTTTGATAAGTTCCCACACTAGAGATTGGTATCTAAAATTAAAGCAATTGGGATTGCCGGTAGCATGCTGACATGGATAGAGAACTAGTTGGCAGGCTGGAAACAAAGAGCAGGAATAAACTGGTCTTTTTTCAAATGTCAGCTATTGATTAGTAAAGTATCACAGAGATCCATACTTTGATCCTAGCTATTCACAATACATAATAACAATTTATTTGAGGAATCTAAATGTAATATCTCCAAGATTGGAGCTTAAGGTGAAGGAGCCCTGAGGGGGCATTAGCCATAATGTGATAGAATTCACCTGCAATTTGAGAGGGAGAAGCTGGAATCCGATGGTTTTACAGTTGAGTAAAGGTAACTACAAAGACATAAGGGAGGTGCTGGCCAGAGATGACTGGAAGGGGAGTCTAGCTGGGAAGATGGTAGAACAGCAATAGTAGGAATTGCTGGTGGTAGTTCACGAGGCACTGCAGAAATTCATCCTAAAAAAGATGAAATGTACTAAGGGGAGGACGAAGCAACCATGGCTGCCAAGGGAACTCGAGGATTGTATAAAAACAAAAGAGAAAGCCGACAATGGGTGAAGATTAGTGGGAAGCCAGAGGATTAGCAGTGGGCAAGTAAAAAATGAGGGGCAAAGGTAAAATATGAAGGTCAGCTTGCTTGTATGTAAAAAAAAGCTTGCAAGTGCTTTTTTTGTATATAAAAAGTAATAGAGAGTAAAGAGTGGATATTGGACCGCTGGAAATGAAGACAGAAAAGTAGAATAAATGGCAGAGGAACTCAGTTGGTACTTTCCGTCAGTTTTGACAGTGGAAGACAGCAACAGCATACCAGGTTTGAAAGTCAGGGGGCAGTGACCAGTGTAGTGACCATTGCGAAGGATTTGGTGCTGTGGAAGCTGAAAGGTTTGAAGGTGGGTAAGTCACCCAGATTGTGGAGGCATTGGTAGTGTCTTTAAGGAATCACTGGTGTCAGGGTGGGTCATAGAGAATTGAAAAATGGTTAACATAACACTCCTGTTTAAGAAGGGAGGCAGAAGATGGGAAATGATCTCAAGTCCTCAATGAATACTTTGCATCGGTTTTTGCAAGCAAAGCCGTAGGTGGATAGTGAGCCCACAGAGGGGTACGTTGATTATTCTAGAGCATGTCAGTATAAAACAGGAGGTGGTGGTGGTTGGTGTTTTGAAAAGCAGTAAGTTAGATAAATTTCCAGGACCTGATGGGATCTATCCCACTATGCTGAAGGATGCAGGTCAGGATATTGCTTAAGACGGGCAACCGGGGAATCGAGGATATTGCAAATTAATGATCCTTAAATCAGAGGTAGGGAAGTTATTGAAGAAGGTTCTTGGGATTTACTGATATTTGGAAAAACATGGACTGATAGTGATAGGCAGCATAACTGTGTGGAGAATGTTGTGTTGCACAAACTTGATTCATAGTTCAGGTGTTGTCTCCATGGACTTCAGCAAGGCTTTCGACAGAATCCCTCATGGGCTGCTGATACAAGAGGTGAAGTCACATGGGATCTGCAGTTGACATGGATGAGTTGGACTGAAGGGTCAGTTTCGTGATATATGACTCTGTGACCCCTGACTGACATTCCTTTGGTTCACTAATAGGTCAGGCCTTGATTCCTCTTTCAATGTTAATTCTGGTTATGCTGTAAGTGCAGTTGTGTTAGTCATTTTGGTGGTAAGAATGTAAAGCCAACTATTAGCATCATCCAGAGGAATGAGTGAGGTGAGAACTCTTCGGCAGGCATTCAGTATTTCTGAGAGGACCAGACAAGGTAATGACTTGACCGTTGGTGAGAAATCGTGCAAGATTCATAAGTAGAAAGGTAGGCAAAGGTGCAGGGTAGTACTGTTGTATAAAGATGAGATAGATGTAGAATTGGTTTGGGTGGAAATGAGGAATAGTAAGTGAAAGTCACAGTCTGCATGGTCAACAGGGTCCCAACAGTAACTGCAACATCAGGCAACATATGCAAGAAGTACAGTTGGGTGCTTGTGATAGGATAGATACATACAGTGCAGAAAAAGCCTTTTGGCCCATCGGGTCTGCATCCACATTACTACCACTAAATGTGCACACCTCTTAATTTCCTACATTTATTCCACATCCTTGAATGTTATGATATTTGAAGTACTCACCCAAATATATTTTAAAGGTTGTAAGGTTTCCAGCCTCCACTACCTTCCTAGGCAATGCATTCCAGATTCCCACTACCCTCTGAGTGAAAAAGATTTTTGACTGAATCTTCTGCCCTTTACCCTAAAACTATGCCCTCTCATGATTGACCTCTCCACCAAGGAGAACAACTGCTCCCTAGTTACCTTGTTCATACCCTTCATAATACGCCTCAATCATGTCCCCCCTCAGTCTTCTCTGCTCCAAAGAAAACAATCCAAACCCATCTAGTCTCTTCTTATAGCTCAATTTCTTTATCCTGGACAACATCCTGGTGAACCTCCTCTGTACTCCCTCTAATGTTAGCGCATCCTTCTGTAACGTCACAAGTCACACAAATTACAGTCCAACTGGTTTATTTGAAATCACAAGCTTTTGGAACGCTGCCCCTTCAGGTAAAGTAAAGAAAAGCATATAGGCACAGAATTTAAAGACAGAGATCAAAAGATCATACAAAGTGGAGTATGGAATAATAAGTCTCTGCAGGTAACCAAAAGTGTCAGATGATGTAAGTAAAGTGTCAGCAGCTGAATAGTTAAGTGAGGGGATGACCTATAATTAATTAATTAAGGCAGAGAGATACTTACAAAAAATTAAAAATAAGGTGGTGCTGGAGAGAAACCAAATGGCTAGAATAATAAAATAGGTATAAGAGTTGCATGCCAGGGGTCTAACCAAAGTAACAAGTAATCCAAAACTGTACAAACTAATTAAGGTAGAGAGATCATAACAAGATCATAGCATCCTTCTTTAGTGAAGTGACCAGAACTGTACACGGTACTCCAGTTGTTGGTTGACCAATGCTCTGTACAACTCCAACATTACTTCCTTGCTCTTATATTCTATGCCACGACTGATGGAAACAGTGTCCTATATGCCTTCTTAACTATCCTATTTATGTGCTCTGCCAACTTCAGGGATCTGTGAATAATCGCCCCAAGATCCCTCTTTTCCTCTCAAGTACCCAGTGTCCTGCTGTTCATTTAAATACTGGCTCATATTGCTTCTTGTTCCAAAGTGCATCACCTTGCGCTTATCAGGGTTAAATAGCATCTGTGATTAATCTGTCCATCTGACCAACCCATCAATATCTTCCTGTAACTTACTGCCATCTTCTTTGCTATTAACTACTCTACCAATCTTGGTGTCACCTACAAATGTGCTTAACATTCCCCTCACATGTTCATCGATATCATTTATGTGTAGAAGAAACATCAAGGATCCCAGTACTCATCCTTGTGGTATACTGCAGGACACTTCAGTCACTCAAACAGCCCAGTTCCTGTTACAAAGTCAGTTTCTGATTCATCTTGCTAAGTTTCCCTCGATTCCATGCACTTTAACTTTGTCAATCAGTCTCCTGTGTGGGACCTTGTCAGAAGCTTTGCTAAAATCCATTTAAACTACATCAGTTGAACTTTTCTCATCCACACCATTGATCACATTTTCAAAAACTTCTAACAAATTTGTTAAGCATGATCTCCCTCTGACGAAGCCATGCTGACTATCCCTAACTAATCTAAGTCTTTCCAAGTGGATGTTAATTTGCTCCTTCAGAATCTTCTCCAGTAGTTTCCTTACCACTAATGTGAGACTGACTAGTCTGTAATTTTCTAGTTCATCTCTACCAACTCTCTCTGAAAAAGTGGAACCAAATTAGCCATCCTATGGATGGCAATGATCATGAGTACTTCTAATCTACACACAAAACTGGAAAAAGCAGATTAGCTGTAAAAGCCTGGATGAGGAGTTCAGGTTTTGCTTTCAAGATAGTTTCTTACTGCAGCACGTTTTGGAACTAACTTAAAATAAGTTGTATTTAGATTTGGGGTTGTGTAATGTGACAGAGTTAAGACACTGTGAAGTAGCAGTGAACGCAATGTGATTGAATTTTACATTCAGCTTGAAAGTGTTACGACACGGGTAAACCCCCCTGCTTAATTTAAACTAGCAACACAGAAATGATTTATCCCGTGCAGTAATATGTGAAAACTTGAGAGGCCAAAAACTATCCTAGAGGTCACTGAAACACATGGAAAAGTACAGCACAGAACAGGCACTTCAGCCCACGATGTTGTGCCGAGGATTAATCCTGATCTAAAATAAAATAACTACGCACCCCTCAATTCACCGTTGTCCATGTGCATGTCCAATAGTCACTTAAAGATCCCTAATGATTCTGCTTCCACCACCACCGCTGGCAATGCATTCCATGCATTCACAACTCTCTGCATAAAGAACCTATCTCTGACGTCTCCTCTATACCTTCCTCCTAATATTTTAAAACTATGACCCCTGGCACCGGTCAATTCTGCCCTGGGGGAACGTCTCTGGTTATTGACTCTATTCATGCCACTCATTACCTTGTATACCTCGATCAGGTCACCTCTCTTCCTCCTTCTTTCCCGAGAGAAAAGTCCACACTTAGTCAATCTCTCTTCGTAAGACAAGCCCTCCAGTCCAGGCAGCAGCCTGGTAAACCTTCTTTGCACCTCTCCAAAGCCTCTGTATCTTTCCTATAGTAGGGGACCAGAACTGGACACAATATTCTAAGTGTAGTCTCACCAGAGTCTTGTAGAGCTGAAGCAATACCTGGCTGCTCTTAAACTTGATTCTCCTGTTAATGAAAACCAAAACACCACATGCTTTCTTAACAACCCTATCCACTTGGGTGGCAACTTTGAGGGATCTATGCACTTGAGCACCAAGATCCCTCTGTTTATCCACATTGCCAAGAATTCTGTCTTTAATCCTATATTCAGCATCAGGTTCGACTTTCTAAATGCATCACTTCGCATTTATCCAGGTTGAACTCCATCTGCTATTTCTCAGCCCAGCTATGCATCCTGTCTATGCAGTGCTGCAGCCTGCAATAGCCCTTGATACTGTCAACAGCACCTCCAACCATTGTGTCATCTGCAAATTTACTTACCCACCTCTGAACCTCCTCATTCAAGTCATTTTATAAAAACTACAAAAAGCAGAGGCCCAAGAACTGAGCCCTGCGGGACACCACTCATCACTGACCTCCAGGCAGAATACATTCCATCTACAATCACACTTTGCCTTCTGCTAGCCAACCAGTTTTGAATCCAGAAAGCCAAGTCTTCCTGTATCCTATACCTCCTGACTTTATGAATGAGCCTACCTTGGGGAACCTTATCCACTTCCCGCTCCTCTGCCCTTGAGCCCCGCCCATCCAACCGTCACCAGGACAGAACCCCACTGGTCATCACCTACCACCCCACCAACCTCCATGTACAGCGTATCATCTGCCGTCATTTCCGCCACCTCCAAACGGACCCCACCACAAGGGATATATTTCCCTCCCCTCCCCTATTAGTGTTCCGAAAAGACCACTCCCTCCGTGACTCCCTCGTCAGGTCCACACCCCCCACCAACACAACCTCCACTCCCGGCACCTTACCCTGCAACCGCAAGAAATGCAAAACTTGCGCCCACACCTCCCCCCTTACTTCCCTCCAAGGCCTCAAGGGATACTTTCATATCCGCCACAAATTCACCTGCACCTCCACACACATCTGCTGCACCCGATGTGGCCTGCTCTATATTGGGGAGACAGGCCGCCTACTTGCGGAATGTTTCAGAGAACACCTCTGGGACACCCGGACCAACCAACCCAACCACCCCGTGGCTCAACACTTCGACTCCCCCTCCCACTCCACCAAGGACATGCAGGTCCTTGGACTCTTCCATCGCCAGACCATAGCAACACGACGGTTGGAGGAAGAGCGCCTCATCTTCCGCCTAGGAACCCTCCAACCACAAGGGATGAACTCAGATTTCTCCAGTTTCCTCATTTCCCCTCCCCCCACCTTGTCTCAGTCAAATCCCTCGAACTCAGCACTGCCTTCCTAACCTGCAATCATCTTCCTGACCTCTCCGCCCCCACCCCACTCCGGCCTATCACCCTCACCTTGACCTCCTTCCACCTATCGCATTTCCAACACCACTCCCCCAAGTCCCTCCTCCCCACCTTTTATCTTAGCCTGCTGGACACACTTTCCTCATTCCTGAAGAAGGGCTTATGACCGAAATGTCGATTCTCCTGTTCCTTGGATGCTGCCTGACCTGCTGCGCTTTTCCAGCAACACAGTTTCAGCTCTGATCTCCAGCATCTGCAGTCCTCACTTTCTCCTCGAACCTTATCAAATGCCTTGCTGAAGTGACCAAGTTGATAGCCGAAGGAAGGGCTGTTGATTTCCTGTACATGGACTTGAGAAAGGTGTTTGATAAGGTTCCCCATTGTAGACTGATGAAGAAAGTGAAGTCACATGGTGTGCAGGGTGTTCTAGCTAGTTGGATAAAGAACTGGTTGAGCAATAGGAGACAGAGAGTAGGAGTTGAAGGGAGTTTCTTGAAATGGAGAAAGGTGACCAGTGGTGTTCCACAGGGGTTAGTGTTGGGGCCACTGTTGTTTGTGATATACATAAATGATCTGGAAGAGGGCACTGTTGGTATGGTCAGCAAGTTTGCAGATGACACAAAGATTAGTGGAGTAGCAGAAAGCATAAGGGACTGTCATACAATACAGGAGGATATAGATAGTCTGGAGATTTGGGCGGAGAAGTGGCAGGTGGGATTTCAATTCCAGATGTGAGGTGATGCATTTAGGTAAGATTAATTCTAGAGCGAATTATACAATGAATGGAAGAGCCTTGGGAAAAGTTGATGGGCAGAGTGATCTGGGAGTGCAGGGTCCATTGTACCCTGAAGGTTGCTGCACAGGTGGGTAGAGTGGTCAAGAAGGCATATAGTATGCTTGCCTTCATTGGACGGGGTATTGAGTATAAGAGCTGTCAAGTCATGTTAAACTTATACAAGACATTGGTTCGGCCACATTTAGAATACTGTGTACAGTTCTGGTTGCCACATTACCAAAAGGATGTGGACGCTTTGCAGAGGTTGCAGAGAAGGTTTACAAGGATATTGCCTGGTATGAAAGGTGCTAGCAATGAAGAGAGGTTGAGTAGGTTAGGTTTGTTTTCATTAGAATAAAGGAGATTGGGGGGGACCTGATCGAGGTTTACAAAATCTTGAAGGGTATAGACAGGGTGGATAGAGACAAGCTTTTTCCCAGGGTGAAGGATTCAATAACGAGAGGTCACGGTTTCACGGTGATAGGTGAAAAGTTGAAGGGGGCTACACGCTGCAAGTACTTCACACAGAGGGTGATGGGCGTTTGGAACGCGTTACCAGCAGAGGTGGTAGAGGCAGGCATGGTAGATTAATTTAAGATGCGTCTGGACAGATGCATGAGTAGGTGGGGAGCAGAGGGATACAAATATTTAGAAATTGGGCGACAGGTTTAGGCAGTAGATTTGGATCGGCTCAGGCTTGAAGGGCCAAAGGGCCTGTTCCTGGGCTGTACATTTTCTTTGTTCTTTGTTCTCCCTGATCATTCTCTTATCCCTCATGTATGAGTAAAATGCCTTTGGGTTCTCTCTAGTCCTTCCTGCCAAGCCTTTATCGTGCTACCTGCTGGCTCTCATTAGTCCATTTTTGAGCTCCTTTCTACTAAGCCTGTAATCCTCTAATGCTGTGCTAGATCCTTGCTTCCTCCACCTTACGTAAGCTGCCTTCTTTCTTTTGACGAGAAGCTCCTCTGTTCTAGTCATCCAGGCTCCTTAATCTTATCCTTTCTTGCCTGTTTTAGAGGAACAAATTTGTGCATCACTCTTAACAACTGCTCCTTAAACAGTCTCCACATGTCTGCTGTGCCCTTTCTGTGGAACAGTTGCTCCCAATCTGTACCCCCCCCCCCCAAATCCTGTCTGATAGCGTCATAATTTCCTTTTCCCCAATTAAATATCTTCCCTTGGTATCTGTTCCTTTCCCTCTCCAAGGCTGTGTTCTCCTACCGTGGGATCTGACACCTGTCCTGGCTCATTGCCAAGCACCAAATCCAAAATGGCCTCTCCCCTTGTCGGCCTGTCTACATACTGAGTAAGTAAACCCTCCTGAACACACCTGACAAAAACGGCTCCATCCAAACCATCTGCACTAAGGAGGTTCCAGTCAATATTGGGAAAGTTGAAGTCCCCCATAACAACAACCTTGCCACATCTACGTTTTTCTCAAATCTGCTGGCCTATGAGTTCTTCAATTTCCCTGGTGCTATTTAAGGGGTCTGTAGAAAACCCCCAGTGAGGTGACTGCCCCCTTGCTGTTCCTAACTTCCACCCATACTGACTCAGTAGACAAGCCTTCCTCAGCAACCTTTGTTTGCACTCCCCTCCTGTTTTTCCACCCTCCTTTGTTCTTTTTTAAACGTTCTAAACCCTGGAACATCTAGCAATCATTCCTGCCCCTGTGAAACCATGTCTCCATTATGGCCACAACAGCATAGCCCCAAGTACTGATCCATGCTCTTGTTCATTATACTTATTTCTGACACTCCTTGCGTTAAAACAGACATACTTTAACTGATCTCTTTGCTCCATCACATGAATAACCTTCCCAATAGATTCACTACATCCTGTCACTGCCCTATCTACAACTACCCCCCTCTCAGATGTGTAGCTCTTGATTCCCACCCCCTTACCAAACTAGCTTAAACCCTCCTGAACCACACAAGCAAATCTCCCACCCAGGACATTTGTGCCCCTCCAGGTGCAACCCGTCCTTCATGTACAGGTCCCACCTTCCCCAGAAGGGATCCCAATAGTGTAGGTATCTGAAGCCCTCCCTCCTGCACCAGCTGCGCAGTCACGTGTTAATCTGCATTCGCTGCCTGTTCGTTTCCTCACTGTCTCGTGGCACCGGTAGCAAAAACCTGAGAACACTACTTGTCTTGGTCTTCAGCTTCCAACCTAGCTCTCTGTAGTCACTTTTCAGATCCTTAATTCCTTTCCTGGCTATATCATTGGTGCCAATATTTACCACAATTTCTGGCTGTTCCCCCTTCAGAATCCTGTAAACCCGATCGGCAGCATACCTTCCGGGAGTCCCGTTCCTGATCGTAAAATCTCCTGTCAATCCATCTCACTATTGAGTCCCCTACCACTAGCGCTTTTCTATTCTCCCCCCGCCCTTCCCTTCTGAGCCTCAGTGCCAGAGACCTGACAACTTTGGCTTTCTCCTGGTATGCCGTCCCCACCAGCAGTATCCAAAACTGTATACTTATTGCTGAGAGGAACGGTCACAGGGGATCCCTGCTCTATTTGTTGGTTTCCTTTCCTCGCCCTGACTGTAACCCAGCTGTCCTTATCCTGTGTCTGAGGAGTGACCTCTTCCCTGTGCATCCTCTGAATTTCTCCCTCAGCCTCCTGAATGATCCGCAGTTCATCATGCTCCAGCTTCAGCTCCAGTTCCCTAATTGTTTTTCGAGGAGCTGGAGGTGGGTGCACTTACTGCAGATGTGGTCGGCAGAGACACGTGTCGTGTCTCTCACCTGCCACATTCTGCAGGAGGAATATGCAACTTTCCTATCAGCCATACCCTGCTAATCATGGGACGAAACAAGGAAGAGAAGAAAAGAGAAAAAAAAGAGAGAACCTGAAAACTTAGCGAGTTTACAGACTCTTCGTAAGGTTAGAGGTACGATTTAAAGTAAAAGCTAACAACTTTATTTCTTAAAGTATAACAGAGAATAATTAACTAACAACTATTAACAACTCCTTTCTCTAACCTATATTTTACCTTCTCCTTCTACAATGCTAGTCAGATAAAACCCCTATTATGTTTACCAAAAATTCAAATTTCAGAACAAGCCAGACGTCTAATCTTCTCTTTATATCTCCGTCTGTCTTTTCTTCTTAGAGATTTCTGTTTCACAGGTCCACTGATCGCTAAAGGTACCTTTTATGAGAGCTGTTCTGCGGGCAGTCTGCTCGTGGCTCAGCAGTTCTCCCCCCAGCTGTTCAATTTTTCCCGGTCTTATACCCTCAAAGCATCAGATTGTGTCATTGGCTTTTAATATTGTCAATATAATAAATTCAAACTTGATTGAGTTTGGTATTATTTTGGTTATAATTTAAACTGATTGGCCTAATTCAAATTTATTTTTGTCTCCAAGCAACCCATTACTCTAGCTGCTGGACCAAAAGGTTACATTGTATCTTGTTAAGAACACTTGGTGCTGTCACGTAGTCCTGCTACCTTTTAACTTTCTTAAAGGTACGGTGCACCCACATCTTCATAACAGAAAGGGAGAGATTGGACTGAACTCTAGTATCGAAACCTAAGTAAGGGCAACTGTGTGGACATGAAAGCTGAATTTTCTGAAATGAACTGACATGCTGGACTAGGGGATGGATAAAAAGAGATGCAGTGGCAATGTTAAAAGGGATTACTTCAGAAACGATTGAACGATAGGAAATAGAGTAATGGTCAATGGATATTTTGGAGGAAGGTTATCAATGGAGCTCCTCAGGAGTTTGCATTGGGGCCTTTGCTTATCCTAATATATGTTGATAATTGGGTTCTTGGTGTACAGGAGGCTCTTTCAAAGTTTGCAGATGATGCAAAACTTGGAAGAATTGTGAAATGTTAGGTGGACAGTGTGGAACTCCAAAAGACGTTGACAAGTTAATGGAGTGAATGGATCGGTAGCAGATGAGATTCAGTGCAGGAAGATAGGAAGTGCACTTTGGTCAGAAGAACATTAAAAGACCATATAAAATTGAGGGTGCAGTTCAAGCATAGAAACAAGGGACAAGAGTTGGCCACTTGGCCCTTTGAGCCCGCTGCACCATTCAATAAGATTATAGCTGATCTGATTTTAACCTCAACTCTACATTCCTGGATATCCCCAATAATCTTTTATCTCCTTGGTAATCAATAATTTATGGGCAAAAGTGAGGACTGCATTTATCCAGGTTGAACTCCATCTGTCATTTCTCAGCCCAGCTCTGCATCCTGTCTATGTGGCGCTGCAGCCTGCAGTAGCCCTCTATACTATCGACGACACCTCCAACCTTCGTGTCATCTGCAAATTTACTAACCCACCCCTCAACCTCCTCATCCAAGTAATTTATAAAAACTGCAAAGAGCAGAGGCCAAGAACAGAGCCCTGCAGGATCCCGCTCAATACTGACCTCCAGGCAGAATACTTTCCATCTACAACCGCTCTCTGCCTTTTGTCAGTCAACCAATTCTGAATCCAGATAGCCAAATCTCCCTGTATCCCATACCTACTGACCTTATTAATGAGCTTACCATGGGGAACCTTATCAAATGCCTTGCTGAAGTCCATATACATCACATCCACTGCTTGACCGTCGTCGACCTGTCTTGACACCTCCTCAAAGAACTCAATAAGATTTGTGAGGCATGAGCTGCCCCTCACAAAGCCATGTTGACTGCCTTTAATCACACTATGATGCGTCGACATCTAGGGAAGTTATTTGGTCAAGAAAAAGAAGGAAGCATATGTGGGGTATAAACAGGATATATGGAATGAATCCTTAGAAGAGTGTAAAGGCAGTAGGAGTATACTTAAGAGAGAAATCAGGAGGGCAAAAACGGGACATGAGATAGCTTTGGCAAATAGAGTTAAGGAGAATCCAAAGGGGCTTTACAAATGCACTAAGGACAAAAGGCTAACTAGGGTGAGAATAGGGCCCCTCAAAGACCAGCCAGGTGTCCTCCCCAGCCGCAGGAGATGGGGCAGATACTAAACGAGTATTTGCATCAGTATTTACTGTGGAAAAAGACGTGGAAGTTATAGAATGTAGGGAAATAGATGGTGACATCTTGAAAAATGTCCATCTTACAGAGGAGGAAGTGCTGGATGTCTTGAAACGCATAAAAGTGGATAAATCCCCAGGACCTGATCAGGTGTACCCTAGAATTCTGTGGGAAACTAGGGAAGTGATTGCTGGGCTGTTGCTGAGATATTTGTATCATCGATAGTCACAGGTGAGGTGCCGGAAGACTGGAGGTTGGCTAACGTGGTGCCACTGTTTAAGAAAGATGGTAAGGACAAGCCAGGGAACTATAGACCAGTGAGCCTGACGTTGGTGGTGGGCAAGTTGTTGGAGGGAATCCTGAGGGACAGGATGTACATGTATTTGGAAAGGCAAGGACTGATTAGGGATAGTCAACATGGCTTTGTGTGTGGGAAATCAGTCTCATAAATTTGATTGAGATTTTTGAAAAAGTAACAAAGAGGATTGATGAGGGCAGAGCGGTAGGTATGATCTATATGGACTTCAGTAATGCATTCGACAAGGTTCCCCATGGGAGACTGATTAGCAAGGTTCTCATGGAATACAGGGAGAACTAGCCATTTGGATACAGAACTGGCTCAAAGATAGAAGACAGAGGGTGGTGGTGGAGGGTTGTTTTTCAGACTGGAGGCCTGTGACCAGTGGAGTGCCACAAGGATCGGTGCTGGGTCCACTACTTTTCATCATTTATATAAATGACTTGGATGTGAGCATAAGAGGTTTAATTAGTATGTTTGCAGATGACACCAAAATTGGAGATGTAGTGGACAGGGAAGAAAGTCACCTTAGATTACAACGGGATCTTGACCAGATGGGCCACTGGGCTGAGAAGTGGCAGATCGAGTTTAATCTAGATGAGTGTGAGGTGCTGCATTTTGGGAAAGCAAATCTTAGCAGGATTTATACACTTATCAGGAATGTCCTAGGGAGTGTTGCTGAACAAAGAGACCTTGGAGTGCAGGTTCATAGCTCCTTGAAAGTGGAGTCGCAGGTAGACAGGATAGTGAAGAAGGCGTTTGGTATGCTTTCCATTATTGGTCAGAGTATTGAGTACAGGAGTTGGGAGGTCATGTTGCGGCTGTACAGGACATTGGTCAGGCCACTTTTGCATATTGTGTGCAATTCTGGTCTCCTTCCTATTGGAAAGATATTGTGAAACTTGAAACTTGAAAATATTTCCAAGGATGTTGCCAGGGTTGGAGGATTTGAGCTGTAGGGTAAAGGTTGAATGGGCAAGGGCTGTTTTCCCTGGAGCGTCTGAGGCTGAGGGGTGACCTTGTAGAGGTTTATAAAATCATGAGGGGCATGGATAGGATAAATAGACAAAGTCTTTTCCCTGGGGTCGATGAGTCCAGAACTAGAGGGCATAGGTTTAGGGTGAGAGGGGGAAGATATAAAAGAGATCTAAGAGGCAACTTTTTCACAGAGAGGGTGGTAGGTGTATGGAATGAGTTGCCAGAGGAAGTGGTGGAGGCTAGTACAATAGCAACATTTAAAAGGCATCTGGATGGATATATGAATAGGAAGGGTTTGGAGGGTTATGAGCCAGGTTCTGGTAGGTGGGACTAGATTGGTCGGCATGGACGAGTTGGACTGAAAGGTCTGTTTCCATGCTGTACATCTCTGTGACTCTATAACCTGTGAAATTAATCTGATGGCCATCTAACCTACCCTGTTCCATTATGATCCAAATGTATGTCGAATGCCCTTTTAAATGCTCTTAATGTTAGCAAGTCTACTACTGTTGCAGGCAGGCCATTCCATGCCCCTACTACTCTGATAAAGAAACTACCTTGATATCTGTCCTAAATATATCACCCCTCAATTTCAAGCCATGTCCCCTCATGTTAGCCTTCCCCATCTGAGGAAAAAGGCTCTCACTGTCCCCCTTTTCTAACTCTCTTCATTATCTTACATGTCTCAATTAAGTCACCTCTCAACCTTCTTCTCTCCAATGAAAATAACCTCAGTTCCCTCACCCTTTCCTCGTAAGATCTTCCTTCCATACCAGGCAACATCCTAGTAAATTTCCTCTGAACCCTTTCCAAAGCTTCCACATCCTTCCTATAGTGCGGTGACCAGAACTGCATGCAGTACTCCAGGTGTGGCCTGAGCAGTGTCTTGTGCAGCTGAACCATGATCTCGTGAACTGAAACTCAATCCCCCTACCAATAAACATCAATGCACCATATGCCTTCTTAATAACCCTGCCAACTTGGGTGGCATCCTGGACACCGAGATCTCTCTGTTCATCAGCAATGCCAAGAATTTTACTATTAGTCCGGTGCTCTGCATTCCTGTTATTTCTTCCAAAGTGAACTACCTCACACTTTTCTGCATTAAACTCCATTTGCCACTTCTCAGCCCAGCTCTGCATCTTATCTATGAGGATGTTGCCTGGTATGGAAGATGCTAGCTATGAACACAGGTTGAGTAGGTTAGGATTGCTTTCATTAGAAAAAAGGAAATTGAGGGGGGAACTTGTAACCCACAGCATCTTTCGGTACTATCCACAGCTCTGCCTATCTTAGAGCCATCCGCAAACTTTCAAAGAACAAAGAAAGTTTATAGCCCAGGAACACGCCCTTCGGCTGTCCAAGCCTGAGCCGATTCAAACTCACTAAGTCTAATTTCTAAGCATCTGTATCCCTCTGCTCCCCATCTACTCATGCATCTATCCAGACGCACCTTAAATTAATGCCTGCCTCTACTACCTCTGCTGGAAGTGCGTTCTAGGCACCTACCACCCTCTGTGTAAAGTACTTAAACCTTTCACCTCTCATCTTGAATGCATGACCTCTCTTTATTGAATCCCTCACCCTGGGAAAAAGCTTATCTCTATCTACCCTCTCTATACCCTTCATGATTTTGTAGACCTCAATCAGGTCCCCCCTCAATTTCCTTTTCTTTAATGAAAGCAATCCTAACTATTCAACCTGTGTTCATAGCTAGCACCTTCCATACCAGGCAACATCCTCATAAACCTTCTTTGCACCCTCTCCAAAGCGTCCACATCCTTTTGGTAATGTGGCAGCCACAACTGTACATAATATTCTAAATGCTGCCGAACCAATGTCTTGCATCATTTTAACATGACCTGCCAGCTCTTATTCTCGATACCCGGTCCAATGAAGATGAGCATACCATATGCCTTCTTGACCACACTCTCCACCTGTGCAGCCACCTTCAGGGTACTATGGACCTGAATTCCCAAATCTCTCTGTTCATCAACTTTTCCCAAAGTTCTTCCGTTTACAGTATAGCTCGCTCTAGAATTAGTCTTCCCAAAATGTATCACCTGACATTTTCCTGGATGGAACTCCATCTGCCATTCTCCGCCCAAATCTACAGTCTATTTATATTCTCCAGTGTTCTTTAACAGTCACCTATGCTTTCTGCTACTCCACCAATCTTTGTGTCATCTGCAAACTTGCTGATCAGACCACCAATGCCCTCTCCCAGATCATTTATGTATATCACAAACAACAGTGGCCCCAGCACTGATCCCTGTGGAACACCACTGGTCACCTTTCTCCATTTCGAGAAGCTCCCTTTTACTTCTCTCTTTCTCCTGTTGCTCAACCAGTTCTTTATCCACCTAGCTAGCACACCATGTGACTTCCTTTTCTCCATTAGTTTACCATGGGGAACCTTATCAAACAGCTTGCTAAAGTCCATGTGGATGACATCAACAGCCCTTCCTTCATCTATCAACTTGGTCACTTCCTCAAAGAACTCTTAAGTTTGTAAGGCACAATCTCCCCTGTACAAAATCATGTTGCCTATCACTGATAAGCCCATTCTTTTGCAAATATAAATAGATTTTATCCCTCAGCACCTTCTCCAGCAACTTTCCCACCACTGACAGTCAAACTGTCTGGTCTGTAATTACCTGTAATATTCCTACTACCCTTCGGTACAGGGAGACAACATGAGCAATCCTCAGTCCTCCGGCACCTCACCTGTGTTTAAGGATGCTACAAAGATATCTGTCAGGGCTCCAGCTATTTCCTCTCTTGCCTTCCTCAGCAACCTGGGATAGATCCCATCAGTCCTGAGGATTTGTCCACCTTAATATCCTTTAGCCTATTCAACACATCTTCCCTCCTTATGTCAACATGATCCAGAGTAAACAAACTTCTATGTCTAATCTCAGTATTCATCACCTCCTGTTCCTCAGTGAACACTGATGCAAAGTAATCTTTGAGAATCTCACCCATCTTGTCAGGTTTGACACCCAACCTTCCTTCCTTGTCCTTTAATGGACCAATCCTTTCTCTAGTTCCCCTCTTGCTTCTTATATAAGAATAAAATGCCTTGGGATTCTCCTTAATTCTGCTTGCTAAAGCTATTTCATGACCCCTTTTAGCCGGCTTGACTCTCATTTAAGATTGGTCCTACTCTCCCGATATTCCTGCAAGGCCAGTTCTGTTCCTAGCTGTCTGGACCTTATGTATGCTTCCCCTTTCCTGTTGGCTAGTCGCAAGATTTCCCCTGTCATCCATGGTTCACGAATCTTGCCTTTCCTATCCCTTGTTTTCAAAGGACATGCCTATCCAGCAGTATCTTTAACCTATCTTTGAAAGCCTCCCACATATCAAATGTGGACTTTCCTTCAAATAGCTTTGTCCAATCCACATTTCCCAGCTCCTGCCTAATTTTGATATAATTGGCATTGGTCCAGTTTAGTACTCATTCCTTCGGATCACTCTCCTCTTTGTCTACGAGTATTCTAAAACTTACAGAATTGTGGCCATTATTCCCAAAGAAGTCCCCCACAGCAAGTTCTACCACCTGGCCTGGCCCATTCCCCAACACCAGGTCCAATATGGCCCCTTCCCTTGTTGGACTATTGACATACTGCTTTAGAAAACTTTCCTGAATCCTCCTTATAAATTCTGTCCCATCCAGACCTCTGACACTTGAGTGTATCCCAGTCAATATTGGGAAAATTAAAATCTCCCATCACCACCACCCTGTTGCCTCTACATCTTTCCATAATCTTTTTACCTATTTGTTCTTCTACCTCACGTTCACTGTTGGGAGGCCAGTAATATAGCCCCACCAGTGTAACTGCACCCTTATTTTCTCAGCTCCACCCATAACACCTCACTGCTCAAGCTCTCCATAGTGTCCTACTTTAGCATAGCCCTGACCAGCAATGCAACTCTTTCCCCCCCCCACCTTTTACTTCCCTCCCTGTCTTGTCTGAAGCATCTGTATCCTGGAACATTTAATTGCCAATCATGCTCTCCCTTCAACCAAGTCTCTCTGATTGCAGTAACATCATATTCCCAGGCACCAATCTAAGTCCTAAGTCCATCTGCCTTATCCACTATACTCCTTGCATTAAAGTACATGCACTTCAGGCTGCCAGTTCTTTTGCGTTCGTCTGCTCGCTGCCTACTTTTCCCCTTGGTAATGCTAAGTTCACGATCCTTAGAGTCTCCAGTTTCCACCTTGCTATCTAGTAGTCTTCTCCTCTGGTTCTCAGTCCCCTGCAATTAACTAATCCATTCTTTTACTAACCCATGCAACATGTCCAGATCGTTTATAAAAATGACAAACCGCAGTGACCCCAAGAGAGATCCTTACGGGATATCACTGGTAACTGAGCTCCAGGATGAACATTTACTATCAACCACTACCCTCTGACTTTTTTCAGCTAACCAATTTCTGATCCAATTCGTTAAATCACCTTCAATCCCCCAAACTCCATATTTTGTGCAATAGCCTACCATGTGGAATCTTCTCAAAAGCCTTACTGATGTCCATATACACCACATCAACCACTTTACCTCCTTCCACCTGTTTTGTCACCTTCTCAAAGAACTCAGTAAGGTTAGTTAGGCACGACCTACTCTTCACAAAACTGTGTTGACTATCCCTAATCAAATTATTAGATTAGATTAGATTAGATTACTTACAGTGTGGAAACAGGCCCTTCGGCCCAACAAGTCCACACCGACCCGCCGAAGCGTAACCCACCCATACCCCTACATTTACCCCTTTACCTAACACTACGGGCAATTTAGCATGGCCAATTCACCTGACTTGCACATCTTTGGACTGTGGGAGGAAACCGGAGCCCCCGGAGGAAACCCACGCAGACACGGGGAGAACGTGCAAACTCCACACAGTCAGTCGCCTGAGTCGGGAATTGAACCCGGGTCTCTGGCGCTGCGAGGCAGCAGTGCTAACCAGTGCTAATTATTCCTTTCCAGATTATTATAAATCCTATCTCTTATAACCTTTTCCAATACCTTACCCACAACCGAAGCAAGGCTCACTGATCTATAATTACCAAGGTTGTCTCGACTCCCCTTCTGAAACAACATTTGCTATATTCCAGTCTTCTGGCACTGCTCCTGTCGACAATGATGACGTAAAGATCAAAGCCAAAGGCTCTGTAATCTCCTCTCTGGCTTTCTAGAAAATCCGAGGATAAATTCCATCCGGCCCAGGGGTTTTATCTATTTTCAGATCTTTCAAAATTGCTAAAACCTCCTCTTTGTCAACCTCAATCCCATCTAATCTTGTAGCCTGTATCTCTGTATTCTCAGATGGAAATGTGTTGCTGGAGAAGCGCAGCAGGTCAGGCAGCATCTAGGGAACAGGAGAATCGACGTTTCGGAGGAGCCCTGAAGAAGGGCTAATGCCCGAAACGTCGATTCTCCTGTTCCCTAGATGCTGCCTGACCTGCTGCGCTTCTCCAGCAACACATTTCCATCTCTGATCTCCAGCATCTCTGATCTCATTTTCTCTTCTCTGTATTCTCACTAGCATTGCCCTTTCCAATGTGAATACTGACAAAAAGTATTCATTAAGTGCCTCCCCGATGTCCTCAGATTCCACACACAACTTTCCACGACTATCTTTGATTGACCCTAATCTTACTCTAGTCATTCTTTTATTCCTGATATACCTATGGAAGGTCTTTGGGTTTTCCTTGATCTTATCCAGCAACAACTTCTCAAGTCCCCTCCTGGATCATCTTTGCCCTTCGTTTAGATCTTTTCTGGCTAACTTATAACTGTCAAGCCTCATCCTCACATAAGCTGCCTTCTTCCTCTTGACAAGAGCTTCAACTTCTTTAGTAAACCATGGCTCCCTCTCTCGACAACTATCTCCCTTGATAGGTATATACTTACCAAGGACCTGCAGTAGCTGTTCCTTGAACAAGCTGCACATTTCAAGTGTGTCCATCCGCTGCAGTTTCCTTCCCCATCCTATACATCCTAAGTCTTGCCTAATCACATCGTAATTGCCTTTCCCCCCAGCTATACCTCTTTCCCTGCAGTATATACCTATCCCAGCCCATTGTTATTGTAAACATAACCGAATTATGGTCAGTGTCACCAAAGTGCTCACCTACCCCCAAATCTAGCACCTGGACATGTTCATTCCCCAGTGCCAAATCCAATATGGCATCGCCCCTTTTTGGCCTGTCTACATACTGTGTCAGAAAATCCTCCTGCACACATTGAACAAAAACTGATCCATCTAAACTGCTTGAACTATAGTATTCCCAGTGAATGTTCGGGAAGTTAAAGTCCTCCGTAACAACTACCCTGTTACTCTCGATCCTATCGAGAATTATCTTTGCTATTGTTTCCTTTCCATCCCTGGAATAATTCAGAGGCCTATAGAAAACTCCTAACATGGTGACCTCTCCTTTCCTGTTTCTAACCTCCAATCAAACTACCTCAGTGGATGAGACCTCAAATATTATCTCAGCTGCTGTAATACTGCCCTGTAATTTCACCCCCTGCCCCCCCCCCCCCCCCCCCACACACACACACACACGCTTTTATCATCATCTCTGTTCTTCGTGAAAATCCTGGAATCTGCAAGAACCATTCCTGCCCCTCCAGCCATGTCTCCGAAATGGCCACGATATCAAAATCCCAGGTACCAACCCATGCTGCAAGTTCACCCACCTTATTCCAGATGCTCTTGGCTTTGAAGTACATGCATTTCAAACCAACACTTTGACTGCCAGTGACCTCTCGCGACTTTGTAAAGCTATCCCTGACCTCATTACCCTCAACCTCCTGTACGCTGGAACTACAATTCAGGTTCCCATCCACCTGCAGCATTAGTTTAAACGCCCCCAAAGAGCATTAGCAAATTCCCCCCCCCGGATATTGGTACCCCTCTGGTTCAGGTGAAGACCATTCTGTTTGTAGAGGTCCCACCTTCCCCAGAAAGAGTTCCAATTATCCAAGACCCTCCCTCCTGCACCATCCCTGCAGCCATGTGTTCAGCTCTGCTCGCTCCCTGTTCCTCGCTTCACTACCATGTGACAGGGGCAATAAACCAGAGATAATAACTCTGTTTGTTCTAGCTCTAAGCTTCCACCCTAGCTCCCTGAATTTCTGTGTTCGGTAGGAAGAAAGGTGGGGATCTATATCCTTGGTGCCTATCTGGATCATGACTTGGGGTTGCATCCCCTCTCCCTCAAGGATCCCAAAAACACGATCAGAGACATCAAGAACCCTGGCACCTGGGAGGCAACACATCAATTGTGAGTCTCTCTCGTTCCTACAAAACTGTCCCCGTAACTATGGAGTCCCCAGCAACTAAAGCATTGCTCCTCTTCCCCCTTCCCTTCTGAGCAACAGGCATAGACCCTGCACCAGAGACCTGTGCCCCATTGCTTATCCCTGGTAAATCCCCCCCCTAATAATATCCAAAACGGTATACTTGTTGTTGAGGGGAACCACCACAGGAGATCCCTGCACTGCCTGCCTGTTCCCTTTCCCACCCCTGACAGTAACCAATCTACGTTTTGATGTGGCTGTGGAGTAACTATCTCCCTGTAACTCCTCTCAATAACAACCTCTGCCTCCCAAATGATCCGAAGTTTGTCCAGTTCCAGCTCCAGTTCACTAACACTGGTGGAGACTGTTTCAATTACAGCATTTAAAAACCATCTGGATGGGGATATGAATAAGGAAGGGTTTCAAGGGATATGGGCCAACTGCTGGATATCTGGTCGGCATGGATGAGTTGGATCGAAGGGTGTATTTCTGTGCTGTATATCTCATGACTCTATCTTTGTGTCACTAGCAAATTTAGTTATCATACCTTTTGATGTCTTTACCAAAATCATATATTTAAAGGGGTTGCAGGAGCAGAAGGAGCTGTCCGTACCTCCATAGATGCAGTTAATAAATCATACAATCCTCTTGGCTTTATTAATAGGGGCATGGAATACAAGAACTGGAATGTAATATTTGAGTTTGTTTAAAATAATTGCTAGGTCACAGCTGGGGTGCTGCGTATAGTTGTGACATAATATTATTGGAAAAATGTGAATACATTGGAGAAAGTGCAAAAGCAATTTATACAGTGGTTCCAGGAGTGAGACACTTCAGCTTTGAGGATAGAATGAAGAAGTTGGGACTGTTCTCTTTAGAGAGAAGAAGGCTGCAAGGAGAACTGACAGATGTTTTCAAAATCATGAGTGGCTGGACAGAATAGATAGGGAGAGGAAGAAAAGAGAATGAGAGGGCATAGATTTAAAGTGGTGTGCAAATGAAGTAAGAGTGATGGAAAACAAATATTGGCACACAGCAAGCAGTTAGGGTATGGAATAAACTGCCTGGAAATGTGTTGGAGGCAGGTTTGAATGAGTCATTCAGGAGAGCATTGGATAGAAGTGATGTTCAACGATATGGGGAAAAGGTAAGAAATTGGTGTTAGGTAACAACCAGTGTAAGCGTAACCATGGTGTAAGGACCAGGTGGCTTTCATCTGCGCTGTAACAATTCGGTTCTGAGTAAAACTAAAATTTTAAAGGGATGACCCACCATCCATGATTGATCAAGGCAGGTTAAGGAAAATATCAACATTAAGGAAGAAAGACGCACAAAAACGCATGCCAGTTCGGATGATTGGTGAGAATATAAAGACCAGCAGGGAATGACTAAAACCCTAATCTTATGAAAGAAATGAGAGTTTGAGGAAGCTAGCAAGAACCAGACAGCAAGAGTTTTTGCATGTATTTAAAAAGGAAAGGAATGAGTAAATAGTGTGTTGAATCTTTAGAAACTGAACATAGAACAATACAGCACAGAACAGGCCCTTCGGCCCACGATGTTGTGCTGAACATTTGTCCTAGCTTAAGCACCTATCCATGTACCTATCAAATTGCCGCTTAAAGGTAACCAATGATTCTGACTCTGCCACTCCCACAGGCAGCGCATTCCATGCCCCCACCACTCTCTGGGTAAAGAACCTACCCCTGACATCCCCCCTATACCATTCACCATTCACCTTAAATTCATGTCACATTGTAACACACTGTTGTACCCGGGGAAAAAGTCTCTGACTGTCTACTCTATCTATTCCCCTGATCATCTTATAAACCTCTATCAAGTCACCCTTCATCCTTCTCCGTTCCAATGAGAAAAGGCCTAGCACTCTCAACCTATCCTCGTATGACCTATTCTCCATTCCAGGCAACATCCTGGTAAATCTCCTCTGCACCCTCCAAAGCTTCCACATCTTTCCTAAAATGAGGCGACCAGAACTGCACACACTACTCCAAATGTGGCCTTACCAAGGTCCTATACAGCTGCAACATCACCTGACGACTCTCGAATTCAATCCCTCTGCTAATGAACGCTAATACACCATAGGCCTTCTTACAAGCTCTATCCACCTGAGTGGCAACTTTCAAAGATCTATGAACATAGACCCCAAGATCCATCTGCTCCTTCACCTTACTAAGAACCCTACCGTTAACCCTGTATTCCGCATTCTTATTGTCCTTCCAAAATGGACAACCTCACACTTGACAGGGTTGAACTCCATCTGCCACTCCTCAGCCCAGCTCTGCATCATATCTAAGTCCCTTTGCAGCCGACAACAGCCCTCCTCACTATCCACAACTCCACCAATCTTTGTATCGTCTGCAAATTTACTGCCCCACCCTTCGACTCCCTCTTCCAAGTCATTAATAAAAATTACAAACAGTAATTGAATTGGGAATTGACATGAGACAATAACAAAGTGATAGATGAAACAAACAAATGTTTTACATCGCTCTTCACTGTAAAGAATACAAAAATAACTTCAGTAGTAGTTGTAACTCAGAAAGGGAGAGTGGGCCTTTGGGAAATTACAAATGTGAGGGAAGTGGTACTGAGCAGTCTGATGGAACTTTGGACGAACATCTCTGTGAGTCCAGATGGACTTCATTCTGTGGTCTTAAAGGAGGTTGCTGACAAGGCATTGGGCCTGTTTATGTTAATTTTCCAAAATTCCCTCGATTCGGGAGAGATTCCATTAGACTGGAAAATAACAAATGTACCCCTTCAGCTCAATAAGGTGGGGCAGAAAACTGGAAACTATCGGTTGGTTATCTTGAGGATAGTCAGGGAAGGTATTAAAATTGATCATTAAAGAGAGTATAGCTATCCACTTGACTCACGGTAACTGGGAAGAATCAGCGTGGTTCACCAATTTATTGGAGTTCTTTGAAGGAACAACATGTGCTGTGGATAAAGGAGAAACTCTAATTGTACTAGACTTGGATTTCCAGAAAGCTTCTGGTAAGATGCATATCAAAGGATATTGTGGAAAGTAAAAGCTCAAAGTGTAATGGGTGATTAATTAGCATGGATGGAAGATTAGCTGATTTGTAGAAAACAGTACGTATGTGAATGGGTCTTCATATTGAGAATAACCTCCATTGTATTGCAGCACTATCACTGCTAAATGGGACAGACTTTGAACTGATCTAGCAACTCAGGACTGGTATCTATGAGACACTGGGATCAAACCTGGTTCACTGGAAAGTGCAGGGCATGCCAGGAGCAGCATCAGGTTTACCTAAAAATGAGTTGCCACCTGGTGAAGCTACCAAATAGGAATATTTGCATGCCAAACAGCATAAGCAGCAACTGATAGACAGAGTTAAGTGATCCCACAACCAGTGATCAGATCTAAATTCTGTAGTCCTGTCACATGCATTTGTGAATGATGGTGGACACCTAAACAACTCAATGGTGGAGGAGGCTGTACAATTAGTCCCATCCTCAATGATGGAAGAGCCCACTGCAGCAATGCAAAAGATTAGGCTGGAGCGTTAGCAGCAATTTTCAGCAATAAGTGCTGAATAGATCCATGGGGACCTCCTCCTGTCTCCCCAAAGCCAGTCCACATCTACTAAGCACAAGTTAGGTGTGTGATGGAATACTCACCACTTGCCTGGATGGGTGCCGTTCCAAAAACACTCCAGTAGCTTGAACTATCCAAAACAAAGCAGCCCACTTGATTGGCATCCACTTCCTCCAGCACCAATATTCAGTAGCTGCAGTGTGTTCTATCTATAAGATGCTGCATACTATCTACAAGCTTCACTGCAAAATTTACCAAAACCAAGACCCGTTCCATTTAAATGGACAAGGGCAGCAGATACAGAGAATCACTACCACCTGCAAGTTCCCCTTCTTTCCTTCACTGTTGCTGGGTCATAATCCTGGAATTCCCTCCAGGTATTGTGGGTCTACCTAGAGCACATGGACTGCAGCAGTTCAAGAAGGCAGCTCACCACCATGTCAAGGTCAAATACAGACAGGAAATTAATGCTGACCAGCCAGCGACGCCACAACCCAGGAATGAATAAAAACATGGATCTTTTACTGATTAACAGAATGTGAAGAATGGAGTCCCACAAGGGTCTATGTTGGGGCCTCAACTTCTTCCATTATATATGATTTACTTAGATGAAGGGCATGATATGTAAAATCACAAGGTAGTGGGAAAGTCTTCTGAAGAAAATATAGAGAATTTGCAGACAGATGTATTTTGAGAGAGTATGCAAAGATCTGGCAGATGGAGTATAATTTGGCAAATTGTGAATTGTCAGGAAGAATAAAAAGGCAGAGAATTACTTAAATGGAGCATGAGTGCAGAATTCTCAAATGTGAAGGGATTTAGGTGTTCTGGTGTGTGTGTCGCAAAAAGTTAACATGCATGTATTGTATCTAATCAAGAAGGTTGATGGAATATACTCCTTTATTACGAGAAGAACTAAATCTAAACATAAGGATCAAAAACAGAAATAACTAGAGAGGTCTGGCTGTATCTGTGGAAGGAAAACTGAGTTAACAGCTTGGGTCCAGTGACTCCTCTTCAAAACTGATAGTAGCTAGGAAAAGGTGGCATATACAGAGGAACCTCAATTATCCCACATTCGATTAACCGATTTTTTTAGATTATCCGAACAAGATCGCAAGGTCCTGATGCTTGGCTAACTATGTTATCTGGCATTCGATTATCCAGCATTCAATTAACTGTCAAGGGAAACTGGTTCCTCCTGTCTCTCTATCTCATAGAATCCGACGGCACAGAGACAGGTGCTTTTGCTCAAACTGGCCCATGCCAACCGAGATGTCATTCCACGCTAACCCCATTTCCCTGCACTTGGCCCCTATCCCTCTATCCTTCCCTACCCACGTATTTGTCCAAATGCCTTTTAAACGTTGTTAATATAACCACCTCAACCTGTTCCGCCGGTAGCTCATTCCATATCCGTACAACCCTCTGTGTAAAAAAAAAAGTTGCTCCTCACGATCCCTTTCATTCTTTCCCCTCTGATATTAAACTGGTGCCCTCTAGTCCTTGATTCCCCAACCAAGGAAAAATACTGAGTCCATTCACCTTATCCATGATCTTATATACCTCTATAAGGTCTCCTCTCAGTCTCCCATGCTATAAAGAAAAAAACTCCTGGCTTGTCCAGCCTATAACTCAGACCTTTGAGTCCAGGCAACGTCCTTGAAAATTTCTTCTGCACTTTCCAGTTTATGATTAGATTTTTTTTTGATTAGATTACATTACAGTGTGGAAACAGGCCCTTCGGCCCAACAAGTCCACACCGACCTGCCGAAGCGCAACCCACCCATACCCCTACATTTGCCCCTTACCTAACACTACGGGCAATTTAGCAAGGCCAATTCACCTGACCTGCACATCTTTGGATTGTGGGAGGAAACCGGAGCACCCGGAGGAAACCCACGCAGACACTGGGAGAACGTGCAAACTCCACACAGTCAGTCGCCTGAGGTGGGAATTGAACCCGGGTCTCTGGCGCTACGAGGCAGCAGTGCTAACCACTGTGCCACCGTGCCGCCCACTTTGGGAGAACTGTGAGTCTGAACTCCAAGATTCCTCTGTACCACTGCACTCTTTAAGGCCCTGCCCTTCACCATGAAACTCCTACCTTGATTTGACTTTCCAAAATGCAAGGCACATCAATTTTAATAACATCTTTCCTGTAACAAGGTGACCAAAACTGAATACAATACTGCAAATGTGCCCTCACCAACATCCTGTACAACTGCAGCATAACTTCCCAACTTCTTTACTCAATGCCCTGACAGTGTGCCAAAAGCTGCCTTCACTGTCCTGTCTACCTGTGACTCCACTTTGGGAGAACTGTGAGTCTGAACTCCAAGATTCCTCTGTAACACTGCACTCTTTAAGGCCCTGCCCTTCACCATGAAACTCCTACCTTGATTTGACTTTCCAAAATGCAAGGCACATCAATTTTAAAGTCCATGTGCCATTTCTCGCCGTACTCCCCCCAGCTGATCAAGGTTCAGCTGCAATTTCTGACTATCTTTGTCACTGTCCATGATTACACCTATTTTAGTGTAATCAGCAAACTTACTAATCATGCCTTATACATTATCATCCTAATCATTGATATAGATAACAAAGAATAATGGGCCCAGCACTGACCCCGAGGCACTCCACAAATCACAGGCCTCCAATCTGACAAGCATCCTTCCACTATTACCCTCTACTGCCTACCATCAAACCAATTTTGTAACCAATTTGCCAGCTTGCCCTGGATTCCATGCTATCTAACCATTCCAGAGCAGACTACTATGTGCAACCTTATCAAAGGCCTTGCTGAAATCCATACAGATCTCATCTACTGCCCTGCACTCGACAACCTTCCTGGTTACTTCATCAAAGAACTCTAACAAGTTTGTGAGACATGATCTCTCACTCACAAAGCCATGCTGACTACTAATCAAACCCTGTCTTTCCAAATGCATATACATCTTATCCCTCAGAGTCTTTTCAACTAATTTACCCACAACAGATGTTAAGCTTACTGGTCTACAGTTCCCAGACTTATCTTTATAGCCCTTCTTGAATAAGGGCACAACATTTGCTACCCTCCAATCTTCCACGACTCATCCATGGCTAATAATGATGCAAAAGTCTCAGCCAGAAGCTCTGCAATTTTTTCTCTTGCCTCTTGCAGTGTTCTTGGATATATCTGGTCAGGAGCAGGAGATTCGTCCACCTTCGTACATTCTAATACATCCAACATCTTTTCTACTCTGATATGGACTGTCCCCAAGATATGACCACTAACTTCCCCAAGTTCCCAAGTCCTTACGTTTTTCTCCATGGTAAGCACAGAGGAGAAATATTCATTGAGAACCTTGCCCATCTCCTACGGTTCTACACACACATGTTCACTTTGGTATTTGCGGAGCCCTATTTTCTCTCTCTTGTTCTTTTTCCTTTAATATACTTAAAGAACCTCCTTGGATTCACCCGAATCTTCTCAGCCAAGGTTATCTCATGCCTCCTTTTCACCCTCCTGATTTTCTTCTTCACTAAACTTCCATAGTCCCTGTATACCTCCAGTGATTCCCTTGATCCAGCTGCCTGTTCCTGAGCCACTACCTTTTTTTCTCTCGTCAATGCCTCAATATCTCTTGTCATCCCTATTCCTGCCAATCTTACCCTTCACTCTCACAGGAACATATCGATCTTGAACTCTAGCTATCTCACTTTTAAAAGCCTCCCACTTGTTAGGGGTCCCATTGCCTGCAAATAAACTATTCCAATCAACCCTGAAAGCTCCTGTCTAATTCCATCGAATTTAATCTTGCCCAGTTTATAACTTGAACCTGTAGACCAGTTTTGTCCCTCCCCGTAACTATTTTAAAATTAATAGAACTATGGTAACTGGTCCCAAAGTGCTTCCCCACAGTCACCTCTGTCTTCTGTCATAGAGTCAGAGATGTACAGCATGGGTACAGACACTTCGGTCCAACCCGAGCATACCGACCAGATATCCCAACCCAATCTAGTCCCACCTGCCAGCACCCGGCCCATATCCCTCCAAACCCTTCCTATTCATATACCCATCCAAATGCCTCTTAAATGGTGCAATTGTACCAGCATCCACCACTTCTTCTGGAAGCTCATTCCATGCATGTACCACCCTCTGTGTGGAAACAATTGCCCCTTAGGTCTCTTTTATATCTTTCCCCTCTCACCCTAAACCTATGCCCTCTAGTTCTGGACTCCCCAACCCAGGGAAAATACTTTGCCTATTTACCCTATCCATGCCCCTCATAATTTTGTAAATCTCTATAAGGTCATCCGTCAGCCTTCGATGCTCCAGGGAAAACAGCCCCACTCTGTTCAGCCTCTCCCTATAGCTCAAATTCTCCAACCCTAGCAACATCCTTGTTAATCCTTTCTGAACCCTTTCAAGTTTTACAACATCTTTCCGATAGGAAGGAGACCAGAATTGCATGCAGTATTCCAACAGTGGCCTAACCAATGTCCTGTACAGCGGCAACATGACCTCCCAACTCCTGTACTCACTTCTCTGACCAATAAATGAAAGCATACCAAAAGCCGCCTTCGCTCCCCTATCTACCTGCGACTCCACTTTCAAGGAGCTATGAATCTGTACTCCAAGGTCTCTTTGTTCAGCAACACTTCCTAGGACCTTAGCATTAAGTGTATAAATCTGGTAAGATTTGCTTTCCCAAAATGCAGCACCTCACATTTATCTGAATTAACCTCCATCTGCCACCTCTGCCCATTAGCCCATCTGGTCAAGATCTCGTAATCTGAGGTAACCCTCTTCACTGTCCACTACACCTCCAATTTTGGTGTCATCTTGTGCTCGCATCCAAATCATCTGTGTAAATGACAAAAAGTAGAGAACCCAGCACCGATCCTTGTGGCACTCCACTGGTCACAGGCCTCCAGTCTGAAAAACAGCCCTCCACCACCACCCTCTGTCATCTACCTTTTGAGCCAGGTCTGTATCCAAATGGCTAGTTCTCCCTGCATTCCGTGAGATCTAACCTTGCTAATCAGTCTCCCTGGGAACCTTGTCAAACATCTTACTGAAGTCCATATCGATCACATCTACCGCTCTGCCCTCACCAATCCTCTTTGTTACTTCCTCAAAAAACTCAGTCAAGTTTGTGAGACATGATTTCCCACGCACAAAGCCATGTTGACTATCCCTAATCAGTCCTTGCCTTTCCAAATACTCCTGCCCTATTTCCCAAGAGTAGGTTGAGTTTTGCCCCTTTCAGAGTAGGACCCTCTGTATGCTGCTTGAGGAAAGTTTTCTGAACGCACTTAACAAATCCCACCCCATCTCAATGCTCAATGCTTTGGCAGTCTATGTTAGGAAATAAAAATCCCTTACTGTGACAACCCTATTGCTCCTGCAAGTCTCCCCAGTCTCCCAGCATATTTGTTCCTCTAATTCCTGTTGACTATTTGGGGACCTTTTGTAAAATCTCAATAATATCACTATTCCCTTCTTAGCTCCACTCACAAAACCTCCCTGATGAGCCTTCATTTATTTTATCTCTGATTATTGTTGTGATACTTGTCCTCATCAAAAATGCAACTCCCCATCCCCTCCTTCCACCACCTCTGTCCTGCCTAAAGCACCTGTGCCCTGGCACATTAAGCTGGTAGTCCTGTCCCTCTCTTAGCCGTGTTTCTGTAATGGCTATAATGTCCCTGCTCCATGTACCTATCCACACCCTGAGTTCATTAGCCTTACCTGTTAGCCCACTTGCATTGAAATAAAAGCAATTTAATTCAGCAGGAATACCTTGCTCCCTCTTATGTTCCCATCCTGACCTGTCTCTTTAACTTATTATTTCTGATTACTCTATCTGCTTCGAGCCTCACGCTTGCCTTCCTGCTTTCAGGGCCCCACTTTCTAGTAGCACTAGAAATCTGGATGCCAAGATATTGATCCCTTTCCAGTTCCTGTGCAACCCAGCCCTCTTGAACAAGTCACCTCTGCCCCAGAAAAGGTCCCAATGATCTAAAAATCTGAATTCCTTCACCCTGCACCAATTCTTCAGCCATGTGTTCATCTGCCATATTCTCCTGTTCTTCCCCTCACTAGCATGTGGCACTGGAAATAATCTGGAGCTTATCACCCACTAGGGTCCTGTTTTTTTTGACCTTTTTCCTACTTCTCTATAATCACTCTGCAGGACCTCATCCCTGTTTCTTCCTATATCATTTGTGCTGACATACACAATGACTTCTGGCTGTTGACCCCCCCCCCCCCCCCCCCCTTGAGAACACTCTGCAGTCACTCTGAGACATCCTGGACCCTGGCACCTGGGAGGTAACACACCACCCTGGGTTCCCATTTATGCCACAGAATCTCCTGTATATCCCCTTAACTATAAAGTCTCCTATTACTAAAGTCCTGTTTTACCTTTACCCTTTCCTGTTGTGCTCCAGAACCAGTAATAGTGCCACCAACCTGGCTACTGCTTATTTCTCCTGAAAAGTCATCCCCCAATCCCACGATCCCAACAGTGTACTTGTTTTCAAGGGGAATGGCCACAGGGATTCCTGCACTCTCTGTATACTCACTTTCCTTTTCCTGGTGGTTACCCAGCTACTCTCTGCCTGCACCTTTAGTGTGACCACCTCACAAAAATTGCTGTCTATGAAGCCCTCAGTATCTGGGATGATCCTGAGTTAGAACATAGAAAAGTACAGCACAGAGCAGGCCCTTAGGCCCACGATGTTGTGCCGAGACTTGATCCTAATGTAAAATATAGTAACTTAACCTACGCACCCCTCAACTCACTGCTATCCATGTCCAGCAGTCACTTAACTGTCCCCAATGACTTTGCTTCCACCACCTCAACTGGCAATGCATTCCATGCATTCACAACTCTCTGTGTAAAGAACCTGCCTCTGACGTCTCCTTTATACCTTCCTCCTAATATCTTCAAACTATGATTTCTCGTACCAGTCAATCCTGCCCTGAGGAAAAGTCTCTGGCTATTGACTAAATCTATTCCCCTCATTATTTTGTACACCATGGTCAGGTCACCTCTCTTCCTCCTTCTCTCCAGAGAGAAAAGTCTGAGCTTATTCAGCCTTTCTTCATAAGGCAAGCCCTCCAGTCCAGGCAGCATCCTAGTAAACCTTCTTTGCACCCTCTCCAAAGCCTTTGAATCTTTCCTATAGTAGGGCGACCAGAACTGGACACAATATTCCAAGTGTGGTCTCACTGGGGACTTGTAGAGCTGCAGAAAAACCTCGCGGCTCTTAAACTCGACACCCCCGTTAATGAAAGCCAAAACACCATATGCTTTCTTAACAACCCTATCCATTTGGGTGTCAACTTTGTGTTCATCCAGCTCCAGCTCCCTAACACTGTCTCCCAGGAGCTGCAGCTCAGTGCACTTCCCACAGATATAGTCATTAGAGACAATGGAAGTCTCCCTGAGCTCCCACATCTTGCAGGATGAACATGCGACTGTCATTTTAGCTGCTGTGAACTATAAGAAAAGCTAAAAGGACTTCACCCAAGCTTACTGTTTGCTGAGCTGCTGCTCTCAAGCTTTTTGAGCCAAAGCCTTACTTCTTGCTCTGCTACCAACAAATTTTGCAATAGTATGTCTATCTACCCGTCTTTCCCTCACAATTTTGTCGACCTGAGTCATGTCACCCCTCAACCTTCTCTGTTCTAAGGAAAACAACTCCCACCTCTCCAATCTCTCCTCGTAGCTACACTTCTCCAGTCGTGGCAACATTCCATTAAATCTCTCCGCATTCTCTCTAAAGCAAGAATGTCATTCCTGTAATGTGGTGACCAGAACTGCACATAATACTCCAGTTGTAGCCTCTCCATTGTCTTCTACAGTTTTGTCATTATATTCTACTTTTGTGTTCTATATCTTCGCAAATGAAGGAGAACATTCCACATACCTTTTTTAGAACCTTATCTTTACAACCTGTATTGGTATCTTTAGAGACTTGTGCACTTGTAAGACAAGATTTCTCACTTCATCTATCCCTATCAGTATTATCCCATTTATAGTATATTCCCTTTTACTGTTTGACCTCCTTAAATGCATTACCTCACACTTATAGAACTTAGAACAATATAGCACAGTACAGGTCCTTTAGCCCATGATGTTGTGCTGAGCATTTATCTTAATCTCAGATGAACCTAACCTACACACTCCTCAATTTACTGCTATCCATGTGCTTGTCCAGCAGTCACTTATCAAAGTTGAACTCCATCTGCCACTTTCCTGCCCAAACTATCCATATAATTTTCGAGCTTACAGCTATCCTTTACACTCTGCACTACATGGTCAATTTTTGTGTTGTCTGCAAATTTCCCAATTGGGTCCCCCACGATCAAGTCCAAATTGTTAATGTACAAAAGAAACAGCAGGTGTCCCAACACCGATCCCTGTGGAACACCCCTTGAAACAGCTTTTCATTCAGAATGACAGCCGTCGACCATTACCCTTTGTTTTCTGTTTCTGAATCCAGTTCGACACATTACCCTGTATCCCATGGGATTTCACTTTATTGATCAGCCTGCCATGTGGAACCTTGTCAAACGCCTTACTAAAATCCATGTAGACAACATCCACTGTACTACTCTCAACGTTCTTCCTTGTTATTTCCTCAAAACATTCAACCCAATTTGTAAATAGAACATAGAACATAGAACAGTACAACGATGTTGTGCCGATCACTGATCCTCATGTATGCACCCTCAAATTTCTGTGACCATATGCATGTCCAGTAGTCTCTTAAATGTCCCCATTGACCTTGCTCCCACAACTGCTGCTGGCAACGCATTCCATCCTCTCGCAACTCTCTGTGTAAAGAACCCGCCTCTGATATCCCCTCTATACTTCCCTCCAACCAGCTTAAAACTATGACCCCTCATGTTAGTCATTTCTGCCCTGGGAAATAGTCTCTGGCTATCGACTCTATCTATGCCTCTCATTATCTTGTATACCTCAATTAGGTCTCCTTTCCTCCTCCTTTTCTCCAATGAAAAAAGTCCGAGCGCAGTCAACCTCTCTTCATAAGATAAGCCCTCCAGTCCAGGCAGCATCCTGGTAAACCACCTCTGAACCCTCTCCAAAGCATCCACAACTTTTCTATAATAGGGCGACCAGAACTGGACGCAGTATTCCAAGTGCGGTCTAACCAAAGTTTTATAGAGCTGCAACAAGATCTCACGACTCTTAAACTCAATCCCCCTGTTAATGTAAGCCAAAAAACCATATGCTTTCTTAAGAACCCTGTCCACTTGAGTGGCCATTTTAAGGGATCTATGTACCTGCACACCAAGATCCCTCTGTTCCTCCACACTGCCAAGAATCCTATCCTTAATCCTGTACATAGCTTTCAAATTCGACCTTCCAAAATGCATCACCTCGCATTTATCCAGGTAAAGCATGACCTTCCCTTAACAAAGTCAGAAGTCATGTAACACCAGGTTATAGTCCAACAGAAATCAGAAGCTTTCGGAGTGTTGTTCCTTCGTCAGGTGAAGTGATGAAGGAGCATGCTGTGAAGGCTTGTGATTTCAAATAAATCTGTTGGACTACAGGCTGGTGTTGTGTAACTTTTGACTTTGAGGAGAAAGTGAGGACTGCAGATGCTGGAGATCAGAGCTGAAAATGTGTTGCTGGAAAAGCGCAGCAGGTCAGGCAGCATCCAAGGAGCAAGAGAATCGACGTTTCGGGCATGAGCCTTTCCTGAAGAAGGGCTCATGCCTGAAATGTCGATTCTCCTGCTCCTTGGATGCTGCCTGACCTGTTGCGCTTTTCCAGTAACACATTTTCAGCTCTGACTTTTGACTTTGTCCACTCCAGTCGAGAGTGTGGTTCTGGAAAAGCACAGCATGTCAGGCAGCGTCCAAGGAGCAGAAGAATCTGTGGGTGGCACGGTGGCACAGTGGTTAGCACTGCTGCCTCACAGCGCCAGAGACCTGGGTTCAGTTCCCGCCCCAGGCAACTGACTGTGTGGAGTTTGCACATTCTCCCCGTGTCTGCGTGGGTTTCCTCCGGGTGCTCCGGTTTCCTCCCACAGTCCAAAGATGTGCAGGTGAATTGGTCATGCTAAATTGTCCGTAGTGTTAGGTAAGGGGTAAATGTAGGGGTATGGGTGGTTTGCACTTCGGCGGGTCGGTGTGGACTTGTTGGGCCGAAGGGCCTGTTTCCACACTGTAAAGTAATCAAATCTAATCTAAGAATCGATGTTTTGGGCATAAGCCCTTCATCAGGAGTGATGTCTACTCCAGTCTTAACACTTGCACCTCCACGTCATGGCTTCCCTTAACAAAGCCACACTGACTGTTCTGTGCCTGTTTAAGTAACAGCTTATCTGATCTCTCAGGGTTGATTCTAACAATTTGCACCCGCTGAACTAAGACTAATTGGTCTTTCAGTGTTTGGCATTTCCTTTGTACCCTTTTCAAATAATCAAACTATCTTTGCATTTCTCCAGTCCTCTAGCACTTCACCTGTGTCTCGTGAAAATTGAAAAATAATCCTCGGAGCATTTGCTATTTCTTCTCTGACCACCTTTAACATCATAGGGAACATCCATACAGCCCTAGCAACTTATCTGGTTTCAAGGATTCCAACTCCATGTCGTAAAGTCTGGGGTGTGTAGGGTGGGTAAAAGAAGTCCAGGTCCCAAAATTATTGAACTCTATATTGAGGCCTGCAGGCTGCAGGGTCCCAAATGGCTAATGAAATACCGTTCTTCTAGCTTGTAATGAGCTTTGCTGGAGCACTGTCACAGACCTGAAACAGAAATGTTAACCAAGGGCCACAGGATGTTTTGAAATAGCAGGCAGCTGAAAGCTCGATCATTTTTGTAGACAGAGCCCTAGGTGTTCCGTAAAGTGGCCACCTAGTCTGCGTTTCAACTCCCAGGTGTAGAGGAGACCATATTGTTCAATCTAGTCTAGGTATTCGCTACTCACAAAGTGCAGGTATATTGCTGCTTAACCTGCAAAGTGTATCTGATAGTGAAGCAGGAGAAAGTAAACAGGCAGGTTTGCACCTTATGCTATTGCATGTGTGGGCAGGTGTTGAGAGTGGTGGAGGAGTGGACCGGGAGGTCTCTTTGGAATGCTGTCAAGGGAGGGGAACGAAATATGTATCTTTATGGTATCCCACAGGAGGTGGTGGAAATGGTGGCTTATGATACTTTGAATGGAAATGCTGGTTGAGGAGAAAGTGAGGGCCAGAGGGATCCTATTGGAGTTGTGGAAGAGAAGAGGTGATGGCAGATGTTCGGGAAATTGGTTGGACACGGCTGAGGCCCCAATCAACCATTGTGCTGGGTAATTCTCTGTTGAAACTTTACTGCTGGAACAGCACAGCAGGTCAGGCAGCATCCAGGGAACAGGAGATTCGACGTTTCGGGCACAGGCCCTTCTTCAGGAATCATTCTCTGTTGAGTAAAGCTGGATATTTTTGAGGCCCCCATGTGGAAAATGGCATCATCAGTACAGAAATGACATAGACTGAGAAACTGGGAGAATGGAATGGAGAATGTTTACTTGCTCCTCACTATCCAAGGCCACTTTCATGCCAGAGGTGGTAAGAATTTTTGTTTTGAAGGTTCTGTCACTTTGGAACACTCTGCCTCAGTAGGCAGTGGATAAAAGGTCATTGAATATTTTTAAGACAGAAATATATAGATCCTTGATTGGGGAATCGAGAGTTCTTAGGGATAAGTGGGAATGTGGGATTTGAGAAATAAACAGATCAGCCGTGATCTAATGGAATAGTACAACAGGCTTAAAGGGCCAAAAGGTCTACCTCTGCTCCAATTTTATATGTTTGTACAAGGAGTACACCGCACAAAAAGCTATCCAAATTAATTGGGTCATTTGAATTCGAGGTAGTAATTGAACTCTGAATATATTATCGAAACATATAAAGGCAAAGTATATTTGGAGATCAGGAATATAAACAAAGTGTTGGAGATATTCAGCAGGCATCTATGGAGAGAGGAATTATGTTAACATTTCAGGTCCAATATTACTACTTCAGAACTGAAGAACATATCTGAAAAACGGGTCTGAGCTTATGTCTCACCTCTAATTGTTGCATTATCGATTTTAATGTCCAGTTTATGTGAAATTTGTTTGATTTTACATCTTGATTAAAGATACTCCATTTCATTTGACAAGAAGTGCATAATATTGTGACTTCAGCCTGTGCTGTTATGAATAAGCTTACCAGGCACAAGAAATGACTTACTGACAATATAATTGTCCCAACTGTTTTAGATTTTGTCTCTTAAAATCTCAGCCTGATTGTGACATTCAGTTATATAGTTTGCATTAAATGATTATCACCATCAGCTCTCACACGGGAAGTTCAGTGGTTTCTAGTTATGAATTTCAAAAACGATCTGTACACCAATGAAACTTAGGTGCACAAATTAGAGGGATTCATTACTATTTAACAATAATTTTTATTTTATAACTTCAGTCTCTTTGCAAATTCTAGATTCCGATTTTAGGGCTGCTCACCTTAAAACAAAATAAAGCTGACAAGCACAGTGCAATACAAAATATTAGTTGTTGAAAATGTAATTGAGATACTTTTGTCATTTCATCAAGTGTCAGTAATATGCCAGCCAGTAAGTTCCTGACTTCACAATATTAAATTCTGGTAAGTAAGTAGAAAATTTTAATGAATAAAAGTACGGATTATAATTTGCAAGGTTATGTAAATAAACTGTGGCTTTATTTAATTATGTTGGTATTTGTTTTCTAGTTGAGAGATTACCAATGAAGTATATAGACAATAGACAATAGGTGCAGGAGTAGTCCATTCTGCCCTTTGAGCCTGCACCACCAGGAGTTTGGAGTATATGTTTGGAGTATTGATTTTTACGTTAATCCATTGTTGATTGGGCACTTTGCCCAATGCTGGTGATGTTTTTAATCACAGAAAATAAGTGGTTAAGGTCCGCCATAATGCTTGACTACAGAATTAAAGGAAGTGAAGTTGATGCAATACTAAAGATGCCAGAATCTGTGTTTTGAATATATGCAGGTACTTGAAACTAACTTGAAAGACACAGTCAAGGAATTAGCTTACATTATCCTTTGGATTGAAAAATGATGTTATTGGACAGAAATTTGCCCGTAACACTATTTACCTTACCTCATGATTCTTTAAGTTCAGGTTATTTGGCCTGTGTTAAATGTATCTATGGTAGTGTAGTTGCAAAGTTAAAAGTTTTTTTTCTCAAAAATTGCATCTCTAAAATTATTATGAAAAGAATGTGTTTTAAAATGAGAAAAACTGATGAGTAGTTTCCTTTCAGCTTTGCATGACTTTGCTGATATTTTTTTCTTCATCTATTATATCCCTGATGAGCTCTCAGCACTTCCATCCACTTCCCCTTCCATTGCTCATGCAACTGTGATTTGACCAGCCATTAAGAGCTTAGTTTCCCATCAGTTTTGTGCAGGTTCATGTCTACATGTCTCAAACAGTGCACTGCTACTTATTTCTAGCTTTTGGACTTGGTGTCTAGAAATCATCAGCAGTGTACTTGAATATTTGTTGTGCTGTCATCGAATTGTTTTTTAACTGAACATTTAATGGTCAGAAATGCTGATCAACATTTCCGATCAAAGATGTTTTGTGACTGACCTTTTCTACCTTCATATGTAAGCCATTGTCTTTGCGTGACAAGAAAATGTTTATCCTAAATTATATGTCATTTGATTAGTTACCATCTTAAATCATTTCTTTTGCTGCTTTACATGCCGAGGCAAGTTTGTTTTACCCTAACAGGACATATTGTCAGGCTCATTCTAAAAATCTCAATGATTTCTTAATATTTGGTCATGTGATGAGACATTTCTAGTTAGTTTAGCCTCCATTTCCCTTTCCTAATTGCTCAGGAGAGGCAACTGGTGACTGCTGATATCCTTGGGATGTAGGGACATCCACAGTGCTGTTAAGAAAAAAATAACAGGATTTTGAGACAGCAACAATGAAGAAGCAGTGATGTTGTTTCAGTTCAGAATGGTGTGGGTATTGGAGGGGAATTTACCCGATGGTGGTGAATCCATGTATCTGCTGCCCTTGTCTTTTTATATGGTAAAGGTTTTAGATTTGGAATGTGCTGTTGAGACAGCCCAGGTGAGTTATTTGCAGTGCATCATGTAAGTGATACACAATGGGTACCATTGTGATTGAGAATGTTGCTTTTACATTAATATTTGGAAATCAGTTACCAGGTATATTTATCTACATTCTATATCTTACTCTCTGAAAAACTATGATATTCTGCTGATTGCTGGTCTGAAGTGTTCTTATCTCTAATACAGTCAAATATCCCCTTGTAATTGACAAACCATTCCTGTTCAAACATTTCTCTCTCTATTCTTGTGCCACTGAGAATCATTCAGAGTGGTTCCTCCAAGGTAGAATTATATATTTTCTGATTTGATTTCCATTTAATCTTACTACATTTCTAAACGTTATGTTGCTGAAGTTACAACAGTTGGAAATATTGAATGCGAATTCTAAGAATTAGTGGAAAACACAGTCTAAGAATAAAGGGTAAGCCATTCAGGACTCAGATGAGGAAGAATTTCTTCACTGACACTTGCGAACCTGTGGAATTCTCTCCCACAGAAAGCTGTTGGAGCAAGTTCAATAGATATGTTCAAGAGGGAGCTGGATGTGACCCTTCCAACTAAAGGGATCAAGGGGTACAGAGAGGAAGTGGGAATGGTATACTTAAATTGCAAGAGCAGCCATGATCATATTGAATGACAGTGCAGGCTTGAAGGGCTGATTGGCCTACTCCTGGACCTATTTTCTATGTTTCCATGAAGTTTCATTTATGGAAAGAAAATACTTTAGCTGCAGAAAATCAAACATAAAACTGAATTCTGAAAATAGCTGCAGGCTAGGAACATAAAAATAGGCATACATCATTTAGCCTGTTGAACCTGCTCCATAATTGTTAGATCATGACTTTGATCATGTATGTCAAAACCACTTGCTGTGCTATCTGCATTTCCATTGATGCTATTGTCACCAGAAATCTAGCAATTTCTGCCTTGAATATGCTCAGTGATTGAGCTTCCACAGCTCTCCAGAGTAGACAAATTCAATAATTCACTGTCCCTGTGTGAAGAAGTTCCTCCCTAATTGTGATCCACTTTGTCATATCCTGTAACAGTCTTGTAAGATTAGTCATAGTCATAGAGATGTACAGCATGGAAACAGACCCTTCGGTCCAACCCGTCCGTCCATGCCGACCAGATATCCCAACCCAATCTAGTCCCACCGGCCAGCACCTGGCCCATATCCCTCCAAACCCTTCCTATTCATATACCCATCCAGATGCCTCTTAAATGTTGCAGCTGTACCAGCCTCCAGCACATCCTCTGGCAGCTCATTCCATACATGTACCACCCTCTGTGTGAAAAAGTTGCCCCTTAGGTCTCTTTTATATCTTTTCCCTCTTTTATATCTTTTCCCTCTCATCCTAAACCTATGCCCCTCTAGTTCTGGACTCGCCAACCCCAGGGAAAAGACTTTGTCTATTTATCCTATCCATACCCCTCATAATTTTGTAAACCTCTATAAGGTCACCCCTCAGCCCCCGACGCTTCAGGGAAAACAGCCCCAACCAGTTCAGCCTCTCCCTATAGCTCAAATCCCCCAACCCTGGCAACATCCTTGCAAATCTTTTCTGAACCCTTTCAAGTTTCACAACATCTTTCCGAAGGTTAAGGGAATACAGGCCCAGTTTCCTCAATTTTGCCTCATAAGACAGTCCTGTTGTGGTTATTCTGGTGAATGTCATTGCTTATTTGATTTATTTATTGTCACGTGTATCTTGTTACAAAATGCAGTGAAAAGTGTTGTACAGTGTCACCACTCTCCAACGTCATTTTAAAACATGGAAAAATTAACCAAAACATAGAATATAATGGCAGAGAAATGAAGAAAGTGTACAACTTTACAGACCTCTATGTTGAGTGCTCTGTCACGGGCCTGGTGGCCAGACATGAGTACCCTTTGCCACGCTGCCACTGGAACAAAAGTCGCTACCATCTGCTTCCACCAGTGCCCTTGCCACTGTGTCCTTGCTGGACCTTGCCAGTGCAGATGTCACTGATGCTGTTGGGTGTTGAATCTCAAGTCTCAAATCAAGTCCACCACTGCCATGTATCTGCTTTGGCCCCACTAGGTCTTGTACTGGCCCAAATCTGCCTCCACCAACACCTCCACGAATCTGTGCTGGAAGCAGGCATGGCTGAAAACTTCATCTCACTTCTGCAGCAGCAGCAGCCATGTGTTGGCACTTGGACTGCCTCAACGATGCAGAAGCAGCCACCACCAGTGCTTCTGGGCCTACTTGGGTCCATGCCATTCCAACCGAGCTCTAAACTAAAATAGAGGAGAAAATAATGAGAGAAGGGAGGTAAAAGAAGAAAAACTACATAAAGAAAAGCGGACAGAACAGATGAGTCCCAGGTTCAGAAGTGCTGCCCCACCATCATCATACTGGAAGCACATGAGGTAATAAAGGCACAGTGGGTCAAATGGTCTCCTTCTGTACTGTAGTTCTTCTGTGACATGTTGATTTGCATTGGAACAATGTAGTAGGCTGAGGATGGAAAGTTCAGAGTAGAAATGGAGAAAAATTGTGAGGTACCCAGAGGTTTGGGGTCATGCTTGTGGACTGAAGGGACATGTTGGCAAAGTAGTAATCTAATCTGCGTTTTGTCTCCCTTGTACAGAAGAGATTGTATTGTGAGCAGCGACTACAATCTGCTGAAGTAAACTAAGTTAGAGATAAAAGAGTGATTTGTCTCTAAGTTAAAAATCACACAACACCAGGTTATAGTCCGACAGGTTTAATTGGAAGCACACTAGCTTTCGGAGTGATGCTCCTTCATCAGGTGATAGTGGAGGGCTCGATCGTAACACAGAATTTATAGCAAAAATTTGCAGTGTGATGTAACTGAAATTATACATTGAAGAATTGATTGTCTGTTAAGCCTTTCATCTGTTAGAATACAGTGATAGTTTCACTTCTTTCATGTGTAAATCACAAAAAATCACAAAATCGGACCACACCCTTCGACTGGAAGAGATTGAAGTCCTGAGTAGGGGCCTCAACTTCTGCCCCACCACCAAAATGGACCCGTTGGTTCTGGCAGCAGACACAGAGGAGTTCATCAGATGAATGAGACTCTGGGAATTCTTTCAACGTGCCGGCAGTGATCCCACTGAGCTCACTGATGAACTGGAACAGTCATCACAGGGATCTGTAGAGGAGTGACCAAAGAAGGTGTCAACATGGACCCCACCGGAGGACCGCTGCCCTGGGCTTGACATGTATGCTCAAACTGTCAGGAAATATATAAATGTCAGATTTATCAGCCGTACCCACAAGGTAAAGCAAAACATCACCCATTCACAACGCAATGCCATCCAGGCTCTCAAAACCAATCACAACATTATTCAGAGATGGACTGGGGTGTACAAAGTTTAAAAATCACACAACACCAGGCAATCACCTGATGACGGAGCATCGCTCCGAAAGCTAGTGTGCTTCCAATTAAACCTGTTGGACAATGACAACGTTGTCATCAAACCAGCAGATAAAGGAGGAGCCATTGTCATTCAGAATAGAACAGGTTACTGCAAGGAAGTGTACCGACAACTGAACAACCAGGAACACTACAGGCAACTACCAGCTGATCCGACCAAAGAACACACCCGAGAATTAAACACACTGATCAGAACTTTGGATCCAGTCCTTCAGAGCTCCCTACGCGCCCTCATTCCACGTACTTCTCGTGTAGGCGACTTCTACTGCCTTCCAAAGGTACACAAAGCCAACACACTGGGACGTCCCATCATGTCGGGCAATGGGACCCTATGTGAGAATCTCTCTGGCTATGTGGAAGGCATCTTGAAACCTATTGTACAGGGGATCTCCAGCTTCTGTCACGACACTACGGATTTCTTACAGAAACTCAACACCCACGGACCAGTCGAACCGGGAACATTCCTCGTCACAATGGATGTTTCCGCACTCTACACCAGCATCCTCCACAATTATGGCATCGCGGCAACAGCCTCAGTACTCAACACCAACAACTGCCTGTCTCCAAGCACCATTCTACAACTCATCCGCTTTATCCTCGATCACAACATCTTCACCTTTGACATCCAGTTCTTCATCCAGACACACGAAACAGCCATGGGGACCCAACTTGCACCCCAATATGTCAACATTTTTATGCACAGGTTCGAACAAGACTTCTTCTCTATGCAGGATCTCCAACCAACATTGTACACCAGGTACATTGATGATATTTTCTTCCTCTGGACCCACGGCGAGGAGTCACTGATAAAACTACACAGTGACATCAACAAGTTTCATCCCACCATCAAACTCACCATGGACTACTCTTGACTATCTGTCTCATTCTTGGACACATGCGTCTCCATCAAGGATGGACACCTCAGCACCACACTCTACCGCAAACCCACAGACAACCTCACAATGCTACACTTCTCCAGCTTCCACCCAAAACATATTAAAACAGCCATTCCCTATGGACAAGCCCTACGCTTACACCGGATCTGCTCAGATGAGGAGGAACGTGAAGGACACCTGGAAGTACTCAAGGATACCCTCACAAGAACGGAGTACGATGCTCAACTCATCGACCGTCAGTTCCGAAGTGCCACAGCAAGGAACCGTAATGACCTCCTCAGGAGACAGACACGTGCTGCAACCGACAGGGTACCCTTTGTTGTTCAGTACTTCCCAGGAGCTGAAAATTTTCGCCATGTTCTTCGTGATCTGCAACACATTATCAATGAGGATGAGCACCTCACCAAGACCTTCCCCACACCTCCACTACTTGCCTTTACACAACTGCCAAACCGCAAACAGATCATTGTTCATAGCAAACTGCCAGGCTCTCAGGACAACTCCATACAACCCTGTCACGGTGGACGCTGCAAGACGTGTCAGATTGTGGACATAGATACCACTATTACGCATGAGAACACCTCCCACCTTGTACATGGCAGGTACTCATGTGACTCAGCCAGCATTGTCTATCTTATACGTTGCAGGCAAGGATGCCTGGAGGCATGGTCGATTGGGGAAACCGAGCAAAGGCTACGACAACGGATGAATGAGCACCGCACAACAATCAACAGACAGGAGGGTTCCCTCCCAGTTGGGGAACACTTCAGTTGCCCAGGACATTCAGCCTCGGACCTTCGGGTGACCATCCTCCAAGGTGGACTTCGGGACAGGCAGCAGAGGAAAGTGGCCGAGCAGAGGCTGATAACTAAGTTCGGTACCCATAGGGAGGGCCTCAACCGGGACCTTGGGTTCATGTCACATTACAGATGATCACCATTGCACTACACACACACACAGATATTCCTACACACACACACTCTCACATACACATGGACACAGGTACATACAGACGCACACACACTTTCTCACACTCACAACCCCCACCCCAGACAGACAGACAGACACAGACAGACAAAGACCCACATGCACACATATGTTTTGTGGGGTGAATTTGTACTTGCAGAGTTACATTGTACTTTGCTCAAAAACTGCATGCATTCATGTAGAACTCTGAGCTCAAAAACTGCATGAATTTATGTAAAACTCTGTTATCTCACTTTTTAGATTAGAATCAATCTAAACATCATGGCAAAGATAGAGAACACAGGGGGCTAACACCTTCAACATATTGGTAAAAACAATGACTGCAGATGCTGGAAACCAGATTCTGGATCAGTGGTGCTGGAAGAGCACAGCAATTCAGGCAGCATCCGAAGACAGGCAAAATCGACGTTTCGGGCAAAAGCCCTTCATCAGGAATAAAGGCAGAGAGCCTGAAGCGTGGAGAGATAAGCTAGAGGAGGGTGGGGGTGGGGAGAGAGTGGCATAGAGTACAATAGGTCAGTGGGGAAGGAGATGAAGGTGATAGGTCAGGGAGGAGAGGGTGGAGTGGATAGGTGGAAAAGGAGCTGGGCAGGTCGGACAACTCCGGACAGGTCAGGGGATCGAGTTGCTGGAGGTTAGAAGACTGTTTGTCCTGTTCGGGTCCGAACTCTGCTGGTTTAAAGGTGGTCCGGAGTCCGTGTGGGGTGAGTTGGTTACGGAGACAGGCACTGAGGAAGCAAATGTGGCTGTGATAGCGAGTTTGTTTCAGGACATGGTTGAAGAGCTTCAGGGCTGAGGAAATGACCTGGGAGTTGCAGTGAGAGAGAGACTCCCTGAGATTCTTGTAGAGAGAGGAGGAAAACTTCTTCAAGGCAGGCATCCTTGCAAGAGGATTCGCAGTAGGGTTAAAATCAACGAGGTAAAAACAATGACTGCAGATGCTAGAAACCAGATTCTGGATCAGTGGTGCTGGAAGAGCACAGCAATTCAGGCAGCATCCGAAGACAGGCAAAATCGACGTTTCGGGCAAAAGCCCTTCATCAGGAATAAAGGCAAAGAGCCTGAAGCGTGGAGAGATAAGCTAGAGGAGGGTGGGGGTGGGGAGAGAGTGGCATAGAGTACAATAGGTCAGTGGGGAAGGAGATGAAGGTGATAGGTCAGGGAGGAGAGGGTGGAGTGGATAGGTGGAAAAGGAGCTGGGCAGGTCGGACAAGTCCGGACAGGTCAGGGGATCGAGTTGCTGGAGGTTAGAAGACTGTTTGTCCTGTTCGTGTCCGAACTCTGCTATCACCATTGTTAACAGCTAACCCGAGAATGCAACTTTTTAAAAAAAAAGGTTTTGTGATTTACACATGAAAGAAGTGAAACTATCACTGTATTCTAACAGATGAAAGGCTTAACAGACAATCGGTTTTTCAATGTATAATTTCAGTTACATCACACTGCAAATTTTTGCTATAAATTCTGTGTTACGATCGAGCCCTCCACTATCACCTGATGAAGGAGCGTCGCTCTGAAAGCTAGTGTGCTTCCAAATAAACCTGTTGGACTATAAGACCATAAGACATAGGAGTGGAAGTAAGGCCATTCGGCCCATCAAGTCCACTCCGCCATTCAATCATGGCTGATGCGCATTTCAGCTCCACTTACCAGCGTTCTCCCCGTAGCCCTTAATTCCTCGAGACAACAAGAATCTATCAATCTCGGCCTTGAAGACATTTAGCGTCCCGGCTTCTACTGCACTCCGTGGCAATGAATTCCACAGGCCCACCACTCTCTGGCTGAAGAAATGCCTCCGCATTTCTGTTCTGAAATGACCCCCTCTAATTCTAAGGCTGTGTCCACGGGTCCTAGTCTCCTCGTTTAACTGAAACAATTTCCTAGCATCCACCTTTTCCAAGCCATGTATTATTTTGTACGTCTCTATTAAGTCTCCCCTTAATCTTCTAAACTCCAACGAATACAATCCCAGTATCCTCAGCCGTTCCTCATATGTTAGACTATAACTTGGTGTTGTGTGATTTTTAACTTTGTACACCCCAGTCCAACACCGGCATCTCCAAATCTTGTCTCTGCCCTGGGGGCTGTTAGGGAAGACTTTGTACAGTATTGCATTTCCTACGCTGGCATGGAAAGTGCCTTTGGAAGGATAGCAGCTGCTTGGGATGATTGAAAAGGATCACAGAGCAAAGGGTGCCTTCAGAATGCTTAAAGTGGAGAGAGAGAGAGAGATCTGTTTTATGGTCTGATTACTCTTAAGGTGGAAATGTTAGTGGGCAGTATTTTGAATCTTGTAGTTGGCAGCTGTTGGGATGGGTGAGAATTGTTATTTGGAAGGAAATAGTAGGTTTGAGAGGAAATAGAATGGGGAAAATAGAAGCATGTCATTGAAACTTTTGTTCTGCTGAGTGGAAGATGTAAATGAAAGAATGTCAGCTTTCAATAATTTACACTGCATGAAAAGTAGATGGCTTATTGTTTAGCAAGTGGACTGTAATTAGCCAAGGCTTACTTTAGAGAATGACTAGACCCAGCATTAAAATTCATGGTCAGAAGTCACACTACACTGGTCGAACAGGTTACTTGAAATCACAAGTGACTTCACCTGATGAAAGAGCAGCACTCTGAAAACTTGTGATTTCAAATAAATCTCTTGGACTAGTATCATGTGACTTCTAACCTTGTCCACCCTAGTCCAACACTGGAACCTGCACATCATTGAAATTCATGTAATACTGTGGTGAGCTGAATGTCTTTTTTGACTTAATAGCAGCGTCTTGTCATTGGAGAATACCACTTCCTTGTGCTTAGTAGCAGTGTAAAATGATTAGCTTCATCTGTTGCTGAAATATTTGAGACACCTTGTCCTTATAGGATAATTTGTAGCAAATTGGACACTTCTCTATTAGACAACATGGTAACTGTAATTTAGAAGCGCATTTTTAGTTCAGAAGTTTTCATCTTAGACCATAAACTGAGTTTGTTCTAAAGTGTTCAATCAAAAATCTTTCACAATATTGTTTCAAAGAAATGTATTTTTTAATTCAATGCATTATTTGTAGCAAATTTGTATAATCTGCTGTGAGGCTTCTTTCTGTCGCAACGTGTTCCTGGGAGCTAAATTTCTGCAAGTGCAGTGCTCAACTCACCTACGCAGTGCTTCACGTTTGTGCCCCATTGAGAAACACCCTCAGTTTGCAACGAATGAGAGTGGTTTAATGCACTTAGTTTTATTTAGTAGGGCAGGTAGTGATATTCTAAGCATAAACAATGGCTACTATGTGTACATAGTTTCCTGAAGAAGGGCTTATGCCCGAAACGCCGATTCTCCTGTTCCTTGGATGCTGCCTGACCTGCTGCGCTTTTCCAGCAACACATTTTCAGCTACTATGTGTACGGCAATGTTTGATGCAAAATGCTAGTTGCAAAATGCTCGTTCAGAAATAGACACAAACAATACGCCTGAAAGTATTAACGTTCAATGATTTACATTCCCTATCGCAATTAAAAGTTTAATTTTTTCCATGATATTTAGTAAAATTTTCTCTTCTGTTAAAAATCCCTTTAAGATCTACATATTTCATAATTAAATTGTAATTTCTTACTGAACCAAAACATCGGAGATAAAATGTAAGAAGTTTTTAAAATCTAAATTAAGCAAAATGATTTAACATTATTTTTCAGTGAGGCTGTGGTGCTTGGGTAATCAAAAATATTTTCCTACTGTCATTGCATTGGCAATTGCAAACATATCTAATCTAATCTAATCTAATATGGTACAATATCTCATCCCTTTTGTTCATTCAATTTAATATAAACTAAGTGCAAGTATAACAGTGTTGCAATGATTCTGAAACTAAAATTAGTGCATAAATCAGTTTGATTTTCTAGGAACAAGTAATACCAATGTGAATTTAACTTTGTTACGACTTGAACAATTTTGAAGTCAATAAATAAACAATAAATAATCAAATCTGAAATGATTTCACTTTGGGAAAGTCATAAGATGGTGAACAGTCACTGGGATGTGTGTGTGTGTGCGCGCGCGTGCGCCTATGCTCATGCTGTCTGTCTGAATGACTTGTCTTCCTGTGGCACAAAACTGATTGAGGATGACTGGTTCTTTCCTGGCTGCTCTGATCCAGCTTTGGTCTCAGGACAGCAGGAGCTGGAGGAGGAACTGGTACAACTTCGAAGGCTAGGACAGCACCAAGGAAGGGAGAAATGCGCCAGAGACAGTCAAAATCTCAAGGTATGTGATGAGGCTGATAGGCATTCTTTGACTTTAAATTTCTCATTTTGTGAAGTTTATGCAGCTAATGTGCTTGGCATTTTCTATTATATGGCCATATGTTATTGTTACACTTAGCAAAGACTAAATTAAGCTTGCACTAATTTTGAGAACGTAGATATTTTGAACGTAGTGACCTTTGCTAAAATTAAATGCCTTTATCTTTTACTATTTATTTTCAGTGCTTTATTCTAAGTTAGAATGAGCTAATTTATGTTTGGATTTCCAGAAGACAATATATTTGGATTTCTGAAAGATAAGGTACTGCATGCAAGTTAAGAGCCCATGAATTTGGAGGTAGTATGGACAAAGAATTGGCTAACTAATAAAAGACAGAAATAAAGGGAAGTTTAAGATAGCAAATTGTAACTAATGGAGTGCCATAGGAATCAGTACTCTGACCACAATTATTGAATATATATAAAAGGGAATGTATGTAACTTAGAAGAGGAATGGAGGGCAATGACCTAGTGGTATTATTGCTGGACTGTTAACTCAGAGACCCAGATAATGTTCTGGGGCCTGTGTTTCAATCAATGCATGGCAGATGTGGAATTTGAATTCAATAAAAGTCTGGAATTAAGAATCTAATAATGACCATGAGTCCATTGTTGATTATTGGAAAAACACATCTAGTTCACTCATGTCTTTTAGACAAGGAAACTGCTGCTTTTACCTGGTCTACATGTGACTCCAGACCCACAACAATGTGGTTGACTCTTAATGGCCCTCTGGAATTGGCATTAAATGTTGACCTGGCAAGTGATGCCTTCATCCTGGAAATAATTTTGTTTAAAAATTAGCAGTTGGAATACAATGTGGGAAAATATGGGGTTATGCACTTTGGCAGGAACGGTAGGGGAGCTGGATATTATTTAAAAACAGGACTATAGAAAGTTGAATACAAAAGGATTTGGGAGTCAATAAATCACAAAAAAAAGCACTCAAGTTCAGTGAATACTAGAGAAGGTAAATGAAATGCCTTTTTCCAAAAGGAATGGTCTCTAAAATCGGGGCGATCTTGTTAAAACTATACATGGCACTAGTTACACCACAAGGAGAAAGTGAAGTCCACAGATGCTGGAGATCAGAGTTGAGTGTGATGCTGAAAAAGCACAACAGGTCAGGCAGCACCTGAGGAATAGGCGAACCGATGTTTCAAGCAAGTGCCCTTCCTGACTTGCTGTGCTTTTCCAGCACCACGTTCTCGACTTGTTACACTACTATTGGAATAGAGTGAACAATTTTGAACCCATTATCCAAGGCAGGCTACACTGGCATTGGAGGCAGTCCAGAGAAGCTACACTAATTTCGTCCTGGGTATTTTGTTATGAGGAGACATTGAATAAGTTAGGCATGTGCTTATTGGAGTTTGGAAGAATGAAAGGAGACCTTAATGAAACATGCAAAATTCTTGAGCGGTTTCCCAAGGTAAATGTGAAGTGGTTGATTCCCTTGTTGAAGAGTCTAGGACCAGAGGGTGTAATCTCAGAGCAAGGAGTCGCCCATTTAAGACAAATGAGGAATTTTTTTCTCCAATGGCGAATCTATGGAATTCTTGATCCTGAAGAGCTATTGAGGGCTTTGAGTTGTTAAGTATATTCAGGTCTAGATTTCTCACCATTAAGATGATCAAAGATTATGGAAAGATGCAGGGAAAAATGAAGTTGAGGATTATCAGATCAGCTGTGATCTCATTGAATGGCAAACTGGGCTTGATGGGATCCATGGTCTACTTTTACTCCTACATTTTATCATATTGTAATCTAATACACTGGTATTGGTTGTTCTCTTTTTAACATATATTTAAAATATTTTAATACATTTTGGGAACACAGGGAACATTTACAATGTTGATAACTTTGAGCTGGTAATTTTTGCCAGCTTTTTGCATGAATATTAAAATAGCTTTACCAATTAACCATTGTAGGCACTTTGGGCTCCACTGACTCCTCTGCTGGAACATTCTATGAAGCTATCAGTTTGCAATCTCTCTTGTATGCAGTGAAACTAGCATATCAATTGGTTTCAGATAATTTACAAATCATTTAAGTGCAATATCTAAATAAATTGAAAAATCTGCATTAAAATTATGAAGCTGAAGATCTTTGTTTTATTTGACATTGATTTGTTGCTGTTAATGTTGTTTGACTTTGAAACAAACTGAGGAAAGTTTAAAATGCTGATTGTCTACTTAGTATGGTGTCCAGATGAGGAAGGAGTTTGGATGAAATGAGACAGACAATTGTTTTGTAAGTTGCATCTGCAAACAAGTAAATGTAATTTTATTTTAGGTCGACTATGAATATGAGAAACAATATTTTGAAGAATCCAGCGTTAGTGTGGATAATGCTGACAACACTGAAGGGGAGAACTTGGGAGGTTTGTGGCCAAAGTACACTTCCCATCATACAGGTGTGATACCCACTAGACAGTTATGGAAAGCATGCACACATTACATGAATTTTGTGGTGCATTTGTTAAATATTTGGAGTTTTTGTTTAAATGACCTATTTTATTTGTTGGCACATTCTAATTGTAGTGTTGTTTGGATTTTTTTTGCCCCCCTTCTGAAATTTGTGGCATTGAAATTTGACATTATAAAATAAAGAGCATGCGCATGCTGGATAAACTGGCTAGTTTTCCTTACAAGGTATAATCTGACTAAGTGTTTAAATATTCAGATCAAGTTCCACTGTTTTTGTTTCACTGCACAATTAAATGGCAAAGGAGTTGAGAATTAATCCAAATACTGACTATTCCTTGTCTTTTTTTCTGTGATCTGGCATAAACTAAGTAGTTCAAGATAGATCAGTATACAAGTAGCATAGGTGGCTGTTTTATAAAACGTACCGACTGAAAAGAAAAGAAAAGAATACAGCCAAACAGTTACAGCTCAAGTATTGTCAGAAACAAACTGCTGTGAGAGCATCATTACTGTAGACATTTATCATCAATCTACAAACAATTCACGTGTATTAACTTCACCAAGGTATTATGCAAACGAGTGCACATTTTGACAGAGCTGTAATGCTAGCCTGTGCATATTGTAATTCAAGATGCATTGCAAAACTGCAAATCTCTTTGCCCAGGTATTTATTCTCAGTTAAAAGCTCCCTTCTTTTCGATTTATACTACACCTTTCCAATTATCCTGGGAAAGCCAAGTATGAGATGTTTATAAGAACATAAAAACACAATAAATAAGAGCAGCAGTAGGCCATTCAGCCCTCATGTCAGTCTGCCATTCTACAGACTGATCTACTGTAGGCCTGAACTCCTCTTTTGTGCCAGGTCTTTGTAACCCTCAACTCAATCCAATGTCTGTTTAAATATTTTGAGATCTAGCCTCCACAGCACACTCAGGTAAAGAATTTTTGTGGGAACGAGAGAGACTCACGTTTGGTATGTTGCCACCCAGGTGCAAGGGTACGTGATGTCTCTGATCGTGTTTTCCGGGTCCTGGAGGGGGAGGGGGAGCAACCCGAAGTCGTGGTCCATATTGGCACCAACGACATAGGTAGGAGGAGTGCCGAGGATGTTAGACAGGCTTTCAGGGAGCTAGGTTGGAAGCTCAGAGTTAGAACGAACAGAGTTGTTGTCTCTGGTTTGTTACCTGTGCCACGTGATAGAGATTCGAGGAATAGGGAAAGAGAACACTTAAATGCGTGGCTACAGGGATGGTGCAGGAGGGAGGGATTCCGGTTTTTGGATAACTGGGGTTCTTTCTGGGGACGGTGGGACCTCTATAAACAGGATGGTCTACACCTGAACCTGAGGGGCACCAGTATCCTTGGGGGGAGGTTTGCTAGTGCTCTTGGGGGGGGGTTAAACTAACTCTGCAGGGGCATGGGAACCCAGATTGTAGCTTCAGGGTGCAGGGCCTGGAGTGTAGGGAGGTTAGGAACATGGCATCAATTTCAAAGGAGGGTGCCTGTAAACAGGAAAGTGGCTTGAAGTGTGTATACTTCAATGCAAGAAGTATACGAAATAAGGTAGGTGAACTTGCAGCGTGGGTTGGTACCTGGGACTTCGATGTTATGGCTATTACGGAGACATGGCTAGAACAGGGACAGGATTGGCTGTTGCAGGTTCCAGGATTTAAATGTTTTAGTAGGGTCAGAGGTGGGGGTAAAAAAGGGGGAGGTGTGGCATTGCTTGTCAAAGATAGTATTACAGTGGTGGAAAGGACGATGGATGAGGACTTGCCATCTGAGGTAGTTTGGGCTGAGGTTAGGAATAGGAAAGGTGAGGTCACCCTGTTAGGAGTCTTTTACAGGCCTCCTAATAGTCCTAGAATCATTGAAGAAAGGATAGGGAAGGTGATTCAGGAGATGAGTGACAGTAATAGGGTGGTTGTTATGGGGGACTTTAACTTTCCTGATATTGATTGGGAAAGCTATAGCTCAAGTTCGTTAGATGGGTCAGTGTTTGTTCAATGTGTGCAGGAGAGTTTCCTGACACAATATGTAGACAGGCCAACAAGAGGTGAGGCCATACTGGATTTGGTTCTGGGTAACGAACCAGGCCAGGTGTTAGAATTAGAGGTAGGTGAGCACTTTGGGGATAGTGACCATAATTCGGTGATTTTTACTCTCGTGATGGAGAGGGATAAGTGTGTACTACAGGGCAAGAGTTATAGCTGGGGTCAGGGAAATTATGATGCGGTGAGGCATGACTTAGGATGTGTGGCTTGGAAAAGTAGACTCCAAGGCAAGAGTGTAAATGATATGTGGAGCTTGTTCAAGGAGCAACTATTGAGTGTCCTTGATAATTATGTACCTGTCAGGCAGGGAGGAAAGGGTCGTGCGAGGGAGCCGTGGTTTAATAAGGAATTGGAATCCCTTGTTAAATGGAAGAGGGCGGCCTATCTCAAGATGAGACGTGAAGGTTCAATTGGGGCGATTGAGAGTTATAGGGTAGCCAGGAAGGACCTGAAGAGAGAGCTAAGAGCAGCAAGGAGGGGACATGAAAGGTCCTTAGTCGGTAGGATTAGGGAAAACCCTAAGGCTTTCTATAGGTATGTTAGGAATAAAAGAATGACTAGGGTAGGAATAGGTCCAGTCAAGGATAGTAGTGGGAAGTTGCGTGTGGAGGCGGAAGAGATTGGGGAGACACTGAATGAATACTTTTCTTCAGTATTTACTCAGGAACAGGGCATTGTCGTCGATGTGAATACTGAGTCACAAATAAGTAGAATGGATGGCTTTGAGGTATGTAGAGAAGAGGTGTTGGAAATCCTGGAAAAGGTGAAAATAGATAAGTCCCCTGGGCCTGATGGCATTTATCCTAGGATTCTCTGGGAAGCAAGGGAGGAGATTGCAGAGCCATTGGCCTTGATTTTTATGTCCTCTTTGTCTACAGGAGTAGTGCCAGAAGACTGGAGGATAGCAAATGTGGTTCCCTTGTTCAAAAAGGGGAGTAGGGATAACCCTAGTAACTATAGGCCGGTGAGTCTCACTTCTGTTGTGGGCAAAGTCTTAGAGAGAATTGTAAGGGATAGGATTTATGCACATCTGGAAACTAATAATGTGATCAAGGATAGTCAGCATGGTTTTGTGAAGGGCAGGTCGTGCCTCACAAACCTTATTGAATTCTTTGAAAAGGTGACGAAGGAGGTTGATGAGGGGAAAGCGGTAGATGTGGTATATATGGATTTTAGTAAGGCGTTTGATAAGGTTCCCCATGGTAGGCTACTGCAGAAAATACGGAGATATGGCATTGAGGGTGAGTTGGAGGTTTGGATTAGGAATTGGCTGGATGGAAGAAGACAGAGGGTAGTAGTTGATGGCAAAGTTTCTTCATGGAGTGCCGTCACTAGCGGTGTTCCGCAAGGATCTGTTTTGGGACCATTGCTGTTTGTCATTTTTATAAATGACCTGGATGAAGGGTTAGAAGGTTGGGTGAGCAAGTTTGCGGATGATACGAAAGTCGGAGGAGTTGTTGACAGTGAGGAAGGATGTGGCAGGTTACAGCAGGATATAGAGAAGCTGCAGAGCTGGGCAGAAAGGTGGCAAATGGAATTCAATGTAGCTAAGTGTGAGGTGATTCACTTTGGGAAGAATAACAAAAAGATGGGGTACTGGGCTAATGGTCGGATACTTGGTAGTGTGGATGAGCAGAGGGATCTTGGTGTCCATGTACACAGATCTCTGAAAGTTGCCACCCAGGTAAATAGTGCGGTGAGGAAGGCATATGGCGTACTGGCTTTTATTGGTAGAGGAATTGAGTTCCGGAGTCCTGAGGTCATGATGCAGTTGTATAAGACTCTGGTGCGGCCGCATCTGGAGTATTGTGTGCAGTTTTGGTCGCCATACTATAGGAAGGATGTGGAGACACTGGAACGGGTGCAGAGGAGGTTTACCAGGATGTTGCCTGGTATGGTAGGAAGATCGTATGAGGAAAGACTGAGACACTTGGGGCTGTTTTCATTAGAGAAAAGAAGGTTTAAGGGTGACTTGATTGAGGTGTACAAGATGATTAGGGGGTTAGATAGGGTTGACAGTGTGAACCTTTTCCCGCGTATGGAGTCGGGTATTACAAGGGGGCATAGCTTTAAATTAAGGGGGGGTAGATATAGGACTGAAGTTAGGGGTAGGTTCTTCACTCAGCGAGTCGTAAGTTCATGGAATGCCCTGCCAGTAGCAGTGGTGGACTCTCCCTCTTTATGGGCATTTAAGCGGGCATTGGATAGGTATATGGAGGATAGTGGGTTAGTATAGGTTAGGTGGGCTTGGATCGGCGCAACATCGAGGGTCAAAGGGCCTGTACTGCGCTGTATTCTTCTATGTTCTATGTAATTCCAGACATTCATACTTCCACTGGGAGGCTGATTTTTTTAAAAAAGATAAAAGCACATGGGTCCATGGTAACTTGGTAAGATGGATCCAAAATTGGTTTTCTGGTGGGAAGCAGAGGATGGAGGTAAAGGCTATTTGTGTGGCTGGAAGTTGGTGTTCAGTGGCATACACAGGGATCAATGGTGAGTCCCTCATTGTTTGTGATATATATATATAAATTATATAGAAGAGAATGTAGGAGGAATGATAAGTAATTTGTGAATAACATGATTGGCCAGGTGGTTGACATTGAGAAAGGTCTTAAATTACAGTTGCATTCTTCAGAAGAGCAGCTTGGTGGCAGATGGACTTTATTCCTGAAAAGTGTGAGGTGATACACTTCAGAAGAGGTGAGGTGGTGCCTTCAATGAATGGCAGGACACTAAGAATCTCAGAGAAACAGAAAGATCCTGGGGTGCTTGTCCACAAATCCCGGAAGGCAACAGGACGAGTTAGTTAAGAAGTGTTCGGGGTATTCGGGGTAGTTAAGAAGGTGTTCGGGGCATTTGCCTTTATCAGTTATGATGCTGATCAAAAGAGCAGCCTGGTTATATTGAAGCTGTGTACAACTTTGGTTAAGCCACAGCTGGAGTACTGTGTGTAGTTCTGGTCATCACATTAGAAGAAAGATGTGATTGCACTGGAAGAAGGGATTCCACCAGGCTGTTGCCTTGCATGGAGGAAGTGAGGACTGCAGATGCTGGATACCAGATTTGAAAAATGTGGTGCTGGAAAAACACAGCAAGCCAGGCAGCATCCGAGGAGCAGGAGAATCGATGTTTCGGGCATAAGCCCTTCTTCCTGAAGAAGGGCTTATGCCCGAAATGTCGATTCTCCTGCTCCTTGGATGCTGCCTGGCCTTCTGTGTTTTTCCAGCACCACATTTTCAACTGTTGCCTTGCATGGAGCAAGGATATGAAGAGAGGCTGGAAAAGCTCGAGTTGTTTTCTTTGGAGCAGACAAAGCTGAATGGGGAGCTGATTGAGGTGGATAAGATTATGGGGGGCATAGACAATGTGGATAGAAAGCAGCTGTACCCCTTAGTTAAAAGGTCAGTAACATGGGGGCATACTTCTAAGGTGAAAGGCAGGAGATTTAGATGGGATTTGAGGTTAAGGTTTTTCATTCTGAGGGCGATTGGAATCTGGAATGCACTGCCTGGGAAGGTAGTGGAGGGGAGATACCTTACAATATTTGAGCAGTGCTTAGATGAGCACTTGACATGTTGTAACATTCAAGACTATAGACCAAGCGCTAGAAAGTGGGACTAATGTAAATTTAAAGTAATTTTGTTGGTGCAGTCTTGATGCAGTCAGGAGGCATGGGAAAGAGGGAAATTTGGCCAATTGGATAGAAAACTGGCTAACCGGTCGAAGTCAGAGAGTGGTGTTAGATGGTAAATATTCAGCCTGAAGCCAGTTACAAGTGGAGTTCCGCAGGGTCTGGGTCCTCTGCTGTTCGTAATTTTTATTAATGACTTGGATGAGGGAGTCGAAGGGTGGGTCAGTAAATTTGCAGATGATATGCAGATTGGTGGAGTTGTGGATAGTGAGGAGGGCTCTTGTCGGCTGCAAAGGGACTTGGATATGATGCAGAGCTGGGCTGAGGAGTGGCAGATGGAGTTCAACCCTGCCAAGTGTGAGGTTGTCCATTTTGGAAAGACAAATAAGAATGCGGAATACAGGGTTAACGGTAGGGTTCTTAGGGTCTTGGGGTCCATGTTCATAGGTCTTTGAAAGTTGCCACTCAGGTGGATAGAGCTTGTAAGAAGGCCTATGGTGTATTAGCGTTCATTAGCAGAGGGATTGAATTCAAGAGTCGTGAAGTGATGTTGCAACTGTACAGGACTTTGGTTAGGCCACATTTGGAGTACTGTGTGCAGTTCTGGTCGCCTCACTTTAGGAAAGATGTGGAAGCTTTGGAGAGGGTGCAGAGAAGATTTACCAGGATGTTGCCTGGAATGGAGAATAGGTCGTACGAGGATAGGTTGAGAGTGCTAGGCCTTTTCTCGTTGGAACGGCGAAGGATGAGGGGTGACTTGATAGAGGTTTATAAGATGATCAGAGGAATAGATAGAGTAGACAGTCAGCAACTTTTTCCCCGGGTACAACAGAGTGTTACAAGGGGACATAAATTTAAGGTGAAGGGTGGAAGGTATAGGGGAGATGTCAGGGGTAGGTTCTTTACCCAGAGAGTGGTGGGGGCATGGAATGCGCTGCCTGTGGGAGTGGTAGAGTCAGAATCTTTGGTGACCTTTAAGCAGCAATTGGGTAGGTACATGGATGGGTGCTTAAGCTAGGACAAATGTTCAGCACAACATCGTGGGCCGAAGGGCCTGTTCTGTGCTGTATTGTTCTATGTACTATGTTCTATGATGGGTTGAAGGGCCTCTTTAGTTTGATTATGATAAGATCCTAAGTTCAAGGTTTACCCGACTAATTGAAACATCTTCTCAGCATCTATCCTGTTAAGCCCCCTCAGAATTTTATATGTTTCAATAAAGTCATCCTTACTACTTCTAAAAGCTAATGAATAAAGGCCAGATTTGTTCAACTGCCTTGGATAAATGAAACCCTTCATCCCTGGAATTAGCCTCATGCATTTCTTTTGAATAGCCTTCAATGACAGTATATCCTTTATGGAATGCAGGGACTAAAGCTATGCATAGAATTCCAAGTGTAAACTCACCAGAACTCTGCACAGTCATGACAAGACTTTCCTGTTTTAAACTCCAACTCCCAATCACTGAAGACCAAAATTCCAATTGTCTTCTCAATTATGTGATGCAGATATATTTACTTAATTCATCTGCTTGTTTTCTCAGGCCTCTTTGTATTCGTACTTGGACAGCTTCCTTGTCCTTATCCTTGTGTTTATGACACAGGGTAAACCCCTCTGCTAATTTAAACCCGACACACAGAGAAGCTCACCTTGTACCATAATGTGTTAAATTTTGAGAGGCAAAGAACCATCTCAGATGCCACTACTTAAAGTAAAATTTAATAATTTTAATTCTTTAAGTCCAAACGAGAACATTAGACAACTATTTACAACTCCTTTCTCTTAAACCTATCTTTTACCTCCCACTCTACAATACTGGTCCGATTAAGATTTACAGAAAAAATCACATTTGAAAACCAGTCAGCTTTGTTGATTCTTCTTTGTATATTTTCCTCTGTAGATCTTCCTCTGTGTTTTCCTGGGTTGTCTCTTGTTCGGCCTTCAGAGAGCTATTCTGCAGGCAGTCTTTACTTGTGGGTACTCTTTGCTATTCTCCCTAACTGTTCAAAATGTCTGGTTTTATACCCCAAAACATCAGATCATTTTATTGGTTTGATGTTGTCAAAACATTAAATTCAAATTTGATTGAATTTTGGTATCTGGGGCATAATTTAAACTGATTGGCTGAATTTGAATTTGTTTTTGTACCATGGCAACAGCAATTTGTGTCAACCAAATGTTACATTTTTAAATTGATCAGTACACTCTGTGCTTTCAGTCCTTGCTAGCTTCTTCTCTCTCTCAAAGGTACAGTACACACCTAGGGGACAAAGTGAGGTCTGCAGATGCTGGAGATCAGAGATGGAAATGTGTTGCTGGAAAAGCGCAGCAGGTCAGGCAGCATCTAGGGAACAGGAGAATCGACGTTTCGGGCATTAGCCCTTCTTCAGGAATGAAGAAGGGCTAATGCCCGAAACGTCGATTCTCCTGTTCCCTAGATGCTGCCTGACCTGCTGCGCTTTTCCAGCAACACATTTCCATCTCTACAGTACACACCTACTCCTTCATAATACTTGCCTAGGTACTTATATCACTTTGCTTGTTCATTATTGCTTCTCAGCCCTCTCCAAGCTTAGCCTTTCAACCGGAAACTATTCTTACTTGGCCAAACACTATTAGTGGATTATTTTCTTTTGATTATTTGTCCTTCCCCTCCTCTACACTTTAGTCAAACCTTTCTTCTCCCCCCCCGCCAAAAGCGTAAATCATGTCCTTCCATCTGTTATTTTCCCTTTAACGTTTCACTTTCTCAGAAGCCTTTATATGTTGCTCACCAACTTTACTTCCTCTTTTCCTCGTACATGAACTTCCACATCTGATTCAATTTCCTTTTTTTCTGTCCTCCCTTTTACTTCATTGCATTTCTAACTTCCCTCATTCACCACTTGTTCTCTTCTGACTCCTTTATTTTTATGGGAGAAAGTGAGGACTGCAGATTTTGGAGATCAGTGTCAAAAGGCACCAGACTTTTTGACTCCTTTATTTTTATGTTGATTCAGTCACTCTTCTCTTTCTCTTAGCTCTTCATCTTTGAAAACAGAAGAGTAGAGGATTTCTGGTCCATAGTTTTCAGAGTTTCAGCATGTTGGAGAGCGTGAAACATTATCCATATGATGGATTAAATTGTGTAAAGGCTTGTGATATTTCTGGTTTTCATGTTTCTATATTCATCGAACATGTGGAGCAAAGTTGCAACTTGTTAATTATAGCCTTATAAGCTCATGAGTGTAATCCAAAATACATGTAAACAAATGGCCAGATTTTGCGCTCAGCAGCAAACCAACAGCACCAGCTATTCATTACCGTCAAATAACTTATCACCTGACTCCCCAGAGTCTGTCCACTACCTAAAAGTCAAAGTCAAGAGTGAAGTGGAATACTCTGAACTTGCCTGGATGGATGCAGCTCTAACAACATTTAAGAAGCTTGACAACATCAAGGAGAAAGCAGTCTGTTTGATTTGGCACCGCATCCACAGTTATCAGTTTTTACAATCACTGACACTGAGCATGTACTATCTACAAAATGCGCTGCAGGAATTCACCACAGATCCTGAGGTAGCATCTTGCAAACCCTTGACCACTTCCATCCAGAAGGTCAAGGGCAGCAGATACATGGGGATACCACCACTTTCAAACTTCCCTCCATACCATTTACTGTTTTGACTTGGAAATATATCATGAAGGGGAAATGCCAATGCCTGACTGGGATGGACAAAATCAGAAGTCACATGACACCAGGTTATAGTCCAACAGGTTTATTTGAAATCACAAGCTTTCAAAGCACTGCTCCTTTGTCACCTGACAATTTCAAATAAACCTGTTGGAAAATAACCTGGTGTCATGTGACTTCTGACTTTGGAAATATAACGTCACCTGTTCAGTGTCACTGGAGCAAGGTCCTGGAACTCCCTTCCAAATCATATTGTGGGTGTATCCCCAGCACAGCTGTTCAGGAAGACAGCTCATCACTCACTACTGAAGTGTACCCAATGATGGGCAAGAAATGCTAGTCTTGCCTATCCGCTGAATATTTTTTGTTTAAGGGCTTGCCATCAAATTTCCACAGAAACTTTCACAAGAAATGACCATGCATGAAATCTTGCACCAAAGTGAGCAGGTCAAATAAAATCTTTCTCTTTCCAAGGTAGAAATGTCTACCATGGAAAGTTACTAGGGGGACATAGGTTTAAGGTAAAAGTGAGTAAGTTTAAAGGAGATGAGAGGTAAGTTTTTACACAGGGTGGTAAGTGTCTGGAATGTGCTGCCAGAGGAGATGGTGGAGGTGATTGCAATAGCAACACTTAAGAGGCATCTTGACAGATACATGAATAGGCCGGGGACAGAACATTATAGACCGCACTGAAGCAAAAGATTTTTAGTTTAGAAAGAGTCAGCGCAGTCTTGTTGGACTGAAAGGCCTTGTCTTATGATGTTCTGTTCTTTGTTTATTGTTTTAAACAACCAGACTGAAGATCCATTAATTAACAGCATAGCTTTTGAATTAGGAGCTCTCAGAATATTTTAGTTTCAAATCAGGAACAGAAAATAAAGAAAAATGGGGTTGTGTGTGTGTGTGTGAGAGAGAGAGAGAGAGAGAGATTAAAAAAAACAAGAACATTTAAATCAATATTTTGTTTTTAAAATCCCCCAACAATAATTAAAATCTAAAGAAATAAGACTCCTCCACTTGGATGAGTCAGTTTTCCATGTCCTATAAATAATTTCTATCGAACAAAGCTTGGTTATTCTATTATATAAAGGACAAGCCTGAACCTTTTCTGGAATAAAAACAAAATACTGTGGATGCTGGAAATCTGAAGTAAATACAAAAAGTGCTGGTATTCCAGTAAACCTGGCAGCATCTTCGGACAGAGAAACAGAGTTAACATTTTGAGTCTGGTATGACTCTTCGTGACTCTTCAGTCACAGATATTGCCAAATCTGCTGAGTTTCTGAACCTTTGCTAACCTGTTTTCTGGGTATCCATTGGGTTAAATATGCTAGTTTCACACCTTTCAATATATTTTGCCTAGTCTGTGCAACATACTGATTAAAGCTTCTGGACGAATTTGGTAGTTGGGACTTCGTGATTTCCATGCTTAACTGCACAGTTTTAGGCAAGGTGGAGGAGTTGTGATGATGTCACTGGACCAACAATCTATAGCCCCAACCCAATGCTGTGGGAACATGGGCTCTTGAGTCTCACCATCTTAAATTAGAACTTAATAAAAATCTGGAATTATAAAAAGGCTGATCTAATAGCTGATTGGCATAAGATCCCATCTGGTTTACTGATGAGCTTTAGGAAAAGAAATCTGCCATCCCTACCAGGTCTGATATGACTCCATATCCTCAGAAATGTGATTGATTCTTAACTGGTTCTCTAGTCCATTTCAGATTGCATCAGGTAAAAGTCAGTTAGAGATGTGCAACAAATATCAACCTTGCTAGCGACAGCCATGTTCCACATCTGATTAAAAGGAACTTGTTGTTAATTGTGATCAGTGCTGCTCACCTTGCTGTTCATTCTACAGCAAAAATCAAGCCCAAGGTCTTTGAATAAATTTGGTTCAGAAAGGTGATCTCAGTATTTATTAATTATTCTATCAAGAAATTTACACCTTATATCCTATGATGATTGTGGTTTAATTTTCATCTCAGTAATTTGCAGTAATGCGATTATAATTATACAGGATTGAGGACAGTTGTTGAGGAGCTCGAACTAGAACGGAACAGACTGCAGGAACAAATCCTAATGCTGGAAGAGCGCTATCAGGACCTGGAGGGCAAAGCACAGCTCCGTGCCAGAATAGAATTCCATCAGGTAAGGATCAAAAGGGTGAACTGGTTCCAGTTTTGTGAGTAGCTTGATGTAGGACAGTTCTTGTTATGAAAAGACCAAGAATGTAATAGAAATGTTGTTTGGTAAATATAGTTTAGAAGAAAAAAGTGAGTTTGAGCAATTAATATTCTGAAATGTCATGGAGCAATCCTCCACTATGTGCTTTATAGTCAGGCTAGTAGTATTTTATGTCAACTTTTACAATAAAATCATGCGTATGGTGTGTTTTCCTTTTAAACAGTTTGACATCTGTCATTTACAAAACACGTTGAACAAAAGTCGAGTCAATTTTTTTTATTTTTAATTCAGTTTGGAGAATTAATCTATTTGGAGGTTTGGAAGCCATGATCAGCAGAGCAGTTGAATAAATCCAGCCTTCTGTTACCGACAGAGATGGAGTTGTAAATTTTCTGTTTGCTGATGCCATTTTATATTGTCTTAAACATTGCTCATTGGCATATAAAGACCAGACTATTTGATTATTTGCCAATATTGACTACTTGAATTGTTAAAACTTTAATCATGAATGTATGAAAATACTTAAATTCAAGGATTCAGTAACTAGGCCTTCTAATGCAGGTGACCTTTGGTGTATGTGAAGAGGGGCAGCCACTGAGGGTTCTCCACACTGAGGTGTGTTTGACCTTGCTTTATGTTTGAGGTGATGAATAAAAGTTGCAGTGTATTCTTGGTTATGTACTGTCAGGTCTGCTTTCCATATATACGTAGGTATTTTGCCTAGCTTTGACATTTTAAAATTGTCATTGTGTTGGTAGTTAGATCTAAATACATTAAAAAATGATTTGGAGGTGCCAGTGTTGGACTGGCGTGGACAAACTTATAAATCACACAACACCAGATCACAGTCCCAACAGGTTTATTTGGAAGCACTAACTTTTGCTATAAATTCCATGTCTTTTGGTCCTGCTCCACAACCACCTGATGAAGAGGCAGTGCCTCAAAAGCTAGTGCTTCCAAATAAACCTGTTGGGACTATAACCTGGCATTGTGTGATTTTTAGGAGAAAGTGAGGACTGCAGATGCTGGAGATCAGAGCTGAAAAATGTGTTGCTGGAAAAGCGCAGCAGGTCAGGCAGCATCCAAGGAGCAGGAGAATCGACGTTTCGGGCATAAGCCCTTCTTCAGGAATGAGGAAGGTGTGCCAAGCAGGCTAAGATAAAAGGTAGGGAGGAGGGACTTGGGTGGGGTGGGGGGTGCGTTGGGAATGCGTTAGGTGGAAGGAGGTTAAGGTGGGGGGTGGAGAGGTCGGGAAGAAGAGACCTCACCACCAAGGATATATTTCCCTCCCCTCCCCTATCAGCGTTCCGGAAAGAACACTCCCTCCGTGACTCCCTCGTCAGGTCCACACCCTCCACCAACCCAACCTCCACTTCCGGCACCTTCCCTTGCAACCGCAAGAAATGCAAAACTTGCGCCCACATCTTCCCCCTCACTTCCCTCCAAGGCCCCAAGGGATCCTTCCATATCCGTCACAAATCACCTGCACCTCCACCCACATCATTTACTGCATCCGTGCACCGGATGTGGCCCCCTCTACATTGGGGAGACAGGCCGCCTACTTGCGGAACGTTTCAGAGAACACCTCTGGGACACCTGCACCAACCAACCCAACCACCCCGTGGCTGAACACTTTAACTCCTCCTCCCACTCCGCCATGGACATGCAGGTCCTTGGCCTCCTCCATCGCCAGACCATGGCAACACGACGCCTGGAGGAAGAGCGCCTCATCTTCTGCCTAGGAACCCTCCAACCGCAAGGGATGAATGCAGATTTCTCTAGCTTCTTATTTCCCCTCTACCCACCTTATCTCAGTCCCAACCTTTGGACTGAGCACCGCCTTCTTGACCTGCAAACTTCTTCCCGACCTCTCTGCCTCCACCCCCTCTCCGGCCTATCACCCTCACCTTAACCTCCTTCCACCTATTGCATTCTCAACGCCCCTCCCCCAAGTCCCTTCTCCCTACCTTTTATCTTAGCCTGCTTGGCACACCTTCCTCATTCCTGAAGAAGGGCTTATGCCCGGAACGTCGATTCTCCTGCTCCTTGGATGCTGCCTGACCCGCTGCACTTTTCCAGCAACACATTTTTCAGCTTGTGAGATTTTTAACTACATTAAGAAAACCAAGTATGACAGGACTTGACAGGAAATAATTCTGAACAGTGGGAACAAATGCAGATTATACGAGTGTCTAAAACTTCAAATATATTTATAAAAATACATCATTTTAATTTTTTCAGAATAGATAATTACATTGTACATAACAACAGATATCTCTCAAGTAGAAAATGTGACAACTGGCATCATATTTTGAAAACAAATGATTTCACGTTCCTCCCTCTTTATAAATTACAGTTGCCAAGATCTAGTACATATTGTACACAGCAGCCTTGATCTGACAAAATAATGGAATAGACTGAAAAGATTTAATGACTGACCTCTGGTTCTCACATTCTTAGATATACTTTGGTGGGTTCAAAAGCCAGCATAATATAAATTTAAAAGCAATCTTATAGAAGTAATGAACTTGACTTACACATTTTTCACCCAAACATTTCATGAACTGCACCCTGATAAGTCACTGACCATTTTTGTATAAACCCCGAGGAGTCTTTCTGGCTCACTCTGGGACAAACTTAGCAGGAGAGCCTTGACTGAGCACCACCTCCACCACTCCTGACTGATATTGGGATGACAAGGATTATGTTCTGAATTTAGCCCTTTGAGCCTGCTCTGCCTTTTAATATGACATTCATAAAGAACAGGAAGCTAGATAAAGGTGAAGGGATAGCATTCTCTTGAAATATGGAATTGGTACTAAAGTTAGAGATAACCTTAATTGAGGAAACCATTTGATTTGATCTTACTAGATGGCAAAGCTTGAGAATCAAATGCCTTATTGCTCTTCCTAATTTGATGTATCATGGAGTTTATCATACATGTGCTGGTTCTACAAAAGTGCTATCTGATTAATTTCACTGCTGTGCTATGATAAAAGCTGTTCACTGCTGCTCCCTTGCTGTTTCCCCATATAAGTTTGATCACTGTTAGCTATTTTAGGGGTGGCACACTGGTTCATAGAACATTTCAGCACAGTACAGGCCCTTCGGCCCTTGATTTTGCGCCAACCTGTGGAAACAATCTGAAGCCTATCTATCCTACACTATTCCGTTTTCATCCATATATTTATCCAATGACCAATTAAATGCCCTTAAAGTTGGCGAGTTTACTACTGTTGCAGGCGGTGCGTTCCACACTCCTACTACTCTAATTAAACAAACTACCTCCGACATCTATAGAACATAGAACAATACAGCACAGAACAGGCCCTTCGGCCCACGATGTTGTGCCAAACATTTGTCCTAGCTTAAGCACCCATCTATGTACCTATCCAATTGCCGCTTAAAGGTCACCAAAGATTCTGACTCTACCACTCCCACAGGCAGCGTATTCCATGCCCCCATCACTCTCTGTGTAAAGAACCCACCCCTGACATCTCCCCTATACCTTCCACCCTTCACCTTAAATTTATGTCCCCTTGTAACACTCTGTTGTACCTGGGGAAAAAGTTTCTGACTGTCTACTCTATCTATTCCTCTGATCATCTTATAAACCTCTATCAAGTCACCCCTCATCCTTCGCCGTTCCAACGAGAAAAGGCCTAGCACTCTCAACCTATCCTCGTACGACCTATTCTCCATTCCAGGCAACATCCTGGTAAATCTTCTCTGCACCCTTTCCAAAGCTTCCACATCTTTCCTAAAGTGAGGTGACCAGAACTGCACACAGTACTCCAAATGTGGCCTAACCAAAGTCCTGTACAGTTGCAACATCACTTCACGACTCTTGAATTCAATCCCTCTGCTAATGAATGCTAATACACCATAGGCCTTCTTACAAGCTCTATCCACCTGAGTGGCAACTTTCAAAGATCTATGAACATAGACCCCAAGATCCCTCTGTTCCTCCACCTCACTAAGAACCCTACCGTTAACCCTGTATTCCGCATTCTTATTTGTCTTTCCAAAATGGACAACCTCACACTTGGCAGGGTTGAACTCCATCTGCCACTCCTCAGCCCAGCTCTGCATCATATCTAAGTCCCTTTGCAGCCGACAAGAGCCCTCCTCACTATCCACAACTCCACCAATCTTCGTATCATCTGCAAATTTACTGACCCACCCTTCGACTCCCTCTTCCAAGTCATTAATAAAAATTACAAACAGCAGAGGACCCAGAACTGATCCCTGCGGAACTTCACTTGTAACTGGGCTCCAGGCTGAATATTTACCATCTACCATCACTCTCTGACTTCGACCGGTTAGCCAGTTTTCTATCCAATTGGCCAAATTTCCCTCTATCCCATGCCTCCTGACTTTCCGCATAAGCCTACCATCTGTCCTATATCTATCACCCCTCAATTTAAGGCTATGTTCCCTCGTGCTAGCAATCACCATCCGAGGAGAAAGGCTCTCAGTGTCCAACTAAACTAACCCTCTGATTATCTTATATGTCTCAATTAAGTCACCTCTCAACCTTCTTCTCTTTAATGAAAACAGCCTCAAGTCCCTCAGCCTTTCCTCGTAAGACCTTCCCTCCATACCGGGCAACATCCTAGTAAATCTCCTCAGAATGAGTGGCACAGTGGTATGGGCGGCATGGTGGCACAGTGGTTAGCACTGCTGCCTCACAGCGCCAAAGACCCGGGTTCAATTCTCGCCTCAGGCGACTCTCTGTGTGGAGTTTGCACATGCTCCCCGTGTCTGCGTGGGTTTCCTCCAGGTGCTCCAGTTTCCTCCCACAATCCAAAAATGTGCAGGTTAGGTGAATTGGCCTGGCTAAATTGCCCGTAGTGTTAGGTGTAGGAGAATGGGTTGGGTTGCTCTTCGGCGGGTCAGGATGGACCTGTTGGGCCGAAGGGCCTGTTTCCACACTGTAAGTAATCTAATCTAAGTAATCTAATCTAATCTAACCCTTTTCAAAGCTTCCACATCCTTCCAATAATGCAGTGACCAAAACTGTATGCAATACTCCCAAGTGCAGCCACACCAGTGTTTTGACCAGCTGCAGCATGACCTCGGTGCTCAAAACTCAGTCCCTCTACCAATAATCGCTAACACACCGTATGCCTTTTTAACAATCCTATCAACCTGGGTGGCACCTTTCAGGGACCTATGTACATGGACATTAGGATCAGTCTGCTCTTCTACACTACCAAGAATCTTACCACTCTTTATTCCTGTTACTCCTTCTGAAGTGAATCACCTCACACTTTTCTGCATTAAACTCCATTTGCCACCTCACAGCACAGCTCTGCAGCTTATCTATGTCCCTCTGTAACCTGCAACATCCTTTAGCACTATCCACACCTCCATCAACCTTTGTGTCATCCCCAAACTTACTAACCCATCCTTCTATGCCCTTATCTAGGTCATTTATAAAAATGACACACAGCAGTGGACCCAAAACAGATCCGTGCAGTACACCACTAGTAACTGAATTCCAGGATGAACATTTCCTATCAACCTCTGTCTTCTTTCAATTAGCCAATTTCTGATCCAAACCGCTAAATCACTCTCAATCCCATGCCTCCGTATTTTGTGCAATATCCTACCGTGCGGAACCTTATCAAGCACCTTACTGAAATCCACATACACCACATCAACTGCTTTATCCTCAGCCACCTGTTTGGTTGCCTTCTCAAAGAACTCAATAAGGTTTAAGAGGCACGACGTACTCTTCACAAAACAGTGTTGAATATCCCTAATCATCTTATTCCTCTCTCGATGATTATAAATCCTATCTCTTATAACTTTTTCCAACACTTTACCCAGAACTGAAATAAGGATCACTGGTCTATAATTACCAAGGTTGTCTTGACTCCCCTTCTTGAACAAGGGGACAACATTTGCTATCCTCTAGTCTTCTAGCACTGTTCTTGTAGACAATGATGACATAAAGATCAAAGCCAAAGGCTCTGCAATCTCCTCCCTGGCTTCCCAGAGAATCGTAGAATAAATCTTATCTGGCTGAGGGAACTTATAAATGTCCACACTTTCCAGAATTGCTAACACCGCCTCCTTGTGAACCTCAATCCCTTCTAGTTTAGCAGCCTGTATCTCAGTATTCTCCTCGACAACATTCTTTTTCCAGTGTGAATACTGACGAAAAATATTCATTTTGCGCTTCTTCTATCTCCTCTGACTCCCCACACTACCTCTCACTACTATCCTTGATTGGCCCTAATCTTACTCTTGTCATTGTTTTATTCCTGATATACCCATAAAGCTTTAGGATTTCCTTGATCCTATCTGCCAATGACTTGCTATGTCCCCTCAGGCTCCTCTTAGTTCTCTCTTTAGGTCTTTCCAGGTTAGCTTGTAACTCTCAAGTACCTAAACGAGCCTTTGCATCTCATCCTAACATAAAAGCCTCCTTTGCCCTCTTGACAAAAAGTTCAACTTCCTTTGTAAATCATGTCTCCCTCGCTCGACCACTTACTCCTTGCCTGACAGGTACATACGTATCATAGCTGTTCCTTGAATAAGCTCCACATTTCAATTATGCCCATCCCCTGCTGTTTCCTTCCCCATCCTATGCATCCTAAATCTTGCCCAATTGCATCAAAATTGCCTTTTCCCTCTGTATAACTCTTGACCTGCAGTATATACCTATCAAAACATAACCAAATTGTGGTCACTATAACCAAAGTGTTCACCTCCCTCCAAATCTAACAACTGGCTGGGTGCTAATCCATCTAATCTGCATAATTTTGAACTATGGGAAACGGAAGCACTCTGTGGAAGTCCATACAGACACTGGGGACAATGTGCAAACTATACACAGACAGTCACCCAAAGCTAGAATGAAAAGGGTCTGTGGCGTTGTGAGTCAGCAGTGCTTAACAAAGAGAGCACTAACTAGAGTACCAAAGGGATCTAGAAGGAAGAAAAATAATTGTGAAACAGTAGTAGGTGGGATCTGTTATTGTAAGAGTGAAAAGATTACCTAACTAAAAGATGAAGAGCTAGCTGTGAAGTAACCTAATTTCGGCAGTAACAAATTTGTGACCTTCTGGTGAAATTACCATCTTAGAATTGACAGTACAGTTGAAAAAAAATCTGCTGAGGTTTCATGAACCATAGACAATAGATATAGAATGTAGGGAAATAGACGGTGACATCTTGAAAAATGCCCATATTACAGAGGAGGAAGTGCTAGATGTCTTGAAACGCATATATGGATAAGTCTCTAGGACCTGTCAGGTGTACTCTCAAACTCTGTGGGAATCTAGGGAAATGATTGCTGGGCCTCTTCTCGAGATAATTGTATCATCGATTGTCACAGGTCAGGTGCCAGAAGACTGGAGTTTGGCTAACGTCATGCCACTGTTTAAGAAAGGTGGTAAGGACAAGCCAGGGAACTATAGACCAGTGATCCTGACATCGGTGGTGGGCAAGTTGTTGAAGGGACTCCTGAAGGACAGGATGTAGGTGTATTTGGAAAGGCGAAGACTGATTAGAGATAATCAACATGGCTTTGTGCGTGGGAAATCATGTCTCACAAACTTGATTGAGTTTTTTTGAGGAAGTAACAAAGAGGATTGATGAAGGCAGAGAGGTAGATGTAATCTATATGGACTTCAATAAGGCGTTCGACAAGGTTCCCCATAGGAGACTGATAAGCAAGGTTAGATCTCACGGAATACAGGGAGAACTAGCCATTTGAATACAGAACTGGCTCAAAGGTAGAAGACAGAGGGTGGTGGTGGAGGTTGTTTTTCCTACTGGAGTTTGTGACCAGTGGAGTGCCACAAGGATCAGTGCTGGGTCCACTGCTTTTCATCATTTATATAAATGATTTGGATGTGAGCATAAGGGTATAGTTAAGTTTACAGATGATACCAAAATTGGAGATGTAGTGGACAGCAAAGAAGGTTACCTTGGATTACAACAGGATCTTGACCAGATGGGCCAATGGACTGAGAAATGGCAGATGGAGTTTAATTCAGATAAATGCGAGGTGCTGCATTTTGGGAAAGCAAATCTTAGCAGGACTTATACACTTAACGGTAAGGTCTGAGGGAGTGTTGCTGAACAAAGAGACCAGTTCCTTGAAAGTGGAGTCACAGGTGGATAGGATAGTGAAGAGGCATTTGATATGCTTTCCTTTTATTGGTCAGTGTGTTGAGTACAGGAGTTGGGAGGTCATGTTGTGGCTATACAGGACATTGGTTCGGCCACTTTTGGAATATTGCATGCAATTCTGGTCGTCTTCCTATCGGAAAGATGTTATGAAACTTGAAAGTGTTCAGATAAGATTTCCAAGGATGTTGCCAGGGTTGGAGAATTTGAGCTATAGGGAGAGGTTGAATGGGCTAGGGCTGTTTTCCCTGGACAGTCGGAGACTGAGGGGTGACTTATAAAGGTTTTTAAACTCATGAGGGGCATGGATAGGATAGATAGATAAAGTCTTTTCACTGGGGTGGGGGGAGTCCAGAACTAGAGGGCACAGGTTTAGGGTGAGAGGGGAAAGATATAAAAGAGACTTAGGGGCAATGTTTTCATGCAGAGGGTGGTGCATGAGGGTGGAATGAGCTGCCAGAGGAAGTGGTGGAGGTTGGTACAATTGCAACATTTAAGAGGCATCTGGATGGGTATAGGAATAGGAAGGGTTTGGAGGGATATGGGCCAATTGTTGGCAAGTGGGTCGAGATTGAGTTGGGATATCTGGTCGGCATGGACGAGTTGGACCGAAGCGTCTGTTTCCGTGCTGTACATCTCTATGACTCTAATTGGGGCAGACAGGCCATTTGGACCTTTTGAGTGTGTGGTGCTGGAAAAGCACAGCAGGTCCGGCAACATTCGAGGAGCAGGAGAATCGATGTTTCGGGCAAAAGCCTTTCCATCAGAAATTCCTGATGAAGGGCGTTTGCCCGAAGCATCGATTCTCCTGTTCCTCGGATGCTGCCTGACCTACTGTGCTTTTCCAGGGCCGCACTGTCGACTCTAATCTCCAGCATCTGCAGTCCTCACTTTCGCCCGTTTGGCCTTTTGAGCCTGTTACACCATTCAATATGATGATGGATGATCCAACTTGTCCCCTGTTTCGGCTTTTACGCCATACTCTTTGATTCCTTCAGCTCTAAGACCTACCTCTAATTTTTTCTTGAAAATATTTTCATGTTTTTGCTTGGCTGCCCTCTGTGGCAGGGAATGACCGACTCCATTTCCTTCGAGTGTGATCCTTTGTTCTGGATTCCCTAGTCATTAGGAACACTTTTCCTGTGTCTACTCTGTCTATTCCTATAGAATTTCTAAACTCCAGTGAATCCTAACTGTCCTACTCTCTCCATACCTCAGCCCTGCCATTCCAAGAATCAGTCTTTGTTGCACTCCCATCATAGCCAACACATCCTTCCTCTGAAAAGGAGACCAAAACTGCACATAATAGTCCAGATGTGTTCTCACCAACTCCCTGTATAATTGCAGTAAGGCTTCCCTTGCTCCTGTGAAGACCAACATACCATTTGCCTTCTTTACCGTCCGCTGCACCTGCATGCTTACTTTCAGTGACTGGTGTACGAGGGCATTCAGGTGTTGTTGTGCTTCCTGCTTTCCGGATCTTTTCCTGTTCAGAAAATAATCTATCTCCCTGTTTTTGCCACTAAAATGGAATCGGTTTATACTTCATCTACTGTACATTGCCCACTCGATGAACTGTTCAAATCACCCTGCAGCATCTCTGCATCTTCATTACATTTCACCCTCCCAACAGCTGTATATCATCTGTAACATTGGAGACAATAATTTTAGTTCCCAAATCTAATTCATTATTTGTTCTGACAGTTTGTTTCTACCTGCTAACTAGTTTTCTATCCATGTCAGTACACACCCCAATTCCTAGCACTTTAATTTTAGATGCTAATCTTTAGTGTGCAACCTTACCAAAAGCCTTCTGAAATCTAATGGCTGATATATTTCTAACCTTCTGAAACCTCCTAAAAGTAAAGCACATCCACTAGCTACCCCTTATCAACTCTCATTAAATTCAGTCAAAATTTCAGTGTTTTTGTCAAGCATGATTTCCTTTTTGTAAATTCATGATGACTCTATTTAGTCCTGTCACTGTTTCCAAATTCTGTGCTGTTAAATCTTTTATAACAAAATCTAGCATTTTTCCTACTATTGATGTCAGGTTAACTGGTCTATAATTCCATGCTTTTTCTCTACCTCCTTTTCTTAAATAATGGGATTGCTTTTGTTTTAATTCATTCATGTGATGTGGGCCACTGACTAAACTAACACTTATTGCTCTACTCTAATTATGGAAATAGCAGTTAAGAGCCAACCACATTGCTGTTACATGTAACGCAGACCAGTTAAGGATAGTAGTTTCCTCCCCCAAAGGACATTAGTGTGAACCAAATGGGTTTTTCCGACAAATGACCATGATCTATATCATGATTAGACTCTTAGTTCCAGAATTTTATTGAATTCAAATTCACTATCTGCCTTGGTGATTTTGAACCCAGGTTCCCAGAACATTATGTTGGTCTCTATATTAAAGTCTGGCAATAAACCCCAAGTCTATCACCTACACATTAGCTACGCTCCAATCATAGAATTGCTCTAGGGTCTATAGAATCTTGAAAGGTGATCACTGATGCATCACTGTTTACAACACCGTGTTCTTAATTACTCTGGCGTTTAGGTCATAACACCATAAGATATAAGAGTAGAAGTATGCCAATTAGCCCATTGAGTCTTCTTCACCATTAGGTCGTGGCTGACCTATTTCTAACCCTGTTCTCCTGCCATCTCCCTGTAAACTTTGATCCTATTATGAATCAAGAACCTATCTATCTCTGTCCTAAATATACTCGAAAACTTTGCCTCCACAGCCTTTTGCAACAGAGTACCAGAGATTCACCGTCCTCCAGCTGAAGAAATTCTTCTTCATTTTGGTTCTAAATTGCCTTCACTCTGAAGCTGTACCCTTGGGGGTCCTAGTTTCTCTGACTAGTGGAAATATCCTTTCAGCGTTCACTTTATCCAGGTCTCTCCATATCTGAACAAGAGAACGCCAGGGCACAGGAACAGGCTTTTCAGCCCATGAAGGCTGCACCTATATGTGGCATCTTTCTAAAGTAAAAAACCTTTTGCTTCTGCACGGTCTATATCTTTGTCAAGGTGCCTCCTAAATATTGAAACTTACAGAAGCACATATAATATCAATGAGATAACTCCCCACCCCCAATCAAAATCCTTTTTCACTGCATCAAGACCCAGAGTCCTCAACCGCTCCTCATACGACAAGCCCTTTATCCTTGCAATCATTCTTGTAAACCTTCCTTAGATACAGGACCCAAAACTGCGCTCAGTATTCCAGATACAGTCTGATCAGAGCCTTATACAGCCTCAGCAGTATATCCCTGCTGTTGTATTTTAGCCCACTTGAAATGAATGCTAACATTGTATTTGTTTTCGCCTTCCTGGCTACCAACAAATTTGGATGTTAGCCTTAAGAGAATCCTGAACTAGGACTCCTAAGTCTCTTCGTGCTTAAGATTTCGAAGCCTTTCCCCATTTAGAAAGTAGTCATTCTTCCTACTGAAGTGCATGGCCTCACTCTTTCCCACATTGTATTCCATTTGTCACTTACATGTCCTGGGATTTCTTGACCTTTAATCCCATCAAATCCTAAAATACATTTTCCCTACTGATACTGATTTCCTTCAGTTCCTTCCTGTTACAAGTTCCTGTGTTCCCCAACAATTTTGTGACATTATTTGTGTCGTCCTTTGTGAAAACAAAACCAAAATATATCTTGATCTACCATGTTTGTTCCTCATTCTTAATCTGATTGTGAAGGGGCCGACATTTGTCTTAATTTGTTTTTCTTTACAAGCTTTTACAATTAATTTTTGTATGTGATCGGAAGCATACACTCATACTCTCTTTCCCCCTTTGCATTTACAAACCATGCAGTCATGCATTGGATCTTTCCTCCTTACAGAGATCAGGTTACTTTGACCCTCTCTACCAGAACTCTTTCCATATCATTCCTAATATTTCATGTATCTGAAATAAATATAACAAACTTCTCAATTCCAATTTCTTTATATCTTTAAAATGATCTCTGTCCCTTTATCCCGTACATAAACTCCTCAGACTTTCAAGGAAATATCTGCTTGTAATAATCAGGACATACAGACTGTTGGGATGATTTGGAGTTCCTGTGTTTGCAGTCAGTGCATCTTGTAAAAATCATCACTGAGTGGAAAATTAAATAGTGTATCTGTGATTTCCTGAGTGTTAGAATCATGTGCTCACCCCCCAACATGAATTGCTTAGAAGAGCATGTGAGGGGAAAATTGTGGTGAGTCAGTTGCTCCTCTTTGCTCTACAAATCTTTTGCTTTGTTGAATGTTCAAGAAAAAGGTTGCCTTTAAATGCCCACCATTATAGTTCTTAAATCAGAGACAGCAAAGTAGATTTCACAAAAATTGAAGAAGTGATTGTGTTTGTTTTTGTCTTTGTGTTTAATCTTTTAAAATAGCAGATATGCATTTATTTTCACTGTTGAAAAATGATGCCATAAAGACATTAAACTTGACTGATGTGGCTGAGTACTTTCAAATGGGTTGAATCAATTCAAGTTGAAGAAGTTTGATATAATTGGAAGCATTCTATTTTGTAGCCTTAATTTCTTGTTTCTGCAAACCAAAATGTCATGTGTAAAGTTAAATTTTGAAACTGAAACTTTGGATTAAAGAAGGCATGAGAAACACAGTTTAGTCTAAACCTGCTGAAAAGCTACTCTATTCTACTCTTAAAACCTTTCCTTTCTGATGCAGAGTGAATCCGAACGGTTGCAAAATCAACTGTCCCTTGTGAGAAGCCAACAAAGCCGTGATTTTGAGCAACACCAACATCTTATTTCCAATCTGAACGAACAGTTGAAAGGGTAAGAACATTAAACTGTATATATCAAATTGATACAGAATGCAATTATTGTTCGTATTTGAATTTTCAGAGGGTTTTTTTCATATTATGGATATTACAGCTTGGTGTCCTTCACATTCTTTTGAGTATTGGTTTTAAGAAGGTTTATGTAACACTTGTTTGTCTAAAAATGGTATCAAGCTTTCCCACTGGAAGAAAGGTCCTGGATGAATAATTTTATTTTGTCCAACTAAAGGTTTTTTCTACTCCTTATGATAGACCTTTTGTTGGTCAAGGCAACCTTTTTAATTGAATGAGATAAGACAAAGTTGGAATGTTACATATGCCAAACTGTTGAATTTTCATTATTTTTGTTTCTATTCTTTTATCAATGGCTTGATAATGACTTTTGGAAATTGGAACAGCTTATGGTAGAAAGAATAGACTGGACCAACTAGGCTTTGTCTGTTTTTGAGACCAACCTGGAGACTAATTCAGGCTGAGCCTTGGATTAAAAAGGTTCTAATAGAGACAGTGACCCCAGGAAGAGTATTGTGTTTAAACAAATAGGAGAAGTTGGGGCATCTCATTGGGTCAGGAGTTTTGTTTTAATCCATTTGCTTCATGAACTGCAGCTGCTAAAAGGCTCGAGCACCCAGGTAAAACCCATGTCCATCTCTCTTGTGTGTCTCACATCCTGAAGTGTACAAAATACTTAGAGATAGACAGGATAAATGCAGGTCAAATGATTCCCCTGGTTGGAAGTCTAGAACTGGAAACGCCAATTTACAATAAGAACAAAACTGTCTAGGATTGAGATGAAGGTTTTGAATTTTAGGAATTCTTTGCTGCAAAGGGCTATGGAAACTTGGTCTTTTGAGTATTTGTGCTGTAGAGGTTGACAGATTTCTGATACCAGAAAAATATTCCTTCTTGAAAACATTCAGTTTCGGCTTCAACTACTTTCTATGGCGGAGAGTTCTGTAGGCTTCCCGTTCTGAGTGAAGGCCTTTCTCCTCATCTCAGACCTAAATGGCCCACCCAGTATCTTTAAGCTTTAACCCCTTGTTCTGGGCTCACCCTAGTCATCAGGAACATGCTTCTTGTGTTTACCCTGTCCAGTCCTGTTAGGATTTCATAGGTTTCTAGGAGATCACCCCAATCCATTAGTTAGAGGGACATGGGGATGATTTGGGAAAATTAGCTGCTGTGGATGGTCAGCCGTGATCGTATTAAATGGTGGAGCAGGCTCAATGGGCTGAATGGCCTATTCTTGCTCCTGTGTTCCTCACAATCCTGACTTTGGCAGGGTTATTAGGGAAATGCAGGAAAACTGGAATGGTCAAGTGCCTCTTGAGGGTTGGCTATCTTCTGTCTTTCGGCAGACACAGTACAGTCGGATGAAATAGTACACACAAAAAATTACATTAGCCGTCAGCTGGAGGACAGTGTCAGTGTCCTGGCGCGCCACAATCCTTTTAGGAGGGCATTGAGGACTCCGAGAGGGTGCGGCGAAGATTTCTCAGGACATTCTGGAGTGAGGGGCTTCAGTTCACGTGGGGAGAGACTGTGAGGAGCTGGGACCGTCCTCCTCAGAAGGTTAAGGGAAAAATTGAGTTGGGGTGTTCAAAATCACTGGGGATTTTGATCAAGTTGATGAGGGGCAGGAGAGTCAGTCACCAGAGGCCACGGATTGGAGAGAATTGAGAGAATCCTGTTCTGGTGTACTGCATACAGTTCTGGTTGCCACTTACAGGAAGAATATTGTTAAACTGACGAAGGTTCAGAAGAGATTTACTAGGATGTTGCTGGGAACGGAGGGTTTGAGTTATGTAGAAAGGGTGGATAGGCTGGGAGTTTATTCAGTGGAGCGTAGGAGGTTGAGGGGTGATCGTAGAGAGATTTATAAAATCATAAAAATATAGATAAGGTGAATGTCAAGTGTCTTTTCCTTAGGATGCGGAATTTCAAGACTAGGCACATTTTTAAGCGGGAGGAGAAAGATTTAAAAAAGATAAGGGGCAATTTTGTTTTTACAGAGAATGTACGTGTGTAACGAATGAACTTCCGGGGAAATGGTGTATGCGGGTAAAGCTACAATGCTTAAAAGACGTTTAGATTAAACAGAAATGTTTGGAGGGATATGGGCCAAGTGCAGGCAGGTGAGACTAGTTTAGTTTGGGCTTATGGTTGGCATGGGCTGGCTGGACTGAAGGGATTGTTTTCATGCTGTAATACTCTATGACTCAAAACGAAGGCTGACTGTTAGTGAGGTCAGTAGCTTGGAATTGCTGCTGGCAAGTTTGGAAGAGACCCTTGTGTTCAGATAGGTGACAGTTGTTGAAGTGTGTTTGAGACTTCAGCAAGACAAGAAAGAAAGTTGATGTTTTGAACTGTGTTGCCTGAGCAATGGTTCTGGTCTGCTGCTGAGACAGCATGAAGATTTGAAAAGTGCTTGCTACTGTGGTGCACCAACTTCTCGAAGCCCAAAGATCAGACAGCTATAAAAGTATTTTCTTTGACTGGGCAAACTGAGAAAATTACCCTAATCAATGTTTTCAGAAAGAGCAGCCAATGAATCACACTGGAGCCAGCATCCTTGCAAATAGTTTTGCTATTGCGATTGGGATGAATTTAACTAGTCTTACAGGGAGAGGGGACACAGCTATGATGAAATGGAGATACAGCTATGTTGAGTGTCGCAAGAGTAAAGCAATGGTGAATGCTCTTTAACATTAGGAATGCAATAGGTAAGGCTGATGAGTTAAAGGCATGGATTGACACATGAAAGTGTGATATTGTCATTGCAGAAACATGGTTGAGGGAAGGACAGGACTGGAAACTCAACATTCTGAGTGGATCTTTGTGAGTCAGAGAAGGGTGTAAAAAGAATGGTGGAGTAGCACCATTAATGAATGAGTCAATTACTGCAATAAGGAGAGATGATATCTTGGAAGGGTCTTCAAACATGGCTTTATGATTAGAATTTAGCAATGTTAAGGAGGTAGTCTCATTACTGCGAGTATACTCTAGGCCCCAAAGAGTCAATGAGAACCAGAGGAGCAAATATGTAGACAGTTCACAGAGATATGTAAGAGTAATAATTGGATAATTATTCTAGGGGATGGTATTGTAAAGGGTTTTAATGGAATGGATTTCTTGGACTATATCCAGGGGGGGGTTTTGTTTCAATGTATAGGTCAAACAAGGGACAGCACAGTGCTGAATCTGGTTCTGGGAAAAGAACCCGGGCGGGTGTTTTATCTGGCAGTGGTGGGGGAGACGGGCAGGGTGGTACATTTTAGCGATATTAACCACAACGCGGTATAGTTAAAATTTGTTCAGGACAATGAAAAAGATGGCTTTGGATTGGGGGAAGGCAGATTTTATTTAAAATAAAGCACGCTCTGGCCAAAGTTGACTGGGTACAGTTCCTTGTGGGTAATTGAGGCATGTAAGATAAGATAATCAGTGGCTTAGATAGGGTGGATGGTGAGAACCTTTTTCCTCGGATGGTGATGGCTAGCACGAGGGGACATAACTATAAATTGAGGAGTGGTAGATATAGGACAGATGTCCAAGATGGGGTAGTAGGGCATGGAATGCACTGTCTGTAACAGTAGTTGACTCGCCAACGTTAAGGGCATTTAAGTGGTAGTTGAATAAAAAATGGATGAAAATGGGATAGTATAGATAGATAAGCTTCAGATTGGTTCCACAGGTTGGCGCAACATCAAGGGCCGAAAGGCCTGTACAACACCGTAATGTTGTATGTTCTATAAGCTTGGATTGTTTTCTTTCGAGCAGAGAGGGTTGAGGGTGGTGGCAAGAACATGATTGAGGGGTATAAGATTATGAGGAATACGGATAGGGTGAGTAGGGACCCCTTGGTTGAGGGGTCAGTCAAAAGAGGGCATAATTTTAAGGCAAGGGGTAGGTGATTCAGAGGGGATCTGAGAAGAACACGTTTCACTCAGAGGATAGTGGAAATCTGGAAAGCACTACCTGGGAAGGTAGTTGTGGTTGGAAACCTTGCAGCCCTTGAAAATCTTGTTGGATGAGCACTTAATTATCAGAGCATTCAAGGATATGGAACAATTGTAGGAAATTGGGATTAGCGTGCCTTTTGTGGTAGTTATTGTCGGTGCAGACTTGACGGGCCAAAGGCATTTTTGATATTGTGTGACACTATATATGTGCCTGTGAAACAACGCACCATGAAAGCCATTTCGCAATCTAGTCAGATTTATTATTTTGTTTATCCCTTAAATGTGTGTGTTTGTTTGCCTGCCTGTATTTGTGTGAATGGGACTGAAAACAAATGTTTAGGGTTTAAAGCGCCAACATTAATCAGCTTACCATGTTAGCGAGTTTTGAGAAGATTTGTAGCTCAGGTTGAGGTTCTGGATGTAAGTTTGTTCACTGAGCTGGAAGGTTCGTTTTCAGACATTTTGTCACCATACTAGGTAACATCTTCAGTGACCCTCCAGATGAAGCACTCTTGATGATTCCTGTCCGGAGGCTCACTGAAGATGCTACCTAGTATAGTGATGAAACATCTGAAAATGAACCTTCCAGCTCAGCGAACAAACCTACATCCAGCTTACTATGTTGTTTAATATTTACTCTGCGAAAGTTAATGTATTTAATAAATCCATTTGTTTGGAATATACAACGGCTGTCTGAAAATTAAATGTTCCCAGAATCTAGAATTGGTTATTCAAAAGTTTGATTAGGTATCATTGCAGTGACTATTTGATGGTTTTACTGTGTTGAGAATACAGAGGTAGAAAGGCTAATTTAGTTCAGCTGTCTTGGATGCTGCCTGAACTGCTGTGCTCTTCCAGCACCACTAATCCAGTCTCCATGTCATAACAGTATGATTTGTTTGTTTTCTTGTTAATGCTAATTATCTTAAATCTATTCGCTGATTCACCAGCCAGTAGGAACAGTTTCTCTTTATTCTCCAACCAAAACCAACATCATTTTGAACGCCTCCATTAAATCTCCAATTAACCTTCCCTTTTGTGAAGAGAACATAGCAACTTCGTATTATCTTTCTGTCCTTTGTATGTTGTGTGTAACATAACAGAATTTTAATTCACACCAGGTTGCACTTCTTAATGTTCAATAATGTCATTAATTTCTAGAGTCAACGACAAGAAAGATTTCTTGGAAAATTCACTTCTAGCCAAAGAAACTTTGTTGGCAGAATCATCAGCAAAACTGCTGCAAATGGATAAATTGAAGGAATCACTGGAAGCCCAGAAGATAATTAACCAAGACCTTACAGGAAAGCTATTGCAAACTGAAGAAAATGTAGGTGATTTAACATGGCCAAGTATGACTATATAATTACAGGGAAGAATTGAATTTGATTAATTTAACTCAGTAGAAGCGCTTGTCTTTGAATTGGAAATCTATATATGTTTTAAACAAAGGAAACAGTTTCCTGTTTGATTTTGGTCCTGGATTATGCCCACAATTTACTCTTCCTGTCTGTGCTCTGCATCGCCCTTAATCTTAAGTGCTCTGCAACATACTTTTACATGAAAGGTACTATATAATTGAAAGTTGTACTTCAAAATTACCCTTGGCATAATTCATCCTGTTGTCTACAAACATTTATCCCACTATACAACCATTGCTTTGTGATACAATTGTTTGTTTTCTTCTTTAAGATTTAATGTTTAAGAAGAAATTCATTTTGTTCTAGTAACTATAGGCCGGTGAGTCTCACTTCTGTTGTGGGCAAAGTCTTAGAGAGAATTGTAAGGGATAGGATTTATGAACATCTGGATAGGAATAATGTGATCAAGGATAGTCAGCATGGTTTTGTGAAGGGCAGGTCGTGCCTCACAAACCTTATTGAATTCTTTGAGAAGGTGACTAAGGAGGTGGACGAGGGGAAAGTGGTAGATGTGGTGTATATGGATTTTAGTAAGGCGTTTGATAAGGTTCCCCATGGTAGACTACTGCAAAAAATACGGAGGTATGGCATTGAGGGTGAGTTGGAGGTTTGGATTAGGAGTTGGCTGGCTGGAAGAAGACAGAGGGTAGTAGTTGATGGCAAAGGTTCATCTTGGAGTGCCGTCACTAGCGGTGTTCCGCAAGGATCTGTTTTGGGACCATTGCTGTTTGTCATTTTTATAAATGACCTGGATGAAGGGTTAGAAGGTTGGGTGAGCAAGTTTGCAGATGATACGAAAGTCGGAGGAGTTGTAGACAGTGAGGAAGGATGTGGCAGGTTACAGCGGGATATAGATAAGCTGCAGAACTGGGCAGAAAGGTGGCAAATGGAGTTCAATGTAGCTAAGTGTGAGGTGATTCACTTTGGTAAGAGTAATAAAAAGATGGGGTACTGGGCTAATGGTCGGATATTTGGTAGTGTGGATGAGCAGAGGGATCTTGGTGTCCATGTACACAGATCTTTGAAAGTTGCCACCCAGGTAAATAGTGCGGTGAAGAAGGCATATGGCGTACTGGCTTTTATTGGTAGAGGAATTGAGTTCTTGAGTACTGAGGTCATGTTGCAGTTGTATAAGACTCTGGTGCGGCCGCATCTGGAGTATTGTGTGCAGTTTTGGTCGCCATACTATAGGAAGGATGTGGAGGCACTGGAACGGGTGCAGAGGAGGTTTAGCAGGATGTTGCCTGGTATGGAAGGAAGATCGTATGAGGAAAGGCTGAGGCACTTGGGGTTGTTTTCATTGGAGAAAAGAAGGTTTAGGGGTGACTTGATAGAGGTGTACAAGATGATTAGGGGTTCAGATAGGGTCGACAGTGAGAATCTTTTTCCACGTATGGAGTCAGCTATTACAAGGGGGCATAGCTTTAAATTAAGGTGGGGTAGGTATAGGACAGATGTTAGGGGTAGGTTCTTTACTCAGCGAGTCGTGAGTTCATGGAATGCCCTGCCAGTAGCAGTGGTGGACTCTCCCTCATTATGGGCATTTAAGCGGGCATTGGATAGGCATATGGAGGATAGTGGGCTAGTGTAGGTTAGGTGGGCTTGGATCGGCGCAACATCAAGGGCCAAAGGGCCTGTACTGTGCTGTATTCTTCTATGTTCTATGTATGTTTTATGTTCCTTTATTTTGACATTCATTAAGAATTGAAGTTGTGAGTTTTGAGAAGATTTGTAGCTCAGGTTGAGGTTTTGGTTGTATGTTTGCTTGTTGAGCTGGAAGGTTTGTTTTCAGACGTTTCGTCACCATACTAGGTAACATATGGTGATCATCTGGTGAAGCGCTGGTGTTATGTTCCGCTTTCTATTTGTGTCTTAATTTCTTGAGGTGTGTGATATCATTTCTGGTTCTTTTTCGAAGAGGATGGCAGATGGAGTCCAAATCTGTATTTATTGATGGTGTTCCGGTTACAATGCTAGGCCTCTCGGAATTCCTGTGAGTGTTTCTGTTTGGCTTGTCCTATGATGGATGTGTTGTCCCAATCAAAGAGGTGTCCTCCTCTGTCTGTATGTAAGGATACTAGTGATAGTGGATCATGTCTTTTGGTGACTAGTTGGTGTTTGTGTTTCCTGGTGACTAGTTTTCTGCCAGTTTGTCCGATGCAGTGTTTGTTGGAGTCCATGCATGGTATTTTGTAAATGGCATTCGTTTTACTGGTTGTTTGTATAGGGTCCTTTAGGTTCATAAACTGCTGTTTAAGTGTATAGATAGGTTTGTGAGCTGCCGTGATGCCAAGGGGTCCGAGTAGTCCGGAAGTCAATTCAGAGATGTCTTTGATGTAAGGTAGTGTGGCTAGAGTTTCTGAGTGCATTGAGTATGCTTGTTTGAGTTTGTTGTTGAGAAATCGGCCGATAATTCATCTGAAAACAAAACTTCGACCTCTGCAAGCAAGTCCTTTTTCTAACTCCTCCACCTGAACCTGAACCTGAACCAGACTGTAACTAATGTCCTTGGGGGAGTTTTTGCTACTGGTGTTGGGATGTTTTAAACTAATGTGGCAGGGAGCTGGGAATCAGAAGAGAAGACAAGTAGACAGCAAGGTGGAAACTGGAGACTGCAAGAATCATGAAGTTAGCATTAATAAGGGAAAGAGTAGGCAGACAGCAGATGAACACAAAAGAACTGGTGGTCTGAAGTACATATACTTTAATGCAAGAAGTATAGTTGGTAAGGCAGATGAAATTAGGGCTTGGATTGGTGCCTGGGAGTATGACGTTATTGCGATCACAGAGACTTGATTGAAGGAAGGGCATGATCGGCAACTAAATGTTCCAGGATATAGATGCTTCAGACAGGACTGGGAGGGAAGTAAAAGGGGTGAGGGAGGAGTTGCATTGCTGGTCAGGGATGATATCACGGCTGTGCTAAAGAAGGACACTATGGAGGGTTTGAGTAGTGAGGCATTATGGGTGGAGCTGAGAAATAAGAAGGATGCAGTTACATTATTGGGGCTAAATTACAGGCCTCCCACCAGTGAGCATGAGGTAGAAGAACAAATAGGTAAACAGATTAGAGAAAAATGTAGAGGCAACAGGATGGTACTGATGGGGAGATTTTAATTTTCCCAACATTGACTGGGATATACTTAGTGTCAGAGGTCTGAATGGGGCAGAATTTGTAAGAAGCATCCAGGAGAGTTTTCTAGAGCAGTATGTCAATAATCCGAAGAGAGAAGGGGCCATATTGGACCTGGTACTGGGGAAAGAGCCAGGCCAGGTGGTAGAATTTGGGGTGGGGGATTTCTTTGGGAACAGTGACCACAAGTTTTAGAATACTCATAGACAAAGATGAGAGTGGTCCTAAGGGAAGAGTGCTAAACTGGCACAAGGCCAATTATATCAAAATTAGGCAGGAGCTGGGAAATGTGGATTGGACACAGCTATTTGAAAGGAAGTCTGCGTTTGATATGTGGGAGGCTTTCAAAGATAGTGCAAGACATGCATGTCCTGTTGAAAGCAAAGGATAGGAAAGGCAAGATTCGTGAACCGTGGATGACAGGAGAAATCGTCCAACTAGTCAAGAGGAAAAGGGAAGTGTACTTAAGGTCCAGGCAGCTAAGAACAGAATGGGCCCTGGAGGAATATCGGGAGAGTAGGACCAGTGTTAAACGAGGAATCAAGCGGGCTAAAAGGGGTCATGAAATAACTTTAGCCAGCAGAATTGAGGAGAATCCCAAAGCCTTTTCTTCTTATATAAGAATCAAGCAAGTAACTAGAGAAAGGATTGGTCCACTAAAGGATAAGGAAGGAAGGTTGTGTGTCGAACCTGAGAAAATGGGTGAGATTCTGAATGATTACTTTGCATCAGTGTTCACTCAGAGAGGGACATGATGAATGTTGAGATTAGAGATAGAAGTTTGATTACTCTGGATCATTTTGACATGAGGGAAGATGTGTTGGGTAGGCTAGAGGTTCTTAAGTTGGACAAATTCAAGGTTGCTGAGGGAGGTGAGAGAGGAAATAGCTGTGGCCCTGACATATCTTTGTAGCATTCATAAACACAGATGAGGTGCCGGTGGACTGGAGGGTTGCTCATGTTGTCCCCCTGTACAAGAAGGGTAGTAGGGATATCCAGGTAACTACAGACCAGTGAGCCTGACGTCAGTGGTGGGAAAGTTGCTGGAAAAGAATGGGCTTATCAGTGATAGGCAACATGGTTTTGTGTGGGGAAGATCGTGCCTTACCAACCTAATAGAGTTCTTTGAGGAAGTGACCAAGTTGATAGGAAAAGGAAGGGCTGTAGATCTCATATACATGGACTTTAGTAAGGCATTTGATAAGGTTCCCCATAGTAAACTAATGGAGAAAGTGAAGTCACATGGTGTGCAGGATGTTCTGGCTAGGTGGATAAAGAACTGGTTGAGCAACAGGAGACAGAGAAGTAGAAGTGAGTTTCTCAAAATGGAGAAAGGTGACCAGTCTTGAACTACAGGGATCAGTGCTGGGACCACTGTTGTTAGTGATATAAATAAATGATCTGGAAGAGGGCACTGTTGGTATGATCAGCAAGTTTGCAGATGACACAAAGATTGGTGGAGCAGCAGAAAGCTTAAGGGACTGTCAAAGAACACAGGAGAATATAGATAGACTGCGGAGAATGGCAGATGGAGTTCAATCCAGGCAAATGTGAGATGATGCATTTTGGGAAGTCTAATTCTAGAGCGAATTATACAGGAAAAATTGAAGGGAAAGAGATCTGGGAATTCAGGTCGAATGTACCCTGAAGGTTGCTGCACAGGTGGATGGAGTGGTCAAGAAAGCATGGTATGCTTGTCGTCGTCAGATGGGGTATTGAGTATAAGAGCTGGCAGGTCATGTTAAGATTGAACAATACATTGGTTCAGCTGCATTTAGAATACTGTGTACAGTTCTGGTCGCCACATTACCAAAAGGATGTGGACGCTTTGCAGAGGGTGCTGAGAAGGTTTACGAGGATGTTGCCTGGTTTGGAAGGTGTTAGCTATGAAGAGAGGTTGAGTAGGTTAGGTTTGTTTTCATTAGAAAAAAGGGGACCTGATTGAGGTGTACAAAATCATGAAGGGTATAAACTGGGTTGTTAGAGATGAGCTTTTTCCCAGGGTGAGGGATTCAATAAAGGGAGGTCACACTTTCAAGGTGAGAGGTGAAAAGTTGAAGGGGGATACACATGGCAAGTATGTTACAGAGGGTATTAGGTGCCTGGAACGCGTTGCCAGCAGAGTTAGCAAAGGCAGGTACAGTAGGTCCATTGAAGATGTGCCTGGACAGATGCACGAGTAGTTGGTGAGCAGACGGATGCAGATGCTTAGGAATTTGGCAATAGGTTTCGACACTGGATCTGGATCGGCTCAGGCTTAGAGGGCCAAAGGGCCTGTTCCTGGGCTGTAAATTTTCTTTGTTCTCTTTATTCTTTGCAAGCTCCATGCAAATAGTGAGGTTGCCTCCTACTTTGCCTAGAGTATAATAAATCACAAATCTTCATTTTGTCTTTGTATGATGGTGACAAAACAGTTTGTTTATAATTTTACAAATTGTGCTTACTTATTTTGACTTGCATGCTGCACTACAATGAGTGGTACTAAAGAATGCATGTTTGTCTCTGTCTCTCTTTCTTTCTCTCTCTCTCTCAGCTGGGAAACGTTAACAAGAAATGCAGTTCTTTTGAAATAGAATGTGTTGATCTGAAAAATGTAGTTCAGGACCTCTCAGAGAAACTTTCTTCAAACAAAGAAAAGGTATGTGATTTTGATTTTATTTATTATTGTCACATGTACCTCGGTACAGTGATAAGTTTTATTTTGCATGCAGTATAGACAGATCATGACATACAAAGTGCATAAGGGCAATAGAACAGAACAAGGAATACAATGTTATGGCTGCAAAGAAGGTGCATGAAGAGCAGGGTCAACATTAAATTTGAGATCCATTCAGAAGTCTAATAACAGCGGAGAATAAGCTGTTCTTGTATTTGTTGATCCATGTGTTCAAGCTTTTGTATTTTCTGCCCGACGGAAGAGGTTGTAAGAGATTATAACCAGTGTGGGAGGAGTCTTTGATTATGTTGGCTGCCTTTCCGAAGTAGTGGGAAGTATAGATGAAGTCAGTGGATGGAAGGTTGGATTGTGTGGTGGTCTGGGCTGTGATCACAACTCTATGTAGTTCCTTATGGTCCTGGGCAAAACAGTTGCCATATCAAGCTGTGATGCGTCCAGATAGAATATTTTCTATGGTGCATCTATAAAAATTAGTAAGAGTCTTTTTGGGCATGCTGAATTTCCTTAGCTTCCTGAGGAAGTAGAGGTATTGTTGTGCTTTCTTGACCGTCGCATCAACGTGGTGGACCAGGATAGATTGTTGGTGATCATCATTCTTAGGAACTTGATGTCTCGACTATCTCCACTGATGTTGATAGGGGTGTGCCCTTCACCTTGTTTCCTGAAGTCAATGACCAATTGCTGATATTGAAGCAGAGATTGCTATCTTTAACCACACCACCAAGCATTCTGTCTTTTTCCTGTATTCCATCTCATTGTTTAAGATCCAGCCTGCTTACAGTGGGGTTGTCAGTGAACTTATAGATGGAATTGGCCACGCAGTCGCGAGTGTAGAAGGAATACAGTAAGGGCTGAGCACATAGCCTTCCAGGGTGCCATTGATGAGGATGGTCGCGGATGAGGTGCTGTTGCTTGTTCTCATTGATTGCGATCTTTCGGTCAGGAAGTCGAGAATTCAGTTGCAAAAGATAGAGCTGAGTTCTATGCCTCTGAGTTTGGAGGTGAGTTTGGTTGGAATTATAGCGTTGAAGGCAGATCTGTAATCAGTGAGTAGGAGTAAGTTTCAGAAATACATATCCAGCTAAATTGCTAATATTTAGATAGTGGAGAAAGAGCAGAGTAGTGGAGCACACATCAATTAGGTAGCTCTTAGAAAAGTGTTGGCACATAATTAACCAATTGACCACCTCTACAAAATTTTCTGAATTTGGTGTACCTTGGTGAATGACCAGCTAGTTTGTTTTTTAATGTTTTGCCTTTTTTCTTTATAGCTGCCTGATTAATCAGTTCTCCTCTAAGTTGAACACCACTTAGGGGAAGCACTGACTATAGCAAGGGCATAGCATGTGCTACGGATGGAAGTCTTCAATGTCCATCAAAGTGGTAGCCTCATTTATCACAGGCTGAATCTTAAAGGCCATAACTACTAGTGAGACTATAGCACTTGTTGATGGAAAAGCAAACTTGATGTCATTCTCAGCAATCTATCTGCCACAGTTGGATCTGTTGATGACCGCACCGAATAGGTGTGACCACCACACAGTCCTGGTGAATACAAAATCCCATCTACACATTGGGATACCCTGCATCATGTTACGTGACACTGCCGCCTCGCTACATGGGACAGACTTCAAAAAGAACAAGGGCAGGGGTTTGGTGGCATTTGAGAAGAAAAATCAAAGTTAACGTTTTGAGTCCAATGACCCTTTCTCTGGTTTTTCTTCACAGATGCTGCCGGACCTGCTGGGCTTTTCCAGCGGCTTCTGTTTTTGTTCCATGTTATTTCAGTCTCCAGCACCACCTTATTTTAAATTTTTTGTAATTATCTCACTGCCTCATTTAATAGGATTATAGGTCATGCTTTCGGTTGTTGTTCAGTTACTGACACTTCACTCACACTGTCTAACACCCTTGATCACCTGCAGAGACTTATTATTTGACACACTACTCCCACCATTTGTATGTTCTTTTGATCTTTCTGCCCTTGATCTCTCTGATCATAAATTCTGTGTTCTGTGTGCTTCCATCTCACTTTAACTGAGATGCAAAAGCTTGTGATTTCAACTGAACCTGTTGGACTATAACCTGGGGGTGTCTGACTTTATCCACATCAGTCCAACACCTGCATCTCCACCTCAACACAAAACTGAGCATCCGTGAGGTGCTTAGGACCATCAGCAGGAGCAGAATTGTATTCATCCATCATCTGTAACCTCAAGGGTCCCGTATCCCAAACTCTACCATTCACATCAAATTTGAAGATCAACTCTGGCTCAATGATCAGTACAAGATTGCATGCCAGGAATAGTACATGGCATATCTAAAAATGAGGTGTTTAAGATTAAGATGAAGCAGAATTTCTTCTGAGGTTTGAGGGTCTTTGGAACTCATTGCCATGGAAAGCTGTGAGGGCAGTGTGAAAGCGGGCCATTCAGCCCATCGAGCCCACATCGCGCCCCCCCTCCAAAAAGCATTCCATCCAAACCCACCACCTAACCTATTCCTTTATTCCCTATGGCTAAGTCACCTAACCTATGTATCCCTGGACACTATGGGCAATTTAGCATGGCCAGTCCACCCAACCTGCACATGTTTGGACTATGGGAGGGAGTGGAGCACCCAGAGGAAACCCAAGCAGACACAGAGAGACTGTACAAACTCCACACAGACATTTGCCCGAGGGTGGAGTCGAACCTGGATCCTTGGCACTGTGAGGCCACAGTGTTAACCCTGCCCTAGTTTGGTGGTTTGATCTCACAACCAGTGGATTAGATCTAAGCTCTTTTGTCATTTATATAAATGATTTGAATGAGAATATAGAAGGCATGGTTAGTAGGTTTGCGGATGACACCAAAATTGGTGGTATCGTAGAAAGTGAACCAGGTTTTCTAAGATTACAAAGGGATCTTGATTAAATGGATCAGTGGAATGAAAAATGGCAGGTGAAGTTTAATTTGGATAAATGTAAGGTATTGCATTTTGGAATAACAAACAAGAGTAGGATGTATACAATTAATGGTATGTCCTTGGGTAATGTTGTAGAACAGAGGGATTGAGGGGGTCAGGTACATAATTCTTTGAAATTTGCGTTACATATAGACGGAATGGCTAAAATGCATTTAATACACTTGACTTCATTGCTCAGTCTTTTGAGTATAGGAGTTCAGAAGTCATGTTGAGGTTGTATAGAATGTGGGCGGCACAGCGGCTCAGTGATTAGCACTGCTGCCTCACACAGACAGTCACCCAGGCTTGATTCCAGCCTTGGGTGACTGTCTGTGTGGAGTTTGCACATTCTCACCGTGTCTGTGTGGGTTTCCTTCGGATGCTCTGGTTTCCTCCCACAATCCAAACAATGTGCAGGTCAGGATGAATTGGCCATTCTAACTTGCCCATAGTGTTAGGTGCATTAGTCAGAGAGAAATAGGTCTGGGTGGGTTGCTCTTCGGAGGGTTGGTGTGGACTGGCTGGGACAAAGGGCCTGTTTCCACACTGTAGGGTGAGACCTCTTCTGTAGTCCAGCACTGTGTCCCAGTTCTGGTCACCCTGTTTTGGAAGGATATTATTTAGCCGGAGAGGGTTCAGAAGAGATTTATGCTGCCAGGTATGGAAGGTTAGAATTATAAAGAAAGGTTGGATAGACTGGGCCTTTTTTCACTGGAGCTGCAGAGATTGAGAGATAACCTTATAGAGGTTTATGAAATCATGAGAGGTATAGGTAGGGTTTATGTAGGTGTCTTTCCCTTAGGATGGGAGATTTCAAGACTAGGGGGCATATTTTTAAGGTGCATGGAGAGTGATTTTAAAAAAAGACATGGGGGTATTTCTTTTTCTCCCCCCCCACCCCCAAAAGAGTGGTTCACATGTGGAATGAACTTCCTGAGGAAGTGGTGGAGGTGAGCACAGTTATGATATTTAAAAGATGCTTAGATTAAGCACATGAATAGGAAAGGTTTGGAGGGATATGGGCCAGGTACAGGCAGGTGGGACAAGCCTAGTTTGGGTTTAAGTTCGGCATGGACTGGTTAGACTGAAGGATCTGTTTCTGTTGTCATTGTTGTGGGTATGTTCACTGAGCTGAGAAATTGATTTGCAGACATTTCGTCCCCTGTCTCGGTGATATCAATTGTGCTTTGGAGCATTCTGTGAAGTGCTGCTGTACTGTCTCTTCTGGAATTTATTTGGTTCCGTTTCTGCTGCTTCTGGTTGTTCTTTGTAGTGGCTTGTTAATGGAGTCCATGGATGAGTGCCATGCTTCTCGAAATTCTCTGGCTGTCCTCTGTTTGGTTTGTCCTATGGTCTTTATGTTGTCCCAGTCGAATTTGTGGTCCTCGTCAGAAAGAGAACGACACTACAAGACACAATGACTAAGCTTTGAAGAGAAAATGAGGTCTGCAGATGCTGGAGATCAGAGATGGAAATGTTTTGCTGGAGAAGCGCAGCAGGTCAGGCAGCATCTAGGGAACAGGAGAATCGACGTTTCGGGCATTAGCCCTTCTTCAGGAAACTGTGACTCCACTTTCAAGGAGCTATGAACCTGCACTCCAAGGTCTCTTCTACCTTTGAGCCAGTTCTGTATACAAATGGTGAGTTCTCCCTGTATTCTGTGCGATCTAACCTTGCTAATCAGTCTTCCATGGGGAGCCATGTCAATCGCCTTACTGAAGAAGGGCTAATGCCCGAAACGTCGATTCTCCTGTTCCCTAGATGCTGCCTGACCTGCTGCGCTTCTCCAGCAACACATTTCCAACAATGACTAAGCTAACAATCAACAGAGAAGACAACACGACAGACACCTGGGTAAGAAATGGCTCCAACAGACAGCTTATGGAGATAGAAAAAGCCGTGCTAGCCAAGGGACGCAAATACAACAGACTTGCCAGCTGCACTAGAATGTACTTTCAGAACTAACTGACTAACCGAAGAAACAAAGCAAGCAGTCGGACTAACAAAGAAAAGACAAATTAACAATATCAATGCCAAAGAGAGAGAAACCCTAAAAGTCGTAGAGATGTATAGCATGGATACAGACCCTTTGGTCCAACCCGTCCATGCCGACCAGATATCCCAACCCAGTCTCACCTGCCAGCACCCGGCCCATATCCCTCCAAACCTTTCCTATTCATATACCCATCCAAATGCCTCTTAAATGTTGCAATTGTACCAGCCTCCACCACTTCCTCTGGCAGCTCATTCCATACATGTACCACCCTCTGTGTGAAAAAATTGCCCCAAAGGTCTTTTATATCTTTCCCCTCTCACCCTAAACCTATGCCCTCTAGTTCTGGACTCCCCGACCCCAGGAAAAAGACTTTGCCTATTTACCCTATCCATGCCTCTCATAATTTTGTAAACCTCTATAAGGTCACCCCTCAGCCTTCGACGCTCCAGGGAAAACAGCCCCAGCCTGTTCAGCCTCTCCCTATAGCTCACAACCTTCAGCTCTGGCAACATCCTTGTAAATCTTTTCTGAACCCTTTCAAGTTTCGCAACATCTTTATGATAGGAAGGAGACCAGAATTGCACACAATATTCCAACAATGGCCTAACCAATGTCCTGTACAGCTGCAACATGACCTCCCAACTCCTGTAATCAATACTCTGACCAATAAAGGAAAGCATACCAAACGTCATCTTCACTATCCTATCTACCTGTGACTCCACTTTCAAGGAGCTATGAACCTGCACTCCAAGGTCTCTTCTACCTTTGAGCCAGTTCTGTATACAAATGGTGAGTTCTCCCTGTATTCTGTGCGATCTAACCTTGCTAATCAGTCTTCCATGGGGAGCCATGTCAAATGCCTTACTGAAGTCCATATAGATCACATCAATATCTGCCCTCATCAATCCTCTTTGTTACTTCCTCAAAAAACTCAATCAAGTTTGTGAGACATTAATTCCCATGTACAAAGCCATGTTGACGATCCCTAATCAATCCTTGCCTTTCCAAATACATGTACATCCTGCCCCTCAGGATTCCCTCCAACAACTTGCTCGCCCCTGACATCAGGCTCACTGGTCTATAGTTCCCTGGCTTGTCCTTACCATCTTTCTTAAACAGTGGCACCACGTTAGCCAACCTCCAGTCTTCCGGCACCTCACCTGTGACGATCGATGATACAAATGCCTCAGCAAGAGGCCCAGCAATCACTTCTCTGGCTTCCCACACAGGGTACACCTGATCAGGTCCTGGGGACTTATCCACCTTTGAGGAGAAAGTGAGGTCTGCAGATGCTGGAGATCAGAGATGGAAATGTGTTGCTGGAGAAGCGCAGCAGGTCAGGCAGCATCTAGGGAACAGGAGAATCGACGTTTCGGGCATTAGCCCTTCTTCAGGAATGAGGAAAGTTTGTCCAGCAGGCTAAGATAAAAGATAGGGAGGAGGGACTTGGGGGAGGGGCGTCGGAAATGTGATAGGTGGAAAAAGGCCAAGGTGAGGGTGATAGGACAGATTGGGGTGGGGGCGGAGAGGTCGGGAAGAAGATTGCAGGTTAGGGAGGCGGTGCTGAATTTGATGGATTTGACTGAGACAGGCTGGGGGGAGGGGAAATGAGGAAACTGGTGAAATCCGAGTTCATCCCTTGTGTTTGGAGGGTTCCTAGCCGGAAGATGAGGCGTTCTTCCTCCAACCGTCGTTTCGCTGTGGTCTGACGATGGAGGAGTCCAAAGACCTGCATATCCTTGGTGGAGTGGGAGGGGGAATTGAAATGTTGAGCTACAGGGTGGTTGGGTTGGTTGGTCCGGGTGTCCCAGAGGTGTTCTCTGAAACGCTCCGCAAGCAGGCGGCCTGTCTCCCCAATATAGAGGAGGCCACATCGGGTACAGAGGATGCAATAGATGATATGTGTGGTGGTACAGGTGAATCTGTGGCGGATATGGAAGTTTCCTTTGGGGCCTTGGAGGGAGGTGAGAGGGGAGGTGTGGGCGCAGGTCTTGCACCTCCTGCGGTTGCAGGGGAAGGTGCCGGGAGTGGAGGTTGGGTTGGTGGGGGGTGTGGATCTGACGAGGGAGTCACGGAGGGAGTGGTCTTTACGGAATGCTGATAGGGGAGGGGAGGGAAATATATCCTTGGTGGTGGGGTCCGTTTGGAGGTGGCAGAAATGACGGCGGATGATGCGCTGTACATGGAGTTTAGTGGGGTGGTAGGTGAGGACCAGTGGGGTTCTGTCCTGGTGGCGGTTGGAGGGGCGGGGTTCAAGGGCGGAGGATCGGGAAGTGGAAGAGATGCGGTGGAGGGCATCGTCGATCACGTCGGGGGGGAAATTGCGGTCCTTGAAGAAGGAGGCCATCTGGGATGTGCGTTTTCGGAACTGGTCCTCCTGGGAGCAGATGCGGCGGAGTCGAAGGAATTGGGAGAATGGGATGGCGTTTTTGCAGGGGGCAGGATGGGAGGAGGTGTAGTCCAGGTAGCTGTGGGAGTCGGTCGGTTGATGGCCGTGTTGATCCGGTCGCCTGAGATGGAAATAGAAAGGTCGAGGAAGAGGAGGGAGGAATCTGAGACTGGCCTGAGATGGAAATAGAAAGGTCGAGGAAGGGGAGGGAGGAATCTGAGACTGCCTGAGATGGAAATAGAAAGGTCGAGGAGCCTGAGATGGAAATAGAAAGGTCGAGGAGCCTGAGATGGAAATAGAAAGGTCCAAATTCACCTGGAAGAACAGTTCATCCACTTCACCAACACCTTCCACCCCGACCTCAAATTCACCTGGAAGAACAGTTCATCCACTTCACCAACACCTTCCACCCCGACCTCAAATTCACCTGGAAGAACAGTTCATCCACTTCACCAACACCTTCCACCCCGACCTCAAATTCACCTGGAATCCATCTTCCGCAACTACACTGGCCCCACCCCCCACCTTTTCCTCCGCTACATCGATGACTGTATCGGCGCCGCCTCGTGCTCCCACGAGGAGGTGGAACAGTTCATCCACTTCACCAACACCTTCCACCCCGACCTCAAATTCACCTGGACAGTCTCAGATTCCTCCCTCCCCTTCCTCGACCTTTCTATTTCCATCTCAGGCGACCGGATCAACACGGACATCTACTACAAACCGACCGACTCCCACAGCTACCTGGACTACACCTCCTCCCATCCTGCCCCCTGCAAAAACGCCATCCCATTCTCCCAATTCCTTCGACTCCGCCGCATCTGCTCCCAGGAGGACCAGTTCCAAAAACGCACATCCCAGATGGCCTCCTTCTTCAAGGACCGCAATTTCCCCCCCCACATGATCGACGATGCCCTCCACCGCATCTCTTCCACTTCCCGATCCTCCGCCCTTGAACCCCGCCTCTCCAACCGCCACCAGGACAGAACCCCACTGGTCCTCATTTACCACCCCACTAACCTCCATGTACAGCGCATCATCCGCCGTCATTTCCGCCACCTCCAAACGGACCCCACCACCAAGGATATATTTCCCTCCCCTCCCCTATCAGCATTCCGTAAAGACCACTCCCTCCGTGACTCCCTCGTCAGATCCACACCCCCCACCAACCCAACCTCCACTCCCGGCACCTTCCCCTGCAACCGCAGGAGGTGCAAGACTTGCGCCCACACCTCCCCTCTCACCTCCCTCCAAGGCCCCAAAGGAAACTTCCATATCCGCCACAGATTCACCTGTACCTCCACACATATCATCTATTGCATCCTCTGTACCCGATGTGGCCTCCTCTATATTGGGGAGACAGGCCGGCTACTTGCGGAGCGTTTCAGAGAACACCTCTGGGACACCCGGACCAACCAACCCAACCACCCTGTAGCTCAACATTTCAATTCCCCCTCCCACTCCACCAAGGATATGCAGGTCTTTGGACTCCTCCATCGTCAGACCACAGCGAAACGACGGTTGGAGGAAGAACGCCTCATCTTCCGGCTAGGAACCCTCCAACCACAAGGGATGAACTCGGATTTCACCAGTTTCCTCATTTCCCCTCCCCCCAGCCTGTCTCAGTCAAATCCATCAAATTCAGCACCGCCTCCCTAACCTGCAATCTTTTTCCCGACCTCTCCGCCCCCACCCCAATCTGTCCTATCACCCTCACCTTGACCTTTTTCCACCTATCACATTTCCGACGCCCCTCCCCCAAGTCCCTCCTCCCTATCTTTTATCTTAGCCTGCTGGACAAACTTTCCTCATTCCTGAAGAAGGGCTAATGCCCGAAACGTCGATTCTCCTGATCTTAGAGGGGCCCTATTCTCTCCTAGTTACCCTTTTGTCCTAAATGTATTTGTAAAAACCCTTTAGATTCTCCTTAATTCTATTTGCCAAAGTTATCTCATGTCCCGTTTTTGCCCTCCTGATTTCCATCTTATACTCCTAATTCCTTTATACTCTTCTAAGGATTCACTTGATCTATCCTGTATATACCTTACATATGCTTCCTTCTTTTTCTTCACCAAACCCTCAATTTCTTTAGTCATCCAGCATTCCTTATACCTACCAGCCTTTCCTTTCACCCTAACAGGAATATACTTTCTCTGGATTCTCGTTATCTCATTTTTGAAGGCTTCCCATTTTCCAGCCGTCCCTTTACCTGCGAACATCTGCCTCTAATCAGCTTTCGAAAGTTCTTGCCTAATATCGTCAAATTTGGCCTTTAGAACATAGGACATAGAACAATACAGCACAGAATAGGCCCTTTGGCCCTCAATGTTGCGCAAACCTGTGAACTATTCTCAGTTCATCCTCCTACACTATCCCAAAATCATCCATGTGCTTATCTAAGAATTGTTTGAATCTCCCTAATGTGGCTGAGTTGACTACATTAGCAGGTAGTGCATTCCACGCCCTTACCACTTTCTGCGTAAAGAACCTGCCTCTGACATCTGTCTTAAATCTATCACCCCTCAATTTGTAGTTATGCCCCCTCGTACACGCTGACGTCATCGTCCTAGGAAAAAGAATTTCACTGTCTTCCCTATCTGATCATCTTGTATGTCTCTATCAAATCCCCTCTTAGCCTTCTTCTTGCCAATGAGAACAGTTTCAAGTCTCTCAGCCTTTCCTCATAAGACCGTTCTCCAATTTAGAACTTCAACTATTAGATCTGGTCTATCCTTTTCCATCACTATTTTAAGTCTAATAGAATTATGGTCGCTGGCCCCAAAGTGCTCCCCCACTGACACCTCAGTCACCTGCCCTGCCATATTTCCCAAGAGTAGGTCAAGTTTTGCACCTTCTCTCGTAGGCGCATCCACATACTGAATCAGCACTCAAAAATGAAAAAAACATAATCACAGTACTGTTGGATAAGGGCAGAATGACAGTTATCGTTGACAAAACTGAATATATTCAGAAAGCAGAGAAGCTACTTACTGATACCGACACCCACCTACGAAGGGAGTGTGACCCCACACCACATCGAACCAATAAAAATAAACAATACACTATGGAGCCTACAAAACAAATGACTAATAACCAGGATTAACCTACAAAGGTGAAACCAGAAAGCAGCAACACCCCAAGATGTTATGGATTACCCAAAATATGCAAACCAGACATACCACTGAGACCCATTGTGGTACTCCCCGGAACCCCATCGCATAAACTGGCAAAAGAACTTCAACAAAAATTAAAACATCTTATCAGCAGGTCCAAACAGTCCACACAATCATCACAGGAATTCCTGGACAACATCAAGAAAGTAAACGTAGACAAGGACGAAGAAGTGGTCTCATTCGATGTAACTGCACTGTTCACTTCAATTGACAACACTCTAGCCAATCTCTGAGACAAGCAGAACAGACAATACAATGGGGAATCTATCAACAAGGACTGCGTACTTGAAAGACTAGACCTGTGCTAGACAACACACTTCACATTCAACAACCAAATGTATGAACAGAACAATGGAGCGCCTATGGCTCACTCATCTCTGTGCTCTTAGCAGAAGCAGTGATGCAAAGACTGGAACAAACAGTCCTCCCACAAATCCAACCCAAACTCTGGATCAGATATGTGGAAGACACTTTTCTTATCATTAAGAGAACAGAAATCGAGAATGCACCGGATTATCAACACCATACTCATAGGGATCAGATTTACGAGCGAGGAAGAAACCAGAAGTCTTTCCCATTCCAGATGTGATGGTAGAAAGAACACAGAACGGTGAATGCACCACAAAAGTGTTCAGGAAAGCCACACACACTGACCAGATCCTGAACTACAACAGCAGCCATCTGAACACACACAAGAGAAGTTGCATTAGGACTCTGTTCAAAACGGCTACAACACACTGTAGCAGTCCCGACCCACGAAGGGAAGACGATGAAGACCTGTATAGAGTATTTGCTTTAAACGGATATCCCCACAACTTCATCCGCAGATGCCGAACAGACAAACAACATGACAAGGACATGCCACGACCTAACTCACTAGCCACGCTACCTTATATAAAAACATCTCTGAACTGACAGCCAAATTTCTCCGACCACTGGGATTCATGACAGCCCATAAACCAACAGCCATGCTCGGACAAAAACTCACCAGAACAAAAGACCCTATACCCATCACGTGCAAGACAAATGTAATTTACAAGATTCCAGGCAAAGACTGCACGAAATGCTTTGTAGGACAAACAGGCAGACAACTAGCAATCTGCATCCACGAACACCAACTAGCCGTGAGGTGCCATGACCAGCTGTCCCTAGTAGCCCATACACACATTACAAGGACCACAGGTTTGACTGGGACAACACGACGATCAAACAACAAGCCAAACAGAGGGCAGCCAGAGAATTTCTAGAAGCATGGCACTCATCCACGGACTCTATTAGCAAGCACATGGAACTAGAGCCAATATACCGGCCACTACAAAGAACAACTGGAAGCAGTGGGAATAGAACCAAATAAATTCCAGAAGAGACAGCACAGCAGCACTTCACAGGAGGCTCCAAAGCACTGAAGATATCGCTTAAACAGGGGACAAAACATCTGCAAATTAATTTCCCAGCTCGGCGAGCATAACCATATCTATGACAATCGGTACCTGAGCTACAAATCTTTACACAACCTTGATCTGTTTCTGTGCTGTATGACTCTGTGATGCAGTCCTGCTGTATCCAGTTGTGAATAGATGGAAGAGGAGGATGCTCCACAAATAAATTCATCATATCCATGCTAAGTATAAGACTGAAACAAATGTATCCATTTTCAGACAGAAGTGTCAAGTGGATGATTCATCTTGGCCTCCTGAGTTCACAAGCATCACAAAAAGTTAGTCTTCAGTCAGTTCAAGTCATTCCGCATTATATCAGGAAATTGGCAAAAGTATTGGATAATGCAAAGGCTATGTGCTGGAACAACATTCTGGCATTCTGAAGAAAGGTCACTCAACATTCTCTCTATAGCTGCTGCAACACCTGAGTTTTTTTTTCTAGCAATTTCTGTTTGTGCTTCTGATTTCCAGAATTGGCAGTTCTTCTGGTGGATTGTTTAGTATTCTAGCAATAGTACTATGTCCTCCAAAACTAGCCATGTTCCTAGCTAAGTTGTTACAGTACAGCTGTGAAATTGGCACCTCCATAATGATGCGGTAACGTCCTAGGTAGGTCCTGCACGCAATAAGCATGATTAATCCAACTCAGCCAATTACTGACCTGCTAGCTTATTCTCAATCATCAGTGAAGTGATGAAAACAGTCATCAACCATATAATTAAGTGACACTTTATTTAATTAATTCGGGGAATGTGGGCTTTGCTGGCAGGGCCAGCATTTATTACCCATCCCTAATTGCCCATGAGAAGGTGGTGGTTAGTTGCCTCTATGTACTGTCACAGTTCATTTAATGTAGCTACATCCACAAGGTTGTTAGGGATGGAATTCCATAATTATGGCCAATAACCCAGTGAAAGAATGGTAATGTATTTCCAAGTCAGGATGGTGTATGGCTTGGAGGGAAACTTGGCGGGCAATGGTGTTTCTACCTACCTACTGCAATTATTCTTCTGGATGGTCATGGTTGTGTTTGGAAGGTGTTAGCTAAGACAATGATTCTTAAGCTTTTCAGTATCAAGGCATTCTTCAATGAGACTGCAATTCCATGGCGCAACCAGTTTTCTCGCCTGAATTGATTACTCAAACATCACATTTACTCTGCCACAGTAGGTATGGTGACAGAGTAATTGATGAGGCTGCCCCGCTGCTTCCTTACTCCCTCAACTTCCTTCCATCTAACTGCCTCTCACAACAGGCAGCCATCTTCCAGAGGTTGATGTGTGGCTCAGTCACTGGAGAAAGTGAGGATGCAGATGCTGGAGAGTCAGAGTTGAAAAACATGGTGCTAGAAAAAGCACAGCAGGTCAGACAGCATCCAAGGAGTAGATGAGTCCCTGTTTCGGCCCTTCATCAGAAATGTGGAGGAGGAAGGGGGCTGAGAGATAATTAAGTGGGTGGGACTGGGGGAAAAGGCAGGTGGGACGGCAGTAGATGGAGACAGGTAGGAGGTGATTGTGATAAGTTGGGGAGGGTTGAGCAGATAGGTTGGAAGGAAGATGGGCAGGTAGGTCAGGTCAGCAGGGTGGTCCTGAGTTGGATCTGGGATAGGGTAGGAAGATTTGGAAATTGGTGAAGTCATTGTTGATGCCGTGTGGTTGCAGGGTCCAGAGGCAGAAAATGAGGTGTTCTTCCTCCAGATGACAGGCGGCTTTGATTTGGTGATGGAGGAGGCCCAGGATTTGCATGTCCTTGGGCGAGAAAGTGGTTGGCCACACAACAGTGGGGTGAGTTGGTGCATGTGGACCAGAGATATTCCCTGAATTGCTCTGCGAGTTGGCACTCGACCTCCACATTGAGAGCAGTGGATGCAGTAAATGAGGTGGGAGGATGTGCAGAAAAATCTGCTGGATTTGAAATGATCCTTCAGGGCCTTGGACAGAGGTGAGAGGGGAGGTGTGGGTGCAAGCTTTGCAACTTATGTGGCTACAGGGCAAGGTGCTGGGTGTGGAGGGTGGGTTAGTGGGGAGCATGGACCTAACAAGGGAGTCACAGAGGGAATGGTCTCTGTGGAATGCAGATGGGGGGGATGGAAGAGGGCAATATATTTTTAGTGGTGATGTCTGATTGTAGGTGTTGAAAATGGCAGAGAATAATGCGCTGAATCTGGAGATTCACGGGGTGGAATGTGAGGACCACGGTGGTGTTCTATCTTTGTTGTGGTTAGGGGTGTGGATTCGAAGGTGAGCGAAGTGGTTGAGTTGTGATGTAGGGCATTGTTGATCACTTGGGAGGAAAAATTGCTCTCCTTGAAACAGGAGGACATCTGGGATGTCCTGGAGTAGAATTGCTCCTCCTCGAAGGAGATATGATTGAGGTCAAGGAATTGAGAGTAAGGGATTGTGTTTTTGTAGGAGCGGAGCTAGAAGGAGGTGTAATCAAGGTAGCTGTGGGAGTCGGTAGGTTTGAAATAGATATCAGTGTTGAGTCGATCACCAGAGACAGATGGAGAGGTCCAAAAAAGGTATGGAGGTTTTGGAGATGGTCCATGTGAACCTGAGGTCAAGGTGAAAGGTGTTGGTGAAGTTGCTGAATTGTTTAACCTCCTCTTGCGAGCATGTGGTGGCATTGATACTGTCATCAATGTAGAACATAGAATGTTACAGCGCAGTATAGGCCCTTCAGCCCTCGATGTTGCGTCACCCTGTTAAAATGATCTCATGCCTATCTAGCCAACATAGTTCCATTATTATCCATATATATGTCCAGTGCCCTTCACATGGGCGAGTCTATCACCCCTCAATTTAAAAATCGTAATGTTTTCCGAAATTTCAGCACATCAACTTCGTCAATCTTGATCTGGTCAAGACTGTATCCCAGCTCCTCCAAGTTTTCATTCACAACAAGGTCCCTTTTCTTGGTGAAAACCCAAGCAAAAATCTCATTTCGGGCTTCCCCTATCTGCTCAGACTCCACGCACAAGTTCCCTCTGCTATCCTTGATTGGCCCTACCTTCTCCCAGATCATTCTCTTATTCCTCATGTATGAGTGAAATGCCTTTGGGTTCTCCCTAATCCTTCTTGCCAAGCCTTTTTCATGCCCCCTCCTGGCTCTCCTCAGTCCTTTTCTGAGCTCCTTTCTAGCAAGCCTGTAATCCTGTAAAACTGTGCTAGATCCTTGCTTCCTCCACCTTACGTAAGCTGCCTTCTTCCTTTTGACGAGAAGCTCCTCTGTTCTCGTCATCCAAGGTTCCTTAATCTTACCCCTTCTTACCTGTCTTAGAGGGACAAATTTGTGCATCATTCGCAACAATTGCTCCTTAAATAGTCTCCACATGTCTGCTGTGCCCTTTCTATGGAATAATTGCTCCCAGTCTGTATTTCCCAACTCCTATCTGATAGCGTCATAATTTTCTTTTCCCCAGTTAAATATCTTCCCTCGGAAATTGCTCCTTTCGCTCTCCAAGGCTATGCTAAATGTGAGGCAGTTGTGGTAACTGTCACCAACATGTTCTTCCACCGCGAGAACTGACACCTGTCCTGGCTCATTGCCGAGCACCTAATCCAAAATGCCCTCTCCCCTTGTCGGCCTGTCTACATACTGAGTAAGGAAACTCTCCTGAACGCACCTGACAAAAACCGCTCCGTACAAACCATCTGCACTTAGGAGGTTCCAGTCGACATTGGGAAAGTTGAAATCACCCATAACAACCCTGCTACTTCTGCATTTTTTCCAGAATCTGCCCGCCTATGAGTTCTTCAATCTCTCTACTGCTATTAGGTGGTCTATAGAAAACCCCCAATGAGGTGACTGTTCCCTTGCTGTTCCTAACTTCCACCCATACTGACTCAGTAGACAAACCTTCCTCAACAACCTTCGTTTCTGTAGCTGTGATGCACTCTCTGATTAGCAATGCTACACCCCTCCTATTTTTCCACCCTCCCAGTTCTAAACATTTTTAAACTTTCTAAACTCTGGAACATCAAGCAACCATTCCTGCCCCTGTGAAACCCACGTCTCCATTATGGCCACAACAACGTAGCCCCAAGTACTGTTCCATGCTCTAAGTTCGTCACTCTTATTTCGGACACTCCTTGCATTAAAGCAGACACACTTTAACTGATCCCTTTGTTTCATTGCGTGACAAACCTTCCCAATAGATTCACTACATCCTGTCACTGCCCCATCTGCAACTGTCCCCCTCTCAGACATGTGGCTGTGATTCCCACCCCCTTGCCAAACTAGTTTAAACCCTCCCGAATCACATGAGCAAATCTCCCACCCAGGACATTTGTGCCCCTCCAGTTCAGGTGCAAACCATGCTTCATGTACAGGTCATCCCTTCCCCAGAAGGTATCCCAATGGTCTAGGTATCTGAAGCCCTCCCTCCTGCACCAGCCTCGCAGCCACATGTTAAGCTGCATTCGCTGACTGTTCCTCATCTCACTATCTCGTGGCACCGGTGACAAACCTGAGATCACTACTCTACTCGTCCTGTTCTTCAGCTTCCAACCTAGCTCTCTGTAGTCACTTTTCAGATCCTCGATCCCTTTCTGGCTATATCATTGGTGCCAATATGTACCACGATTTCTGGCTGCTCACTCTCCCCCTTCAGAATCCTGTAAAACCGATCGGCGACATCCCGGACCCTGGTACCGGGGAGGCAACATACCTTCCGGGAGTTCCGTTCCTGACCACAAAATCTCCTGTCAATCTGTCCAACTATTGAGTCCCCTACCACTAGCAATTTTCTATTTTCCCCACTTCCCTTCTGAGCCACAGAGACCTGACAACTATGGCTTTCCCCTGGTAGGCTGTCCCCACCAGCAGTATCCAAAACGGCATACTTATTGCTGAGAGGAACAGCCACAGGGGATCCCTGCTCTGACCGTCATATCCCTTTCCTTCCCCTCACAGTAACCCAGCTGTCCTTATCCCACATCTAGGGAGTGACCACCTCCCTGTACATCCTCTCAATTTCCCCCTCAGCCTCCCGGATGATCCGCAATTCATCCAGCTGCAGCTCTAGTTCCCTAACTAGGTTTTCGAGGAGCTGGAGTTGGGTGCACTTCCCACAGATGCAGTCGGCAGAGACCAGTGAAGTGTCTCTCACCTGCCACATTCTGCAGGAGGAACATGCAACTGTCCTAACATCCATATCCTGCTACTCTGAAAGCCCGCACAGAACTAAACAAAGGAAGAGAAGAAAGAAAATGAGAAACCTAAAAACTTACCGAGTTTACAGACTCTTAGTAAGGTTAGAGGAGCTGGGTGGGAGGGAGGCCCTATGGTGTAGGATCTCTGGTTTAGGTCTCACCCACTTAAAAACTTCCAAGGAGCCCTTTGCTCCTCCCTTGCATCTCTCTGCAAGGATATTTGCCTCCTCGCTCTCCATGGGAGTCGTACTGGAGGATTTGAAGGAGGAGAATGTTGTTCCTCTTTTCAAGAAGGTTAATAGGGGAATCCCTGGCAATTACAGACCAATCAGTCTTATGTCTGTGGTCAGCAAAGTTTTGGAAAGAATTGTGAGGGATAGGATTTATGCAAAGCATAGTGTGATTAAAGGCAGTCAGCATGGCCTTGTGAGGGGCAGGTCATGTCTCACTAGCCTTACTGAGTTCTTTGAGGAGGTGACAAGACAGGTTGACGAAGATCGAGCAGTGGATGTGGTGTATGTGGACTTCAGCAAGGCATTTGATAAGGTTCCCCATGGTAGGCTCATTCATAAAGTCAGGAGGTATGGGATACAAGGAGATTTGGCTATCTGGAGTCAGAATTGATTGGCTGACAGAAGGCAGAGAGTGGTTGTAGATGGAAAGTATTCTGCCTGAAGGTCAGTGTTGAGTGGGGTCCCGCAGGACTGTGTTCTTGGGCCTCTGCTCTTTGTGGTTTTTATAAATGACTTGGATGAGGAGGTTGAGAGGTAGGTTAGTAAATTTGCAGATGACACAAAGGTTGGAGGTGTCGTCGATAGTTTAGAGGTCTACTGCAGGCTGCAGCGCCACATAGACTGGATGCAGAGCTGGGCTTAGAAATGACAGATGGAGTTCAATCTGGATAAATGCGTAGTGATGCATTTTGGAAGGTTGAACTCAAATGCTGAATGTAGGATTAAAGATAGGAATCTTGGCAGTGTGGAGGAACAGAGGGATCTTTTGTATGCAAGTACATAGATCCCTCAAAGTTGCCACCCAAGTGGATAGGGTTGTTAAGAAAGCATATGGTATTTTGGCTTTCATTAACAGGGCAATCGAGTTTAAGAGCTGCGAGGTTTTGCCACAGCTCTACAAGCCCCTGGTGAGACCTGGTGAGTCCAGTTCTGATCACCCCACTATAGGAAAGATACAGAGGCTTTGTAGCGGTGCAAAGAAGGTTTACAAGGATGCTGCCTGGACTGGAGGGCTTTCCTTGTGAAGAAAGGTTGAATATGCTCGGACTTCTCGTTTCCTCCTCCTCTCTAGAGAGAAGACCTGATCGAGGTATGCAAGATAATGACTGGTACAAGGAGTCATAGTTTGAAGATATTAGGAGGCGGAATGGGACTATTTGGCACTGATCATTTGGCCCTGCCATTTTGGCTCTATACTGTTTTGGCGCTGAGCTGTTTTGGCGAAAATACATATAGATAACCATCGTATGAAAATTTTGGTTTGTCTCTCTTGCTTAGAATGGTGTCAGCCATTTCTGGTATGGGCTCGACAAGAAAATAGAAAGAAAATTGTATTACAGCTTACCAATGTGAAGACAGAAGGGCTTAAGTATCATCAAGGCAGTAGATGACTATTAACAATTGTTAAATGAGAAAATGATTACAAAATAAGATTTGAATCTACAGCGGGTCATTACAGCTTTGACTATCAACTCTTGCTAGTTGAGAAAATTACATCGGGTCGTTAGTCATCTTCTCTTCTTTAACCAAACAAGACGTTTTTTTTATTCTGAATTGGCGCCAAAGTAATGAGCGCCAAAATGGCGGGGCCAAATGATCGGCACCAAAAGGGCGGCACCAAAACGTACCCGACCCATTAGGAGGAAGGTATAAAGGAGACGTCAGAGGTAGGTTCTTTACGCAGAGAGTTGTGAATCCATGGAATGCGTTGCCAGCTGTGGTGGTGGAAGCAGAGTCATTGGGGACATTTAAGCGACTGCTGGACATGCACCTGGATAGCAGTGAGTTGAGGGGTGCATAGGGTAAGTTATTATATTTTACATTAGGATTAAATCTCGGCACAATATCATGGGCCAAAGGGCCTGTTCTGTGCTGTACTTTTCTGTGTTCTTTGTTCTAAAGCTATGTCCCCTCGTGTTAGTCTTCACCATCCGAGGAAAAAGGCTCTCACTGTCAACCCTATCTAAACCTCTGAATATCTTCTACGTCTCGATTAGGTCACCTCTCAACCTTCTTCTCTGCAACAAAAACAGCCTCAGTTCCCTCAGCCTTTCCTCGTAAGACCTATCTTCCATACCAGCCAACATCTTGATAAATTTCCTCTGAACCCTTCCCAAAGCTTCCACATCCTTCCTATAATGCGGTGACCAGAACTGCACGCACAACTCCAAGTGCGGCCTCACCAGTGTCTTGTACAACTGAAGCATGACCTCATGGCTCTGAACTCATCCCCCCCCTACCAATAAATGCCAACACACCATATGCTTTTTTAACAACCCTATCAACCTGGGTGGCAACTTTCAGGGATTTGTGCACCGGACACTGAGATCTCTCTTGTTCATCTACACTGCTGAGAATTTTACCATTAGCCCATTACTCTGCATTCCTGTTTTTTCTTCCGAAGTAAACTACCTCACACTTTTCCGTATTAAACTCCATTTGCCACTTCTCAGTCCAGCTCTGCATCTTATCTATCTCCCTCTATAACCCACAACATCCTTCGGCACTACCCATAACTCTGCTTTCCTTAGTGTCATCCGCACACTTACTCACCCATCCTTCTCCACCCACATCCAGATCATTTATAAAAATGACAAACATCAGTGGCCCCAAAACAGATCCTTGGGGCACACCACTGGTAACTGAGCTCCAGCATGAAAATTTCCTATCAACCACCACCCTCTGTCTTCTTTCAGCTAGCCAATTTCTGATCCAAACCTTCAATCCTGAAACTCCGTATTTTGCGCAATAGCCTACTATGTGGAACCTTTTCAAACGCCTTACTGAACTCATATACACCAAATCAACCGCTTTACCATCTGTTTCGTCACCTTCTCAAAGAACTCAATAAGTTTAGTGAGGCACCACCTACCCTTCACAAAACCATGTTGGCTGTCCCTACTCAAATTATTCCTTTCCAGATGATTATAAATCTTATCTCTTATAGCCTTTTCCAACACCTTATCCACACCGAAGTAAGGCTCACTGGCCTGTAATTACCAGGGTTGTCCCGACTCCCCTTCTTAAACAAGGGAACAACATTTGCTATCCTCCAGTCTTCTGGCACTATTCCTGTCAACAATGATATAAAGATCGAAGCCAAAGGCTCTGTAATCTCCTCTCTAGCTTCCCAGAGAATCTGAGGATAAATCCGATCTGGCCCAGGGGTCTTATCTATTGTCAGATTTTCCAAAATTGCTAAAACCTCTTCATTGTCAACCTCAATCCCCTCTGATCTTTTAGCCTGTAACTCCATATTCTCACTAACACTGCCCTTTCCAATGTGAATACTGACAAAAAGTATTCATTAAGCGCTTCCCCTACGTCCTCAGATTCCACACACAACTTTCCACAACTATCTTTGATTGGCCCTAATCTTACTCTAGTCATTCTTTTATTCCTGATACATCTATAGAAGGCCTTCAGGTTTTCCTTGATCTTATCCAGCAACAACTGCTCATGTTTCCTCCTGGCTCTTCTTTGCCTTCTCTTTAAATCTTTTCTGGCTAACTTATAACTCTCAAGCACCCTGACTGAGCCTTCACGCCTCATCCTCACACAAGCCGCTGCCTTCCTCTTGACAGGAGCTTCAAGTTCTTTAGTCAACCATCGCTCCTTCTCTTGACAACTATCTCCCTGCGTGGTAGTGTCGTGGAGAAAATATAGAGAATCACCAGGAGACGCATACAGTTCTTCAAGGAATGGGTCTTTTATTTGCAAACAAAAAACCATGACACTCAAAGCAAATTCTTGAATGCCCCCGAACCTCAGGGTCCGTGGCTCTTTGTATCTTTTTTTATAATGTTTTTGTTAGCTTATCAGCATGTCCAACTGTGTTAACCAGAGTTACCTCACTCCAGCTATACAATAAACCAATAATGTTAATTCCCATTATCTCTCTCTTTCTGCCACTATGGTTTTTCCTACATGCTACTTAATGTTATTATAATGTCATGATTAAATATTTTACTGTCAAGGGTCTCAAGCAGGCAGACTTTAATAACTATTAATTAAATATTTAATGTCATGTCCCAAATATTTATTGTCACAGCCAGTCCCAACCTGCCATGTTGATATTTAGTAGGCGAGGTTGACTTTAATAACTGTTATCTCATCCCACCCCACCATAGTGACCTTTCAGTCTCAAGCTTACTCTGTTAATTGGTGTGTGAGCATTCCACTATTCTTATCCCATCCTGCCACAGTGATCTTTTGACTAATGTAGCATTCCCCAGACCCCTTGCAACAGATCGCCAGTGGTCTTCATGATTTAACCCTTCTCATTCTTTCATGCTCTTTATTTTCCATACTCTCCCCTCCCCCCCCCCGTTGAGACCTACTGGTCTCACCTAGAGAGAAAAAAAAGACAATAGGCTCAGACCCTCTGGTGCCCAGTACAAACAGTGTTGGTCCCAATACGGACAATATAAAGGGTTCTTCCTCCGTTCCTGGGGTCCCTTGGGCCAAAAACCTGTCCTCCAATAACCAGAACAGGGAAAAAAGACCCAAGATCCCTCACAATCTAGGACCCACGGGTTCTTCAGAGGTATCATCGATGTCCTCATTTGGACATATTTCTTGCACCTGCCGGTTGTCATCATGATAGTAGAGCGGTGGGGCTCTGTCAGAAGAGGAAGCCCTTCCGGGGGTAGCTGAAATGACCACAAGTTGCCGTGTAGTGATGCGAACTAAAAAAGACTTAATAAAAGGTAAGGCACAACAAAAGATGAAGGCAACAACAAGTAAAACCGCACCTATAATAAGACCAATCTTAACAAACCATACAAGACCCTAATATATTATTCAACTAATCAAAAGCCTGGTGACCAAATCCCACATTGTCTTTTAGCTTCTGTCTTAGGTTCTTTAGTTTATCCATTGCTTTAGTAAAAGATCCCCCAGGGCTAGTGTTGTTAGGTATAAAGGTACAGCAATACTCCACAAACATCACACAAACGCCACCTTTTTCTGCAGTATCCAATCTAAGGCATGTCTATTTTGCCATGTCGTTTTGGTAGTAGTGTCCAGTTGTTCTCCCAAGGTCACAAGGACATTATCAGTATAATTGATACATCTCTGGTGGTAGTTAATAAATGTAATTAATCCATCCGGCATTCTTGCTAACCCCTGTCACTGGGATGAGAGCATCCCAAGCTGCGGCAATTTAATTGTGGGCCTTAAACTCATTAGGAATATCTCTTGGTTAACTTATGCCAAGGATCCGAATCATTGGATCAGGGTTATACTGTCACTTAGTTCGGAGCAAAGCTGACTGTGACGTAGTGTCAAGCTGCGCATGTGGTGATATAACTACCTCGTGTAGGAGCATTACACGGGCACAGCTGCCACACCAGTCACCAAGTATTTGCCAGTGTGGATGCTTTGAGAATTTAAGATAGCCCCAAATGTAGTGTCTACCTCGAGTTCAGTCGTATTCCCGCAAAGACCTTTAAAATAGGCTACTGATGTGGAACCATTTCGTTTAAAGCATTCAAAACTCAACCTTTCCTGTATCCTGAAAGCAGCCACAGGGAACATGTAATTAGTCTTGCTGGTGGACCACGGGGTACTATAGCCGCACCCCTGTTGGAGTTGTTGCCTGCACACATCATCCTGCTGATAGAACATAGAGGCCTGAAGGAGGGGGCACCAGAAGGGGCAATGGGATTGCATGTAAGTTGATGAATCTTCCAGGTTAAGAGGTCAGCTAGAGTGCTGCAAAAGCCATTGAGTGCAGGTGGTCGAGTTATAGGGCATAGTGACAACATAGTGCACAAGAAACAGTCTTTTCTAGCCATTATTACGGCTATATAGTTTGCTCATTGATACCAGTGATTGTCACAGGTGCGTACCCATGTTAGGGCAGCAAGGTCTGCACTTCTAATATGTCTTTGTCTCCCAGCCTGAGAGACCCTGGCATTACCAGTCCAGTCTGCCAGGTTAATGGTCTCCAAGTCTAAGTATGCAGACCTGGCATCAGAGATGTCTTCCCCATCGCCTCTGCCAGGGGAAGAGCTATGCTCCACATCTCCATCACTATCATTTCTGGAAATGATCAGTATCCCCAAGAACTGCACCTGTATCTTGTTCGGAACCCTGCTGAGGGGTACTAGCCTCATGTGTCCCCTGCCTGTGTCCAAGTTCCTTGGCCTCAGCTCCACTTTCCTCAGTGTCAGAGTTAGTTTGTGCCAGTGGGAGAGCTTTAGGACAATGATTAAGGTGGTACCATACGTGTTCTCCTTCCACTTGGATGGCGGTAGGTGATGCCTTAGTCATTATGAAAGGTCCCTCTCTCCTTGGCTCACTCCAGTGTCTTTGGAAGACCCGCATGTACACCCAATCTCTTGGCTTTTTAGGTCCTTCCTCGTTGTCAGATATCGGCTCCGTTTATGTTTCCTGCATGTGGATAGTCTCATGTATCATAGTTAGCTGCTGCATATATTGCTTAAATTCTAGTCTTACCTGCTCCAAGCTTAGGCCCTTCGTAGGCTCTAGTTGGGCACTGGCATAGGTCTGCCTGTGAGCATCTCATGCGGTGTTAGATTGGTCATGTGGTGAGTCTGCATGCGATAACTTAGTGCCAGTGGCAGCACATTGACCCAATTAAAGTTGGTGTTTGTGCAGATATTGTTTAATTTGGCTTTCAATGTCCCATTAATCCTTTCCATCATACCCTGTGACTGGGGATGATACATGCACCCTGTTTGATTCTCAAAGACTGCAGCACCAACCTAACTACTTTCTGAATAAAGGCAGACCCATTATCTGAACTGATTTCTGACGGTATACCAAATCTTAGGATAACTTCGTTTGTCAGAAATTTCACTATTGTCCCAGCTCCTTCATCTTTGGAAGTGACAGCTTCTACTCATCGACTAAACCTATCAATCACCACTAACATGTACCTTTTCCCTCTCACCTTTTTTTATCATGTCCACGTTGTCGATTAATAAATGCTTAAATGGCCCTTCAGGCAATAGTATGTGTCCTATATGGGTCGTTATCCCCTTCCTAATATTATACTGTGCACACACCTCACATTGTGACAATAAATAGTCCACTGAAGCCTGCAGATATGATGACCAGAAACCATCTTCCTTAGCACTTCACCTCGCGCACAATGATCCAATCCGTGCGCCTCTGAAATAAGAATTGTCAACAATGGGATGGGTGCTTCCTCTGTGGTCCAGAAACTTCCTTAATTCTGCTTAGTGCCCTCTGCTTTCATAGTGTTTGTTCAGCCAGGGTAGCTCTCCCCTGTATTTCAATGAGGTCCTCTATCGTCGGTTCTGGATCTATCTGCACCTGAGGCACGATAACAGATGAAGAACAACCAGAAGCTATCATCCACTGCCTGATTACCCTTTAACACCATATCACTGCCTTTTCTGTGTGCTTGGCACTTAACGATAGCTAGTGCCTTTGGCTTCATCATTGCAGTCGTCAGCTCTACTATCTGCTGGTAGTGTTGTATGGGATCCCCATTACTCTCCTTAAAGCCTCTTTGCTTCCACACTGCCCCAAGCAATTGGCATACCCCATGTGCATAAGCTGAATAAGTATAAATGTCAGCTTTTTTTATTCTCCATCGTTTCGCAGGCCGCCATCAATGTCTTCAGTTCAGCCAACTGAGCTGAACAAGGCGGTGGGCAGGTTTCCAGTTTGATTGTCCTATACTGGGACTGGTCCTGTCTTACATCCTAGTATACTGCATGATTCCTGTCATAATCCCTATAGCAAGAACCGTCCACAAATAGAACCTTATCTACAGGCAGTGGCTTGCACAAATGTAGTCACTTCCCTTACACGATCATGGGGCTCTCCCTCATACTCAAGTGGGATATAGTCCGCTATATTCCTTGTAGTGCACCTCTATATGGTTATGTCGGGAAATGTCAGCAGCATCCATTGTGCCAACATTCTAGCTGGCATCAGTACAAATTTCCCTTTCTCCAATAACTCTGCCACCTTTTGCATTTGTAGGATGATGGGATAACCCATTGTTACTGAGGATGCATTTTCCATACGCAGTATAGGTAGCGGCCAATCCCTGATAGCACGGTGGATAGCCCTGAGCTACTTCATCTAGTCGGGTGCTATAGTAAGCAATCGGCTGCATAGTTCTCCCGACACTCACCTCCTGCATAAGTACTGCATCTGTGTATCCTGTCTGCCTGTTTGACACATAAAGGTGAAAAGGTTTGTCATAATCAGGCAAGGCCAATGCTGAGGCTGACAGCAAGGCTCATTTAAGGGTATTGAAAGCTGCCGTAGCCTCTTCATTCCACTGCAAAGCACCCCTTAAATATGACTGTCCGACATCCTTTATCATCTTCCTTAAGGGTGCCGTAATCTCAGCACACTCCTCAATCCAATCTGCGCTAAATCCTGTCATGCCCAAAAATCATTTGTCCTACTATCTCTAGTCTAGGAATTTTAACAATTGCTTTATTCTGACTTGGTGCAATTGCCTTTGTTCCCTTAGCAACCAGCCTTCCCAAATATTCGACCTGCTGTTTGCAAAACTGCAGCTTTTTCCTGGACACCTTATGCCTGCCCGTCAGCCAGTTTTTTCAAGAGGAAAACTGTGTCTCGCTCACACTGTTCCTGACTATCTGAACAGCCAAGCAAATTATGAACATATTGTATCAGCGTACTTTCTGAAAACATACCCTCCAGTTCTGATTTTAACACTTGGTTAAATACGTGTGGTGAATGCTTAAGACCCTGGGGCATTCTTGTATAAGTGTGTTGCTGACCTTTGTATGTAAAAGCAAACAGATACCAGCAGTGCTCTGCAAGAGGATTGCTAAAGAAAGCAGAACATAAATCTTCAACCGAGAACCAAGCTGCCTGTGCAGGCATATTAGCAATATGTGCAGATTAGGAACAACTGCTGGCCACTCCTCCACTACCTCATTTACTGCTATTAAGTCATGTATAAGTCTCCATTTTGACCCGTCTGCCTTTAAGACTGGTAACAAAGGAGTGTTGCAGGGACTACAAGTTTCTTTAAGTACCCCTGCCTTCAGCAATCCTTGCACTGTTGCTGCTATTTCCTCTGGTTTTAAAGGATACGGCGGTTTCCCAAGTAGAATAGCTCCTGGTTTCAACCTTATTTCCACTGGGCTGGCTGATTTTGCTCTCCCCACATCTGTATCATGCTGTGACCACAAAGTGGCTGGTAATGTATCCAATTGCTCATTAACACGTTGATTATCTTCCCCACAGTCACTGGCATGCTCCGCTGGGGTGTTACCTTGACTTCCTTTGGATTCCCTGTCAGGTTGCAGCATGCTAGGATTTTAAATAGCTGTCATCCCCAGATTCCCAAACCCCTGTCATGACCATATGCCATTCCCCAACTGTTTCTACATGCCTGGTCATAGGACCTAAATCTTTAGATTGATATCCCTTATTTACCAGTAAGGTTACATGTGTTGCTTCACCAGGCACACTATACCACTTTTCCAGGAACGCATTTCTCTCTATTTGTAGAATCACTCCCTGCTTCCTGCTGCCACTGTCTCTCTAACACCTCATCCTGAGACTCATCAAATATCACTGTTCGGTGCAGCTCAGACTTAGGTGGTCTTGCTTTAGTCAACATCATCAACACTTCTGCTTTTCACATCCCCCAAATGTCTTGAATATCACTTGCTATATCCCCTATCCAATAAACATTAACATCTCTAACTTCTTGCATCACTAATTGTGTATTAGCCTTTTCTACCACCAAGCCCTGCTGTGTGCACTCCAATCTTTCTTGTAACTGTAGTAAAACATCCCTACCTAACAAGTTAATTGGCATCTCTTTAGACACTACTATTGGCAAAACTATCTCCCTACCTTCCATTTTTAATCTTGCTGGAGCTGTCAATCAAGTTAACTGTGATTTCCTTGAGAACCCTACAATTTGCTTCACAAGGGAAGGTGAGAGGCATACCACGGCTGTACACAAGTGTATGTAGATCCAGTATCTATCATCACTGATGTCTGCCACCCTTCTATTAACTTGTATTACTGGTTCTTGATCACACTCCCATGTTGTTACTAAGGGTAGTGCCCCTTCCCACCCAGGTTCTCAGGGCATCCCTAGCACATCCCATACGGATTAACAGGTCCTGCTGGGCCTGTAGGTGTCTGGCAAGTGGCCACTGGGGATTCCAGTCGTCTAGGCCCGCTGTGGGCCAGAGAGGGCCTGATCCAAATTTCTGGCCCCCTTTGAGTCTGATTATTTATCCTGTACCTTAGTCCCCCATTTCTACATCCCTGTCCTTGGGGACCCCAGTTCTGTTTAGGCTGTTGTTTAAATCTGCCCTGCCCTGGATACGTCACCTGTGGGAAAGGTTCTCTAAAAACCTCCATTACTGGCATGGGATTTCTGGCCCCTGTCTGGCTACCTGATAGGACCCCAATTGCGCCGGCACTTGGTTCATGCCAGTGTTGATTACTGTGTCGGTTCTTACGTGCAATACCTTTTTCGCCTTCTCTCTTTCTTTCTTCTTAAGCTCTTCGAGCTGCATTTGTGCCAGCTTCCTTTGCACCTCCTCCTGCTGTTCAGACAATTTCATTTTGTCTTCTCAAAATCTTTCAACTGCATGAGCTACATGGTCTCTAAATTCCTGGTGGCTCATTGATGTTGTCAGACCCACCACCACCTCCAACCTTGACCTGACTTGGGAGGGCATTGCTTAAATGATGGAATTTTGGAACATTGTGGTCAGCAACTGATTAGTCTCTATGTCTTGCTCTGTTTCCAGTCTCCACTTCTTTAACTGTTTCTCCAAGTAGGCAGCCGGGTTTTCACTGTCTCCCAGTGGATCCCCTCTCAGAGCCTGGAGGTCTATTTTGGGCGGATAACAGTCTGTTGAGGCCTGCATTACATTCTGTCTCACTCGATCAAACCCGACCCCATCGATCATTGGATTGTCTGCCGCATTTTTCAAAAGGGCTCGGACCATTATTTCCTTTAACTTCGGGAGCCCTGCCAACCTCACCAGCAGTGCCTTCAAGTCTCTTCTAGCCAGCAATCGCCCTGTGGTTTCATCTTCAAAAACCCTGATCCACTTTCCCGCTCCCTCATGTAAACTGGGCAGCATATTCTTCAGCCCTTCTAGATCTTGCGTTCCCCAAGGAATGTGTTGTGGGTTTCTCCCCTCTTTTATAAGGAGCGGTAGCATCCTTCTCTGTTGGTCCTTTTTCCCTTTACCTGTGCTACTACTCAATAATTCCCCCTCGGACTCTGAATCTGATGCTATTTCTAATTCCTCCTATCCTTTAGCTACTGGGGCCTTTTCCTTCCTGGTGTCTCATCATCCCTTTCCACTTTCTCTACGTCACCTTCACTTCTTCTCTCTTCAGCTTCCCTTCTATGTTGCCAGTATCCCTCAACTGCTTTTCGCTCCCTCAGCTCACGCAGCACACTAATCTCACGTTTCAGCTCTTCTTGCTCTCGTTGTATAGCTTCCATGTGCTCCTGTCTGTACCTTTTCTCTCTTTCTGTTCTTCAGTTCATTTTTGTCTTCTGCACTTCTGTCCCATTATAGAACATAGAACATAGAACAATACAGCACAGAACAGGCCCTTCGGCCCACGATGTTGTGCCAAACATTTGTCCTAGCTTAAGCACCCATCCATGTACCTTTCCAATTGCCGCTTAAAGGTCACCAAAGATTCTGACTCTACCACTCCCACAGGCAGCGCATTCCATGCCCCCACCACTCTCTGGGTAAAGAACCCACCTCTGACATCTCCCCTATACCTTCCACCCTTCACCTTAAATTTATGTCCCCTTGTAACACACTGTTGCACCCGGGGAAAAAGTTTCTGACTGTCTACTCTATCTATTCCTCTGATCATCTTATAAACCTCTATCAAGTCAGCCCTCATCCTTCGCCGTTCCAACGAGAAAAGGCCTAGCACTCTCAACCTATCCTCGTTCAACCTATTCTCCATTCCAGGCAACATCCTGGTAAATCTTCTCTGCACCCTCTCCAAAGCATCCACATCTTTCCTAAAGTGAGGCGACCAGAACTGCACACAGTACTCCAAATGTGGCCTAACCAAAGTCCTGTACAGTTGCAACATCACTTCACGACTCTTGAATTCAATCCCTCTGCTAATGAACGCTAATACACCATAGGCCTTCTTACAAGCTCTATTCACCTGAGTGGCAACTTTCAAAGACCTATGAACATAGACCCCAAGATCCCTCTGTTCCTCCACCTCACTAAGAACCCTACCGTTAACCCTGTATTTCGCATTCTTATTTGTCTTTCCAAAATGGACAACCTCACACTTGGCAGGGTTGAACTCCATCTGCCACTCCTCAGCCCAGCTCTGCATCATATCCAAGTCCCTTTGCAGCCGACAAGAGCCCTCCTCACTATCCACAACTCCACCAATCTTCGTATCATCTAACTGTCCCTCTATTTCTACTGTTCTCTTTATTACTGGACACTGCTTCAATGCCTCTTCATTCGAGTAGGGAGGGGTGTCTATTCAACTCCTCTACATCTGGGTATGGTGGTGGGGGAGAGGGGCGCTGATTCCTGCTTTTCAGTTTCCTGTAACTGCTCAGCTTGTTCTTTCCTAGTCACCATGGGTGCCTGATAAGCTTTCTTCAGTTCCTCACCCTCCTTCCTAAAGTGTCAGTATTTCCATCTCCTGATCCCTCTTTTGGTTCCTATCTTTCGGCTTATAGTTCTTAATTAGACCTTCCATCTCATTGCACATGTGTATATCAAAGGTACCTTCTTTTGGCCATTTAGTCAATAAATCCTTAGTTCTTTTTTCCCATTTCTCAGAAATCTTTACAATATCATTCCTTGCCACTAGAAATGTCATACTCAGTATCTCAATTGCAGTCCCTTTATCCATCTTAACGTATATTTCAGTCCAGCTAATGTATTACCTCTGCTCTCACAAATCACTTCCTCATGCCATTCAAGTCTGGTAGGGCTTCGTCAGCAATATAAGCAATCCCTAACTCTATAACTTGCAACTGTTCCTTACCAATCTATCAATTCTTAAATCTACTCAATTGTAGCTAGTTAATACAAACAACCTATTCTCATTTGTTCAGCCTAAACCAATCTAGACTGCATCTGCAGAATGCACTAATGACTAACGGTTTCTTGAAAAATCTGTGTCTCAAAAAAAACAATTTTAAATTCTTAAAGTCCAAAATAAAATCAAAATATCCCTCGATCCCGAGCTCCAGGGAAACAAAACACAAACATTTACCCACCATCAACAATTATGCATACAAACCAGACTACAATGATTAAAATATATAGTCTATGCTCTCTCTCGCTCTTACACACACTCTCTCTCTCTCTCTCTCTCTCTCTCTCTCTCTCTCTCTCTCTCTGTCAGAGAAATACACAAACAGAACCTTTCTGCATGCAGCCAGGAGCTCACTACTGAACCAATTTCTCTCTCTCTTTCTCTCTCCCTCCCTCCCCACCCCTAACAGACAGAAACTTCTTGCAAGCAGCCAGGAGCTCAGCATAAAATCAATCTCTCTCTCACACACTCTCTCACTGTCTCACTCACACACTCTCTCACTCACCCACACTCTCTCACACTCACAGATAGAGCCTTGCCTAAATAGATCCTTTATTCATTTCCAAAAGTATGGTCTAATTATCGTACATGCCTTGTCTCAAGTGTTCAACAGTCTAGTAACACTTTAACACTATGACTATTCTCTACCAGTTTACTTTTAATCATCCGCTACCAATCTGCCGGCTTTCTAAGTAGGTCTATGAGTGCTTTTAGTAAAACAATTTCCCCTTATTTATTTTGCCCTATCTGTTCAGTCCCTTGTTTCCAACGAGGTGGTATCGATAAGTCTTATATTCACCACGTGGAATTTTTACTGATGCAATTGCTATGTTCTATTCTTATATACCCCTTACTCCACTGCGCAGTCTTCTTGACCAATTCTCCACATCTCCTTCAGCCGCAATTTACCCCATGCCTTTGGATCTTGGATTGGAGAGACTCTCCGGCAGATTCCCGCACGTCTGAATCCCTGAGGACCACCCAAACCAATAGCATATAGTCTGAATTCACAGCAAAAATGCTAACCTCTTCTTGTTGGGTACCCTTATTCTGTCAGTCTCGGGAGTGCCCTCGGTGGACCGAGAAGCGCCCTGTTACTGCCGCCCTCTTTCCAGGTAGGTCTCTGCACGACCCTGCTCGCAGCGCTAAATTTGTTGTGGAGAAAATGTAGAGAATCACCAGGAGACACAGAGAGTTCTTCAATGAGTGGGTCGTTTATTTGCAAACAAAAAACCGTGACACTCGGAAAGCAAATTCTTGAATCCCCCTGAACCGCAGGGTCCATGGCTCTTTATACCTTTTTTATAATGTTTTTGTTAGCTTATCAGCATGCCCAACTGTGTTAATCAGAATTACCTCACTCCAGCTATACAATAAACCAATAATGTTAATTCCCATTACAGAACATGGAACAATACAGCGCAGAACAGGCCCTTCGGCCCTCGATGTTGCGCCGATCTATGAACTATTCTCAGCTCATCCCCCTACACTATCCCAAAATCATCCATGTGCTTATCTAAGGATTGTTTAAATCTCCCTAATGTGGCTGAGTTGACTACATTAGCAGGTCGAGCTGCTCTGACCACTCTGAGTAAAGAACCTGCCTCTTAAATCTATCACCCCTCAATTTGTAGTTATGCCCCCTTGTACACGCTGACATCATCATCCTAGGAAAAATACTTTCACTGTCTACCCTATCTAATCCTCTGATCTTGTATGTCTTTATCAAATTCCCTCTTAGCCTTCTTCTTACCAATGAGAACAGGTTCAAGTCTCTCAGCCTTTCCTCATAAGACCTTTCCTCCAGACCAGGCAACATCCTGGTAAATCTCCTCTGCACCTTTTCCAATGCTTTCACATCCTTCTTGAAATATGGGGACCAGAACTGTACACAATATCTCTCTCTTTCTGCCACTATGGTTTTTCCTACATTCTACTTAATATTATTCTGATGTCATGATTAGATATTTTATTGTCAAGGGTCTCAAGCAGGCTGACTCTACTAACTACTGATTAGATATTTATTGTCAAGGGTCTCAAGCAGGCTGACTCTACTAACTATTAATTAAATATTTAGTGTCCTGTCCTAAATATTTATTGTCACTACCAGTCCCAACCTGACATGTTGATATTTAGCAGGTGAGGCTGACGTTATTAACTGTTATCCCACCCCACCATAGTGACCTTTCAGCCTCCAGCTTACTCTGCTAATTGGTGTGTGAGCATTCCACTATTCTTATCCCATCCTGCCATAGTGATCTTTTGATTGGTGTAGCATTCCACAGACCCCTTGCAACAGATTGTCAGTGGTCTACATGCTTTACCCGTTTCCATGCTTTCATGCTCTTTATTTTCCATAGTAGGTATGTACTTATCAAAGACCCCAGTAGCTGTTCCTTGCATGAGCTCCACCTTTCAAGTGTGTCTATCACCTGCAGTTACCTTCCCCATCCTATGCATCTTAAATCTTGCCTAATCACATCATAAATGACTTTCCCCAGTTATACTTCCTTCCCTGCGGAGTCTGCCTATCCTTGCCCATTGCTATTGTAAACCTAACCGAGTTATGGTCACTATCGCCAAATTGCTCACCTACCTCCAAATCTAACACCTGGCTGGGTTCATTCCCCAGTAACAAATCCAATATGGCATTGCCCCTTGTTGGGCTGTCTACATACTGTGTCAGAAAACCCTTCTGCACACATTGAACAAAAACTGACCCATCTAAACTACTTGAACTATAGTATTTCCAGTCAATATTGGGGAAGTTGAAGTCCTCCATAACAACTACCGTGTTACTCTAGCTCCTGTCGAGAAACATCTTTGTTATCGTTGCCTCTACATCTCTGGAACAATTCGGACGCCTGTAGAAAACTCCTAACAGGATGACCTCTCCTTTGCTGTTTCTAACCTCAGTGGATGAGTCCTGAAATGTTCTCTCAGAAATCTGCAACTAGTCCCTCCTCTAGCCATGTCTCCGAAATGGTCACAACATTGAAATCCCAGGTACCAACCCATGCTGCAAGTTCACCCACCTTGTTCCAGATGCTCCTGGCATTGAAGTACACTCATTTCAAACCAACACTGATTGTTGGTACCCTCTCGCGACCTTGTAAACCTATCCCTGACCTCACTGCCCTCAACCTCCTGTACACTGGAACTACAATTCAGGTACCCATCCCCCTCCTGCATTAGTTAAAACTCCTCCCCGAAGAGCCATAGCAAATTTACCCCAGGATATTGGTACCCCTCTGGTTCAGGTGAAGACCATCCTGTTTGTAGAGATCCCACCTTCCCCAGAAAGAGCTCCAATTATCCATGAATCCAAGACCTTCCCTCCTGCACCATCGCTGTAGCCACGTGTTTAGCTCTGCTGTCTCCCTGTTCCTCGCTTCACTTGCACATGGCAGGGGCAACAAACCAAGATGATAACTCTGTTCCTTCTAGCTCTAAGCTTCCAACCTAGCTTTCTGAATTTCTGTCTTGGGTCCCCACCTTTCTTCCTACCTATGTCATTGGTGCCCATGTGGACCACGACTTTGGGCTGCTCCCGCTACCCCTCCTCCTCAAGGATCCCGAAAACATGATCAGAGACATTATGAACCTTGGCACCTGGAAGGCAACAAACCAATCATGAGTCTGTCTAGTTCCCACAAAACCTCCTGTCTGTTCCCCCTAACCGTGGTGTCCCCAATGACTAAGGCTCTTCTTACCCCTTCCTTTCTGAGCAGCAGAGATAGACTCTGCACCAGAGATCTGTGCCCAATTGCTTACCAATGGTGAGTCGTTCCCCCACAACACTATACAAAACGGTATACTTGTTGTTGAGGGGAACCAGCTCAGGAGATCCCTGCACTGCCTGCCGGTTCCCTTTCCTACCCCTGATGCTAACCCATCTACCTTCTTCACGTGGCTGTGGAGTAACTACCTCCCTGTAACTCCTCTGAATAACCCCCTCCACCTCCTGAATGATCCAAAGTTTTTTTTTAAGATTCCCTACAGTGTGGAAACAGGCCCTTCGGCCCAACAAGTCCACACTGACCTTTGAAGAGCAACACACACATTCCCTTACATTTACCCATGACTAATCCACCTAACACTATAAGGGCAATTTAGCATGGGCAATTCACCTGATCTGCACATCTTTGGACTGTGGGAGGAAACTCACGCACACAGTGGGGAAAATGTGCAAACTCCACACAGATATTTGCCCGAGCCGGGAATCGAACTCAGGTCCCTGTCACTGTGAGGCAGCAATGGTAACCACTGAGTCACCGTGCTGCCCAAGTTCATCCAGCTCCAGCTCCAGCTCCAATTCCCTAACAGGGTTCTCGAGGAGCTGGACGTGGGTGCACTTCACACAAATGAAGTCAGCAGAGACAGTAGACGTGTCCCTTGCTCCCCACATGCTGCAGGAGGAACATTCAAATGCCCTAACCTTCATTCCCACTACTCTAAATTCCCAAATAGTCCGCTGAAAAAATGAAACACGAAAGAAAATACTTACCATCTTGCCAACCGACGCACAAAACTTTTTCTTACGGTTCGAGGAGGAGGATGGGCGGGCGACACTACCTGAGTGGTGTTTCGGGTAAAGCAACTGCCCAAATATATGACCTCGCCGACAGCCTCCTGCTCGACGCACCCGCACTTCCTGTTGCTGGATCAACAATGTGGCAAAAGAAAAGGTGCCAGTGTAGCTATGGAAGAAGGACTGTTTCACCTCAAGTCACATGGTCCATCTCTGACACCTCCCTCCCCTTCCTAGACCTCTCCGGTGACTGACCCAACACGAACGCCTATTTCAAACCCACTGACTCTAATTCCTCCCACTCACCTGCCCCGTTAAACACGCTTTCCCCTCCTCCCAATTCCTCTGCCTACACAGTATCTGCTCCTAGGAGGAGCAATTCCACTCCAGGACATGCCTGATACTCTCCTATTTCAAGGACCACAAGTTCCCCTTCCATGTGATTAACAATGCCCTCCATTGCAAATTCTCCACTTCCCACCACACCTCCACTTCCCGCAACACCTCCACTCCCCGCACCTCCAACAAAGATAGAATCTCCCTGGTCCTCGCATTTGACCCCATGAATCTCCAGATCCAGCACATAATCCTGCTCAATTTTTGCTATTTACAGACCCCACCACCAAAAATATATTTACCTCCCCACCCCATTTGCTTTCCGTGGAGAACACTTCCTCTGTGACTCCCTCGTTAGGTCTGTGCTCTCCACCAGCCCACCCCCCACACCCAGCACCTTCCCCTGCCACCGCACAAGGTACAAAGTCTCCGCCCACACCTTCCCCCTTTATCCAAGGCGCTAAAGGATAATTTCAAATCTGGCAGAGATTTTTCTCCACATCCTCCCACCTCGTATATTGCATCCATTGCTCTCAATGTGGTCTCCTCTACATTGAGGAGACCAAGCGCCAACTCGCAGAGCGGTTCAGGGAACATCTCTGATTTGCACGCACCAACCAATCCCTCCACATGTGGCCAACAACTTCAACCCCCCCACCCCCACCCTCACTCCTCCAAGAACATGCAAATCCTGGCCCGCCTCCAGGGCAAATAAAAGCCACTCGCCAACTGGAAGAATACCTCATCTTCCACCTCGGCACTGTACAACCACACGGCATCAACATTGGATTTACTAGTTTCCAAATCTCCCCTCCTCCCACCTCATCCCAGATCCAACCCTCCAACTTGGCAACGCCCTCTTGACCTACTTACTTGTCCATATTCCTTATTACCTATCCGCTCCACCCTCCCCACCAACCTATCACAATCGCCTCTTATCTGCATCCGCCTAGCGCCATCCCACCTACCTTTACCCCAGCCCCACCTCCATCACTTCTTTATGTCTCAGCACCCTTTCCCCTCCATGTTCCTGATGAAAGGGCTCATGCCTGAAATTTCAACTCTCCTCCTTCTTGGATGCTGCCTGACCTGCTGTGTTTTTACCAGCGCCATGTATTTCGACTCAGTCGCCAGAGCATAAGCCTGGTCACTGTCAGCAACGGCACCCACCCACCCCACCACCACTAGCACTACCCCTGTGCAGGGTTCAAGTGAAGCGCTGCGCTGAACACTTCTCCCCTGAATTCAGCTCCATCGAATGGCTGGCTCTGTACACTGCAGTTCCTGCACTAACCTCGTTCTCAGCAGCACTCTGGTGCAGCCGGATAATGTGCTGAAGCAGTGGTGGGTGATCGATTGGCTCAGCCCAGCAAAGGAGTAAAGGCCATAGATGACATACTCACCAGCCCTGTGTATTGAGTGAACCACAAGACATGGGGGAAATACTAAATGAGTATTTTGCATCAGTGTTTACTGTGGAGAAGGTTATGGAAGCTAGAGAACTTGGGGAAGTTAGTAGTGACATATTGAAAAATGTCCATATTAGGAGGAGGTGCTGGACGTCTTGAAACACATTAAGGTGGACGCATTAAATCCCCAGGACCCGATCAGCTGTACCCTAGAACTTTGTGAGAAGCGAGGGAAGTGCTTGCTGGGCCCCTTGTTAAGCTATTTGTATGATCGATAGCCACAGGTGAGGTGCCAGAAGGCTGGAAGTTGGCTAATCTTTTGCCACTATTTAAGAAAAGTGGTAATAAAAAGCCAGGGAGCTATAGACCAGTGAGTCTGATAGCAGTGGTGGGTAAGTTGCTCAAGGGGATTCTGAGGGATAGGATTTACATGTGTTTGGAAAGGCAAGGACTGATTATGGAGAGTCAACGTGGCTTTGTGCTTGGGAAATCTTATCTGAGTAACTTAATTGAGTTTTTTGAAGAAGTAACAAAGAGGTTTGATGAAGGCAGAGCGGTGGACATGATCAAAATGGACTTTGCTAAGGCAATCGACAAGGTAGACTGGTTAGCAAAGTTAGATCATATGTAATACAGGAAGAACTAGCCATTTGGTTACAGAACTGGCTTGAAGGTAGAAGACGGAGAATTGCTTTTCAGAGTGAATGCCTGTGATCAGTGGTGTGCCATATAAATGATTTGGATGTGAACATAGGAGATGTGCTTAATAAGTTTGCAGATGGCACCAAAATTGGTGATGTATTAGGTAAGGGGAATGGTTCCCTCTGAGCTGAGAGATGGAGTTTAATTTAGATAAATGTCAGGTGCATTTTGAAAAGGCAAATTAGAGCAGGACTTATACACTTCAAGATAAGGTCCTGGGGAGTGTTACTGAGACAAGAGACTTTGGAGTACAGGTTCATAGTTCCTTGAAAGTAGAGTTGTAGGCAGACAGGGTAATGAAGAAGGTGTTTGGTATGCTTGCCTTTATTGGTCAGAGCATTGAGCATCAGAGTTGGGAGGTCATGTTATGGCTGTACAGGGCATTGGTTAGTCCAATTTTAGAATACTGCATTCAAGTCTGGCCACCCTGCTATAGGAAGGATGTTGTGAAACTTGAAAGGGTTCAGGAAAGATTTATAAAGGTGTTGCTGGGGTTGGAGGGTTTGAGCTCTGGGGAGAGGCTGAATTGTTGGGGACGTTTTCCTTGAAACTTTGGAGACTTAGGGGTGACCTTATGAAGGTTTATAAAATCATGAGGGGCATAGTTAGGGTGAATAGCCAAGATCTTTCCCCAGGATAGCAGAGCCTAAAACTAGAGGCATAGGTTTGACGTGAAGGAGGGAAAGATATTAAAAGTACCTAACGAGTAACTACTTCATGTAGAGGGGAGTGCATGTATGGAATGAGTTGCCAGAGGAAGTGGTGAACCTTGGTACAATTACAACATTCAAAAGGCACCTGGATGGGTGCATGAATAGGAAGGATTTAGAGGGAGGTGGCAAATCAGACTAAATTAATTTGGGATATCTTGTCAGCATGGACCAGTTGGACTGCAGGGTTTGTTTCCATGCTGTGCAGCTCTGTGACTTTATGACTATCACTCTGACTAACAGTGCCGTACACCCACATTCTAGGTGCTCTTCCCCACCCCACATCCCGCTTCAGCACAGTAGTTGAAAACCACTAGCATAAAAACCCTTATTGAATTGCTTACCAATAACCTGCTCAGTCAAGCTCGTTTTGGTGTGCAGTTTGGTTCTGCCAGTCTCACTCTGCTCCTGACTTTCTAATAGTTCTGAATCAAGCATGGACAAAACAGTTGACCTCCAGAGATTAGGTGAGATTGAATGCCTCTGATAACAACATGGCATTCAACTGAGTTTGGCATCCCATAACCCAAGAAAGATTGGTGTCAATGGGAATCAGAGAGAAATCTTCACTCTTTGGAATCATGTCTGGAACAAAGAAAAATATTTGTCAATTTTGGAGAACAAAAGTTGAAGTCCAAAAACAGTATTGAAGGATTTCCTTAATGTCCCAGCTGAACCATCATGAGCTGCTTCCCACCATGATCAGATGTGGAAATGTTTGCTGATGATTCAACCATGTTTAGAACCACTTGTGACTCCTCAGAAGCTGAAGTAGCCTTTGTCGATATGCAGTGAGCAACATCCAGACTTGGACTGATTAGTGGCAAGTAACCATTAAATGCCTGGCAAGAACCATCTCTGGAAAGTATTGCCCTTGATATTCCTTGACATTATCATTGCTAATTTACCCACTGTCAATATCCTTGGGGTCACTAATGACTGGAAATTGAACTGGACTAGGTATGTAATTCTGTGACTACAAGAGCACAGTTAGAGGCTGGGAATACTGCAGCAAGTAACTCATCTCCTGACTCCCCAAAGCCTGTCTATCACCAAAAGACACTGGACCAAACTAGTGTCAAGCGACTCCCACATGCTGCAACTGTCCTGCCATCCTTGGTGTTCTCTAAGGAGCTGCACCACTTTCGTATTCAACTTTATATTTAGTTTTGTTTTTGTGTACTTTATTAACCTTACCACCAGCTGCTAAATTATTTTGAACCTTGGGAATAGAATAATTCCTATTCATCAAATATTCTCTAATTTAGCAGCAGATTCTCCTATCACAAAGTAAGAATCAGTTCTTGGAGGCTGGAAATACTAATAAGAAAACACCAGAGCAAGTCTCCCTCCCTCTGCTTAACTGTCTGAATTATTTAACTCTCGCTAAGTTAACTAGTTGTAAATGGTCTTAACACAAAAGACCTTTCTGACTTAGTAAATGAAGGTCCAGTTTCAGCTGGTCCTGAATTAAGCTGATGTTTAGTGGAACCCTTGGAAGAAAATCCTGCTTAAGGCTAACTACTAGAGAATTTAAACTGTGGATTTCAGTTTGCCAACTATAGAGTAAACTAGATTTGTACAAAATGCAAATTTGGACTTTCTTACTCAACAACTGCATGCACTCTGTCCTGGCAAGTTACCAGTGATGTGATTTGAAGGCAATTCTGTTTGTTTTAATGAATTCAGGCAAATTGGCAAAGTTAAAATATGTTTGAACAAATTGTAATTCTTAACTTCCTTTGTGTAAAATGAGATTCCTTCTTTAAGTTATGGGTATACAAGTAAAAAAGAAGCCAAAATCAGGATTTGACATTGTGGTCTAGTTATTTTCTTAACACACTATGTTGAACCTCAGTAGGGATATGTTCAGTGAGGAAAAAAGTATTATGTAAGAGTGATGAATGTTTAGATCAATTTACCAAGTGAAAAGGTGGCAGAGACCCACAGAGATATTCAAAAGTACAAAATATTGCAATATCGCTTTTGAGATGAGAGTTTGACAGAACAACAGTCTGAGTTATAGGGAGAGGTTGAATGAGCTCGGACTTCTTTCTTTAGAGTGTAGGAGACTGAGGGGGAATCTTATAGAAGTATATAAGGTAATGAGAGGCAGGGATAGAGTGAATGCACTCAGTCTTTTTCCCAGGCCTGGGGAATCGAGGACGAGACAGGATAGAATAAAAGGGAACCTGAGGAGCATATGTTTTATAGAGAGGGTGGTGTGTGTATGAGCTGCCAGTGGAAGTGATTGAGGTGGGTCATTAACAACATTTATAAGGCGTTTGGACAAATGCATGGATAGGAGAGATTTAGAAGGATATAGGCCAAGTATAGGGAAATGGGGTTAGCATTGGTGGTCATTTTGGTCGGCATGGACCTGACTCTGTGACTCCTAACAAATTGCCTTTCCTCAGTGTTAGGACTGCAGCTTTTCAGTTTATATATATTACTGAGCTACATGAAGGAACTGAGGACATTCTGGCTAGGTTTGCAGATAATGCAAAGATAGGTGGCGGGTCAGGTCATATTGAGGAGGCAAGGAGGCTGCAAAAGGATTTAGACAGGTTAGGAGAGTGGGCAAAGAAATGGCAGATGGGATACAATGCGGAAAAGTGAGAGGTCATGCACATTGGTAGGAAGAATAGAGGCAGACTATTTTCCAAATGGGGAGAAAATTCAGAAATCTTAAGTGCAAAGGGGCTTAGGAGTCCTAGGCCAGGCTTCTCTTAAGATCAACTTGCAGGTCATGTTGGTAGTTAGGAAGGCAAATACAATGTTGGCATTTATTTTGAGAGGACAGGAATATAAAACATGTACATCTGAGGCTTTATAAGGCTGTGGTCAGCTCACATTTACAATGTGAGCAATTCTGGGCCCCATACCTCAGAAAGGATATACTGGCCTTGGAGTGGGTCCAGAGGAGGTTCACAAGAATGCTACCAGGAATGAAAGGCTTAACATATGAGGAGCATTTGAGGACTCTGGGTCTATACTCAGTGGAGTTTAGAAGTATGACAGCCGGATCTAAATGAAACTTGGGTAATGGATAACTGTTTGAAAGGGGAAAAAACAGTCAGTGGAGGGATCCCTGAAAAACATGTATACCGTTTTGGTTACTGTTGAGGAGGGGAGTGACTTAACAGGGGCATGCAATGGGGTCCAGAGTCTGCCCCTCTTGCACAGAAGGGAAAGAGGAAAAGGAGGAGCGGTAGTCATTGGGGACTCAACAGTTAGAGGGTCAGATAGAAGGTTTTTTGGGAACGAATGAGACTCACAGTGTGTTGCCTCCCAGTTGCCAGGGTCCATGATGTCTCGGATTGTGTCTTTGGGGATTGTTCCTTTGTCCTGAAGGGAGAGGGTGACTAGCCCCAAGTCGTGATCCACGTAAGTACCATAGGTAGAAAGAGGGATAGGGATGTAAGGCAGGATTTCAGAGACTAGAGTGGAAGCTGAGAGCTGAAACAAACAGCGTTGTTATCTCTGGTTTGTTACCCGTGCCACGTGATAGCGAGGCAAGGAATAGGGAGAGATATCAGCTGAACACGTGGCTGCAGGGATGGTGCAGGAAGGAAAAGTTTCAGGTACATGGATAATTGGGGCTCATTCTGGGGAAAGTGGGACGTCTACAAACATGACAGTCTTCACTTGAACCAGAGGGGTACTAATATCCTGGGTGGGAAATTTGCTGGTGCTATTCAGGTGCATTTAAACTCGAACTCAGCAGGGGAATGGGAACCTGAGATAGTTCCAGTGCACAGGAGGATGAGAGTAGGGAGGACAGGGACAGGATTTCATGGTCACAGGAATGTGTTGGCAGACAGCAAGCTGGTTTAAAGTGTGTCTACTTCAGCACCAGAAGTAACCGAAATAAGATAGGTGAACTTGCAGCATGAATAGGTACCTGGGACTTCGATGTTGTAGCCATTTCGGAGACATGAATAGAGCAGGGCGAGGAATGAATGTTGCAGGTTTCAGGGTTTAGACTTTTCATTAAGAACAGCAAGGCGGTAAAAGGGGGAGGTGTGGCCTTGTAGCTATGTCTGAAAGAACCTTTGACGGAGACTCGTCTACTGAGGTAGTGTGGGCTGAGGTTAGAAACAGGAGAGGAGAGGTCACACTGCCGGGAGTTTTTTTATAGGCCTCCGCAAAGTTCCAGGGAGGTGGAAGAGAGAATTGGCAAAATGATTCTGTGCAGGAGTGAAAGGAACAGGGTGGACATTATGGGTGACTTTAACTATATCTCTAGTACGTCAGATGGATCAGTTTTTGTCCAATGTGTGCAGGAGGGTTTCCTGACACAGTATGTCGAAGGACTGACAAGAGGGGAGGCCACACTGGATCTGATGTTTGGTAATGAATCAGGCCGGGTGTTTGATTTAGTGGTGAGCACTGTGGACAGAGTGACCATAATTCAGTTATGTTTAGTTCTCAGCTATCTGGAAGAATAATAGGATGGTTATGAGAGGGGATTTTAACTTTCCAAACATAGACTGGGACTGCCATAGTGTTAAGGGTGTAGATGGAGAGGAATGTGTTAAGTGTGTTCAAGAAAATGTTCTGATTCAGTATGTGGATGTACCTACTAGAGAAGGTGCAAAACTTAACCTACTCTTGGGAAATAGGGCAGGGCAGGCGACTGAGGTGTCAGTGGGGGAGCACGTTGGGGCCAGCGACCATAATTCTATTAGATTTTAAATAGTGATGGAAAAGGATAGACCAGATCTAAAAGTTGAAGTTCTAAATTGGAGAAAGGCCAATTTTGACTGTATTAGGCAAGAATTTTGGAAAGCTGATTGGGGGGCTGATATTTGTAGGTAAAGGGACGGCTAGAAAATGGGAAGCGTTCAGAAATGAGATAACCAGAGACAGTATATTCCTGTTAGGGTGAAAGGAAAGGCTAGTAGGTATAGGGAGTGCTGGATGACTAAAAAAATTGAGGATTTGGTTAAGAAAAAGAAGGAAGTATATATAAGGTGTAGACAGGATAGATCGTGTGAATCCTTAGAAGAGTATAATGGAAGTAGGAGTATACTTAAGAGGGAAATCAGGAGGGCAAAAAGGGGACATGAGATAGCTTTGGCGCATAGAATTAAGGAGAATTCAAAGGGTTTTTACAAATACATTAAGGACAAAAAGATAACTAGGGAGAGAATGGGGCCCCTCCAAGATCTAGGAGAAAGTGAGGACTGCAGATGCTGGAGATCAGAGCTGAAAAATGTGTTGCTGGAAAAGCGCAGCAGGTCAGGCAGCATTCAAGGAGCAGGAGAATCGACGTTTTGGGCATAAGCCCTTCTTCAGGAATGAGGAGGGTGTGCCAAGCAGGCTAAGATAAAAGGTAGGGAGGAGGAGGGACTTGGGGAGGGGCGTTGGGAATGCAATAGGTGGAAGGAAGTTAAGGTGAGGGTGATAGGCCGGAGAGGGGGGTGGGGGCGGAGAGGTCGGGAAGAAGATTGCGGGTCAAGAAGGGTAAATAGGCAAAGTCTTTTTCCTGGGGTCGGGGAGTCCAGAACTAGAGGGCATAGGTTTAGGGTGAGAGGGGCAAGGTATAAAAGGGGCTAAGACACAGAGGGTGGTATGTGTATGGAATGAGCTGCCAGAGGAAGTGGTGGAGGCTGGTCCAATTGCAACATTTAAGAAACATTTGGATGGGTATATGAATAGGAAGGGCTTGGAGGGATATGGGCCGGGTGCTGGCAGGTGGGACTAGATTGCATTGGGATATCTGGTCAGCATGGACGGGTTGGACCAAAGGATCTGTATCTATGCTGTACATCTCTATGACTCTATGACTCTAGTGATGGAAAGGGATGGGTACTTACCACAGGGCAAGAGTTATAGATGGGGGAAGGACAATTACAATGTGATTAGTCAAGACGTAGGATGCATAGAATGGGGTAGCAAAATGAAGGGGATGAGGGCAATCTAAATGTGGAGCTGTTTTAAGAAACAGAGATTGTGTGTCCTTGATAGGTATGTCCCTGTCAGGCAGGGAGGAAATAAGGTAAGGGAACCATGGTTTACACAGGAATTGCATCTCTTGTTAAGCAGAAGAAGGAGGCTTATCTGACGATGAGACAAGATGGTTCAGATGAGGCAATAAAGAGTTACTGATTAGCTCGGAAGGATTTAAAGAGAGAGTTAAGAGCAAAGAGAGGGCATGAGCTGTCTTTAGAATGTAGAATAAAGGGAGAACCCGAAAGGTTTCTATAGGTGTGTGAGGAATAAAAAGAAGGATAGGAATAGGGCCAGTCACTCAGGAAAAGGAGAATATCGTAGAAGAGAAGAATGAGATACAAGATATTAGACTAGAAAGGATCGAAGTTAGTAAGGGAGAGGTGTTCTCAATTCTAGAAGGAATGAAACTAGACAAGTCCCCTGGGCTGGATGGGATTTATCCGATGATTCTCTGGGAAGCTAGGGAGGAGATGACGGAGCCTTTGGCTTTAATCTTTGAGTCATCTTTGTCTATAGGTTTAGTACCACAGGACTGGAAGATTGCAAATGTTGTGCCCTTGTTCAAGAAGGGCAGTAGAGGTGACCCAGGTAATTATAAAGCAGTAGCCTTACATCTATTATAGGAAAGGTTCTGAAAGGATTATAAGAGATAGGATTTATAATCATCTAGCAAGCAGCAATTTGATTTCAGATAGTCAACATGGTTTCGTCAAGGGCAGGTCGTGTCTCACAAACCTCATTGAGTTTTTTGAGAAGGTGACCAAGCATGTAGATGAGGGTAGGGCAGTTGACATGGTATGCATGGACTTCAGTAAAGCCTTTGATAGGGTTCCACATGCAGAAAATGCAGAGACGTGGGATTGAGGGTGATTTAGCAGTTTGGATTAGAAACTGGCTTTCTGAAAGAAGGCAATGTGTGGTGGTTGGTGGAAAATATTCAGCCTGGAGTCCGATTACTAGTGGTGTGCCACAAGGATCTATTTTGGGACCACTGCTGTTTGTCATTTTTATAAATGACTTAGACGCAGGCATAGGTGGATGGATTAGCAAATTCGCAGATGACACTAAAGTCAGTGGAGTAGTGGACAGTGTGGAAGAATGTTGCAGGTTGCCGGGGAACTTGGATAAACTGCAGAATTGGGCTGAGAGGTTGCAATGGAGTTCAGTGCAGCTAAATGTGAGGTGATGCACTTTGGGAAGAATGACAGGAAGGCAAAATACTGGGTCAATGGAAAGATTCTTGGTAGTGTGGATGTGCAGAGGGATCTTGGAGTCCATATACATAGATTCCTGAAAGTTGCCACCCAGGCTGATATTGCATACGGTGTTAGGTTTCATTGGTAGAGGGATTGAGTTCTGGAGCCGTAATGTCATGCTGTAACTATACAAAACGCTAGTGTGGTCGCACTTGGATTATTGTGTACAGTTCTGGTTGCCCCATTACAGGAAGGATGTAGAAGCATTGGAAAAGACGCAGAGGAGATTTACCAGGATGTTGCCTGGTCTGGAGGGAAGGTCTTATGAGGAAAGGCTGAGAGACTTGGGTCTGGAAAGAAGAAGGCTAAGAGGGGATTTGATGGAAACATACAAGATGATCAGAGGATTAGATCGGGTAGACAGTGAAACTCTTTTTCCTAGGATGATGATGTCTGCTTGTACGAGAGGGCATAACTACAAATTGAGGAGCAGTAGATTTAAGACAGATGTCAGAGGCAGTTCTTCACTTAGCGAGTTGTAAGGGCGTGGAATTCCCCACCTGCCAATGTAGTTAACTCAGCCACATTAGGGAGATTTAAACAATCCTTGGATAAGCACATGGATGATGATGGGATAGTGTTGTGGGATGAACTTAGGTTAGTTCACAGGTCGGCGCAACATCGAGGGCTGAAGAGCCTGTGCTGCGCTGTATTGTTCTATTTTCTAAACTTGCAGAATATTGTATGGCCTGGACAGAGTGGACTTTGGGTAGACTAGACTAGACTAGATTAGATTAGATTCTCTACAGTGTGGAAACAAGCCCTTCAGCCCAACAAGTCCACACCAACCCTCCGAAGAGTAACCCACCCAGACCCATTTCTCTCTGACGAACGCATCTAACCCTATGGGCAATTTAGCATGGCCAATTCACCTGACCTGCACATCTTTGGACTGTGGGAGGAAACCGGAGCACCCGGAGGAAATCCACGCAGACACTGGGTCCCTGGTGCTGTGAGACAGCAATGCTAATCACTGAGCCACTGTGCCGCCCTTATGTTTCCATTGGCAAGAGAGACAAGGACCAGAGGGCATAGCCTTAGAGTAGAGGGAAGACCTTTTCGAATGGAGGTAAAGAGAAACCTCTTCAACCAGTGAATCTATGGAATTCGTGGCCGCAGAATACTCTGGAGGCCAGCTCATTGACTATATTTAAAACTGAGATAGTTAGATTCTTGATTGTCAAGGGGATCAAAGGCTACAAGGAAAAAGGAGTTTAGAAATCTATCAGTCATAATTGAATGGCGAAGTAGACATGATAGGTCAAATGGCCTAATTTCTGCTCCTATGTCTTTTACTGCTATGGTGTGATATTTCTAATGCTATTTCTTGATTACAGTGAGATTCTTTTACTGATTTGCTTTTGCTTTCATTTTAAATGTTTGGAAAATGTGTCATCGAGTTACTTAATCATCACGAATGTGCAAAATTGAGCAAAAGTAAATCATGTTTTTCTGATGTAGATCAGTGTAAAAAGCACAAACTACAAAATTTGTATGTATTTGCACGGTCACTAACACATCATCTTTTGTGACATTCAGGTGCAGAAACAGGAAGTTGCAATGGAAGTTCTACACCAAGATCTAGAACAGGCAAATGATGAGCTCGAGCGGCTTAATTCAAGCCACTTGGAGGAGCGAGCCCACCTGATTGATGATCTACAAAGCTGTGAAAGAGAGATTGACCTGCTTAAAGAGACAATTGCGGAGAAGGCACATGAATTGACTGACCTCTTTAAGACTGTGGCAGAATATTCAGAGCATAATAAAACACTGAAAGAGCAAAATAAATGTAAGGAGCAGGAGGTAGGAGAACTTCGAGCAGCCTTAGAAAAGGTTGAAATGGATATCATGCTACTGAGGAAAACTCAATCTGTTGATGACCAGACCACGAATGCTAGCATTTCTGCACTTGTAGATCAACTTTCTCAGATTGAGTCTGAACTCAGCAATGCTAGGAGTGAAGATGAAACAAAGGGGAAAGAAATTGTATCCTTATTGAAGCAGATTGGAGAAAATAATAACACAATTCAAGGTCTACATTCAGAATTACAGAAGCAGAAACAATCAGCTAAAGCTCATCTTGTGGATTGTAGTGCTCAGATATCCTTACTTGAAAATAAGATCATCATAGCCACACAACAGCTTCAAGAAACAAATGCTGCAAACCAACAAGAAATTGAATCTCTCAAGGCTCAGTTGATCGAAAGCAGCTTGGCAAAAGGGAGACTTGACCGTTCTCTCCGAGAGAAGGAGGAAAAAGAACAATGTTTGGAGAATGAGATGAAAACTTTGAAGAATCAGTGCAACAATCTGATATCTGACACTGTTGGAAAAAAGGAGGAGTTGACAAAGTTGTCTAAGAAATTTGCTGAACATAAAGAAGAAGCTGAAATCCGACTGCAGGAGAAGATGGATCTTGTTGCCTCTTTGGAGAAGAAGCTTCAAGCTATTCAAGAAACCAATTCTCAACTAGTCCAAGAAGTACAGGCTAAAGAAATTGAAAGGCAAGATTTGAAAAATCAGATAGATGAGATGACCGGATCACTTGATAACTTAAAAAAGCAAACACAAGAACTTAATGAAACAAATGGGCAGCTGCAGGCAACAGTAAAAGAGCAAGTTCAAAGTCTTTCAGAGCAAGCTAAACTTCTGTCTGAATCAAATGAAAGAGTTGCTAATCATTTGGAGGTTGAGTTCAATTTGGAGCATCAGATAAAAGAGCTGAGCATTAAAAATGAAAATCTCAAGGAAATTGTCAATATGAAAGAAGATGAGCTTTTCAATAAAAATGATGTTATTCAACAGTTAGAAAAAGGAATAGCTTCCAAAGAAGAGCAGACTTTACAGTACATAAGTACAATTTCTCAACTTCAAATAGATAAAGAATCTATAGTTCCAAAACTAGAACTTCTGAAAATGTTGGAACAGAAGGAAGTAACGGTCGAAGAGCAATTACGTGAAAAAATAGATGAGTGTGACTTTCTGAAAAATCAAATTCTAGAAAATCAGAAAACCACTGAGCAGGTTCGAGGGCAACTGCAGTCCTTGACAGTTCAGCTTGGAGAACTTCGTCTTTTACTCGCTGAAAGGGAGGATTCGTTAAGCAATAAAATTACGGAATGCATCTCTCTCCAAAACCAGCTTCACGAAGGACAAGAGACGTTGATGCGGCTACAAGATCAAATTCAGGATTCCAATATTGAACTTGAAGTCAAGGATGTAGCTTTAAAACAAAAGCTATCTGAGTGCGATGGCCTGCAGAAAACACTAAGCCAGCAACAACTTACCACTAAAAGCTTAGAGAGTCAAGTGCATGCATTGACAGAAGAAACGGAAAAACTCAGACAACTATTAGAAAATAGACAGTCGCTCCTAAGTAATAAGTCCAACGAATGTCATGTACTGCAAGGTCAGCTTGACCAGAAAGCCGATATAATTGTATCCTTGCAAAAACAAATGGAAGCACTGACTGTTGATAAACAATGCCTTCAGAGTGAAAGTAAAGAGCTGCAACTGTCTTTAAATAAATGGACTGCTGAGCACAATCAACTGCTGATTAAAGCAAATAACTGTGAGTCTGTGGCTGCCTTTGCACAGGATCAGGCAAAAATTCTTGTCATTGAAAATCAGAAACTTAAAGAAAACCTTGAAAATGTGAACTCTACACTATGCAGTAAAACAGATGAGGTTGCAGCTCTCCAGGCCTTACTGTCACAAAAGGTGGGAATGGTAACCTCGCTGAATGAAAATGTCAGTACCATGGATGTTGGCAATGGGAAATTTACATTGAATCTTGAAGGGAAACAAATTTCATCAAATCGGCAGGCAATTTTGTTGCAACAGGAGCAAGGCAAAGTCTTGCAGGAGGACAGGCAGATGAGTAAATATGTGCAGATAATTTCGCATTTACAAGCTCAGTTGCAAATGATCACATCTGAAGCTGCTCAGTTTAAACAGATGCTGCAAGAGAAAGAGAGCGCTCTTCAACAGAAAGCTGACTTAGGTGGAGAGCTTGAGAAAATAACTGCTGAGCATGAAGCATTAAAATTGCAATCTATGGAAAATATGGAAACCATTTTGAAACTTCAAAACCAAATCCAGGCCACGACTTCTAAAACATACGAATTAAAATGCAGCATTGAGGAAAGAGACAAGTTGCTGGCCTGTAAAGTTGATGAGTGTGTCAAAGTCAAAGCAGTACTTTCTGAAACAGAGGGTATAATTTCACAACTTCAAGAGCAACTGGCAGCTGCCAACACTGAAGTTGAACAACTGAGGACTACTGTGCAGGAAAAAGAGATGATGGTACAGCAGATCAAGGAAAATACTGCAACTTGCAATGAAGCATTAATGTTAAAGATACAAACTAAGGAAACTGAATATTCAGCACTTAACGAAAAGTTTAATAATCTTAAACATTTATTTTCACAATGTAATAATCAAATAAACCAACAGAATTCAGAAATAAGCCAACTGAAAGAAGTTCTGGTGCAAAAGGAAGCTTCAGTTTTAGAGGAGAGAAACCTTGTCAGGAAATGGCAAGACCGGGCAAATGAGTGTGATTTTCTGAAATTGGCATTCACTGAGAGTAGAGAGAAGGTTTCTCAACTCCAGAATGAAGTGCAGAACCTGTTGTCTGAGTCAAAGCAACTTGAGGAATTACTGCATGAAAAAGAAACTGCTTTTAGCCACCTGCAGGAAAGGTATGCTGCGCAGTCTGAACAGTTTGAGGAATTCCGTGAAATGCTTCGTGTGAAGGAGCAAGAAATAACAGAACTTCAGGCAGCACTTTGTACAAAGGATGTCAATATTCAAGTCATAGAAAGTAATGTGAGTGCTTTGATGATTGAAGTTAAGTCATTAAAAGAGGAACTGCAGAAGAGTCAGGTATCACTAACTGACTACAGGAATGTTATACAGCAAAAAGATGAAATGTTTGCTATCAATCAGAGGAACATGGAGAGTCAGATTGTAACTCTAGAAGAACAAAAAATCCAATATAAAGAAGCTGCAGAACGACTTGACATGATTAATCAGGATTTAAAACAGAATGCACTAATCCTTCAGAAGAAATATTTGGATCAGACACATCACATTGAGAAACTTGACTCAAAGCTGAAGGCTTCAATTGAAAAATCTGCTGAAGACTACCAAGAGAAAGCAGCATTGATTGAACATCTTTATCAGCAGAGTGATCAACTTATAAAAGAGAATTCACAATTGGTTCACCAGATTAAAGTGATGAAGATGGAAAAGGAACAAACGAGTGTCCCATATCAGCAGAAAGCAAATGAATTGCAGGTGCTTGAAGAAAAGCTTGCAACAATGTGTGATATCAGGGAAAAACTTGATATTTCGCAGCGCTTGAAAGATGAAACTGGATCTCTTCAAAACCAGGTCAGTGTTAAATCAGAACAAATAGCAAAACTGAAACTGGAAGTTCAAAAATTAGAGGAAAAGCTGACCGAGTCGGAAAGGAAGTCATTAGAATTTGGTAGGGAAACTGAGAAAAATAATCTGCTAACGGAGAAATTGAGCAATTTAGCAAATCAACTAGAGTTGAAAGATGTTAAAATAGATAGTTTACAAAAGGCACTAGATAATTTGCAAGAGCAACTTTGTGAGCAGTCGTCTGTTTTAAAAACCAGTTCAAGTCGTCTGAAAGAGCAAGAAGTGTTGGCATCAAATTTCAGTCAACAAGTTGTTGAGAAACAATCCAAACTGGATGAATTGTCAGCTTTGGTTTTAAGCACCGAATCTGCTGTTACTGAGTTAAAGCAAACTCTATCTGAGAAAGAAAAAGAAGTTGAAAGTTTGCAAAATAGTCTTTCAGCAAGTGAAAAGCGAGGTTCAGAAATTACAGGAAGCATGGGCGATAAAATAAAATCCTTTGGAGAAGAAAAGCTCTCGCTCTGTAATGAGCTCAAACAAACTGAATTAAATCATCATTTGGAACTAGAAGCTTTACAACAAGTAGCTGATCTTCAAAAGGTACAATCACAAGGTGTACTAAGAGAAAAGCAGCCCCTTTTAGATGAAAATATCCAACAAAGTAATTCAGCACAAGAGCAGATCAGTGCTTTGGAGGAAGAACTTAACAAAAAGTCCCAACAGTTGGAGGATGCAGTCAAGGAAGGGCCTCAGCATTTTGATTCCTTGCAAAAGAAGGAACGAGCAGCACACTTATTGACTATGCAAGTGAACCAACACCAAGAGTTGGAAATTTCTCTCAGCCAGCAGCTGAGAGAAAAGAAAGCTTCAACTGCGCAGCTTACAGAATCCATATCAAAGGAAATGGTTACAGCAGCAGAAGAAGAAAAACCTTTGGCTGGTCAAATACAAGAGCTTAAGGTTCAGCACCACGTTTCTAATGAAAAGATAGACAGGCTTACAGATGAACTAGCCAAATATAAGAAACAACTAGAAGAGCAAGAAATTCTTCTGAATGCAAAAGAAACCCAATACCATGGCATTGCTGCTGAAAATGAACAGTTACTTTCACAAACAGAAATACTTGCAAAGGAAAGGGACCTACTCAAAAAGAAATTTCAAGCTGCACTAATAACTAGAAGGGATTTGATGAAGAAAGTTCAAGAGTTGCAGCAAGGAGCCATTGGCAAAGAGAAGGATCAGCAGATCACAGAAATGCAGCATAATTACAGAATGCTTGAAAGTCAGACACAAGAGTTGACCTCAGAAGTAACAATTAGTCAGAAACAAATTAAACAGCTTGAATCACATCTTGAAGTCCTAAAACAACAGTTGGTGGAAAAGGACAGTGATATAAATATTCTGAGTGAGACCCTTTCCAAAAAAGAAACTGATCTAGAACAATTGGAAGAAAAGTTCAATAAATGTGAAATGGAACAAGAAGCCCTGTCTGTGGAATTGCTTCAAACTGTTCAACAGAAAGATTCCTCAATTGCAGAACTCCAGGCTGTTTTAAAAGACAAAGCGAAAGCATTTGAAGATGAGCGCTGTCAACTTATTTCAGATCTTGAGAAAATTAAAAGTTCTTTACCAAAACAAACAGAGTGTTCGAACACTGAATCACCTGGTAGAAACGAGGATCCTGGGTATGGTAATATTGGTGTCATGGAGATCATTGAACAGGTAAATGTGCTCAAACAAGAAAAGGAGCAGTTACAAAAGAAACTTCAGGCAGCTCTTTTGGCTCGAAAAGAAGCTATCAAGAAGCTTCATGAGAAGGATAAACACCATAAAGAGCAGTTGTCCCTACAGAAGGAGGAATACAGTCACATTTCAGAAATGTATTTTGTGCAAACCAAAGAGTTAGAAAATGTGAAAGGAGAACTAGCTGCACTCCACCAAACACATCAAACAAAGCTAACAGAGTTTGAATGTAATAGAGAACTGACAGGGACTCTGCAAGAGCAGTTGCAATCTGTCACTGTTGCACTTAATGACAAAGAAAAGGTATTAGAACAGCTTAAAATTCAGCTTGAGGAACAGAATAGCAAAATGCTTGCTGCCTTAAGTCAGCAAGATGAAGTTCAGATCCTTGAAAAGAAATTAACAAGCATGGTTTCCTCATTAGCAGTTAAGGATACTGATTTGAAAAGCCTTCTAACTGAGAACGACCAACTTCAACAAGAGAAAACAAAACTAATATCAGAGTTAGGGAGCGCACAAGTTAGGATTGTTGAAACATCAGAAGAAACCCGAGTGATAAAGCATTCTCTAACCAGTCTTGAATGTCAGTACCAAGAGGAAAAGGAGCTCAAGGCTACAGAGATTAATTGGCTTCAAAATCAGTGTCGTTCAATACAAGCCGAAGCTGAAAGCCTCAAAGTTGCCCTGGAGGGAGCACTAAAAGATAAAGAAAATTATTCCCATACTCTAGAAAATTCAGCTAAAGATATTGCTTGTCTCAAAACACAGCTGTTGGATTTACAAGGAGAGAAAGATCAGATTCAAGCACAGCTTGATTTTTTTCAGGGGGAGAATGCAGAAGTCAAATCAATATTGCAGCAAGCTTCCCAGTATCAAAAAGTACACGAAGAAGAGAAGCTGCATACACAATTGTTGTCTGCGCAATCAGAGCTAGCAAAGATGCATGAGAGTTTACAAAAACGGAATGACACCATCGAGACATTGGAGTGTACATTGTCTGCAAAAGAGAAGCTCCTAGAAGAACTGAAATTGCAAGTTAAAAAGCAATTATTTTATGAAACAGAAAAAGAAAGAGGAAAGACTTCGACCATTGAAGTTCAACAGAAGGCAGCAGACAATTCTGAAGAGTGCAGGTCTAAAGAACTGACTCAACGAAAGCTACAAGCCGCGCTAATATCCCGGAAAGAAGCCCTGAAAGAAAATAAAGCCCTTAAGCATGATGTTAATGCTTTAACATCAGAAAAAGAAGTTCTTATTTCCAAGATTTCTACCCTTGAAATAAGCTTAGTTGATGTAAAGAAACAACTGGAGCTTTTACAACAAGCAATTTCAACACATCATGAAGAGAAGACTATGCTTCTTTCTGAAGTAGATGCAATATTTGCAGAAAAACAGAACTTAAATGCTGCATATGAAAGTCTAAAGCTTACTCTAGAAATGGTAACAGAAGAGAAGCAAGACCTTTCTCACCAGCTGGATTCATTGAAATATTCTCAGGCACCGGAGCTGTCAGAGTTGAAAGCAAAATATGATGAACTAAAGCATGAATATGAATCCCTTTTACAGTCCTATGAAAACATTGGAAATGAAATGGATAAAATGAGACAGATAGTTGAAACAACCAGAAAGGAAAAGCAAGAGATTGTTTACAAATTCCGTGAAGTTGAGGCTAAGAATCAACATATTGAGAAACAACTCGAGGAGGTGAGTGATCACAATGATAAAATGAAGGACAAAATGAGAAAGCTTGCAAAATCCAAACAGCAGAGAGTTCAGGAACTTGAAGAGGAAATTGAAAGAATCAACACTGAGTTGCAAGCTATTTCTACAAATCAAAGTCTCACAAATGAATTGTCTGTTCAGTACAATCAACTCAGAGAGGAAAACAATTTGCTAAAGCAAAACTATGAGGAGCTTAAGTCAGAATTTTATAAAACTCAGAAGGAAAATGAGCATTTACTGAAAAAACTTAACACATCTACATCTATATTTGATGAGCTACAGTCCAAAGAGACATTTCATTCGTCTGAGTTACGCTCCAAAATTGATGATAAATCCCAAATAAATGAGTCATTATCTTCAGGCAAACAAACGTTGGAGGCTGAGGACAGAACAATTCAAGGTGTGGAGCAAGCAAGGCAACTACTGTCTGAGAAATTAAAACAGCTGAAGTTATATCACAAGATGGAGAGCCATGAAAAAGAAGATGTAATTATAGAACTTCAAGTAGTGAAAGGATATCAGCAGGAGATTGTGAACTTAAATGAAAAAGTAAAAATTTTAGAAGATGATAAATCCCTTCTCCAAGAAGAACTTGAAAATGCTCAAGAAATGTCTGACAAGGTCAAAAATGAAAAAGAGTATCTGGAGGCAGAGTTACTTAAAAACGCGGAAAAACTTGATCAGTTAACAGAAACACTGAAGACACTTAATGTACAAAATAATTCGCTTATCAGTGAATTGGACAGCTTCAGACAAGAGAAATGCCAGTTGGTCAAAGCAAAGGAAGACCAGGAAATAAAATGGGTAAAAGAATTTGAGGAGAAGCTCCGGTCTGCTCAGAGAGGTAAAGTCAGGTCCAATGGTGAAACCAAACAATTGCAAGAACTGTTAAAAGAGAAACAACAGGAAATAAATCAGTTACAGAAGGACTGCATCAAATACCAGGAGCTCATTTTGGACTTGGAACGATCAGTCAAAGCATCTGAGTCTGCTTGTGAAGAACTGCATAATAAACTAGAGTGCGCAACTGCAAAAGTCTCCAAATCTGAAGAGCAAATCAGAATTGTCCAAGAAGAGCTTTCTTCTTATAAAGTTTTGCTCCGCAGTGCCAAAAGTGAAGCTGATGGTATTCAGGCACAGTGTTTAGAATTAACGGAAGAGCTACAAAAAAAAGAAGAGAAAGCAAAAGCCCAAATTACTGAAAAAGAGAAGAAATTCCTTGTGACTTTGGAGCAGCAGAAAACACTTCATCAAAAAGAAATAGTCAGTTACCAGGACAAACTAGATTTGTTGGAGCGTGATAAAGATAGGGTGGTTGCAGAGCTCTTGGAAGTACAGGCTGAACAAAATGGCCGTGACCTACTCATTAAAAAGCTTCAAGGTGAGCTAAATAGTAATTTGGCAAATTTGGCAGCTTTTGCAAAATGTATGTCCTCTCTTCAAGATGACAGAGATAGAATTATTGAAGAAAGCAAAAAATGGGAAACTCGATTCCAAGATGCCATCCAAAATAAAGAACATCAAGTGCGAGCAAAGGAAGAAATGTTACAGAAACTTGATGATGAAATCAAGCAAAAATCTTTTGATGTTCAAGAGCTCCAACATAGATCTTTAAAGTTAGAGCAGACAATAAATGAACTTACTGTGAGCAGCAAAGATGCAGAGGTGAAACATCAGAATGAATTGGTTAATATGAAAGAACTTATTTGCAAACATTCTGAAAAACTTGAAGAGATGGAGAGATTGTTAAAAGAGAAAGAAGTAGCCTTGAGCAAATTGTTGCAAGAGAATAATGACTTAAGCACACAGCTTTCTGATATGAGCCATTCTGTGACCAAATTGAAAATAACTGAGCAAATGCTGGAAAAAAGTCTGGCAGAGAAACAATCCGAAAGTCGCCAGCTTCTGTCTGAAAATGAAAAATTAAGTGCTGACCTGGAGAAGCAAAATGCTATTTCCCAGCAGCTGAAGCTAATGCTAAGCAATAAGGACACGGAGATTTCAAAACTCATTTCATCAAAAGAAGGTGAAATTTCAGAGTATATAGTAGAATTACAGCAACAATATAAAACACATATGGAGGTCAGTGAGAATAAGTTGAAGGTTTTCCAGCATGATAGCTGTAAAGCATCTAGTGAAGTCAAAGAATTGCAGATGCAGGTCGATAAAAGCAGAGAAGACAAAGACAAAGCAATTGCCAAAATAGATGCATTTACAAAATCCATGGCCTCTCTTCAAGATGATAGAGACCGTATCTTATCCGAATATACACAACTTGAACAACGCCACCTTGATATGCTAAGTCAGAAGGATGGTTTTATTCAGGAGAGTGCAACTGAAAACAATGAACTTAAGCAAGAGATCAGAAGTTTGCTCAACCAAATGGATGACCTTAATTCTGAAAATGCAATGCTTAGAGCACAATTGATTCAGTACAGGGAGGAACTTAACCAGGTATTGTCCTTGAAAGATAATCAGTTGAAGGAGCTACTTCAAAAGCAACTCCAGCAAATTAAGAATCTTGAGATTGAAAAAAGCAATATTGAAAAACAATGGAAAGAAGCACAGAAATCTCTTGAAAAATGCAATGAAAGCATCAATTCCTTACAAGCAGAAAACAAGCAAATTATGGCACAAATGATCGAACTTAAGATTGCCCCTTTACACACACAAGACAAATCAGAAACAAATGAGAGAAAGTTAATTCTGGAACTTCAACAGAAACTTAAATGTATAACTCTGGAATATGATGAACTAAAAAAGGATTTCGATGTTAAAACAACCATTTTAGAGGAACTTGAAAACAAATGCATTGATGTTGACGGTCTGACGAAGTCAGAGACTGGGTTCAAAGTCACTGAAAAAGCAGTTGAAGTTGTACAGGAAAGAACTCAAGAAAAACTGGTTGGATCATCAAATGATTTGGTGAGTGACCAAAAACATTGGGATACCATACATCAGAATAAGGAGCTGACTTCTCAGACGGAATCTTTTGAGAAAGCAGTGATAGCTCCACAGAGTGAAAGAGACAACAAGCACTTAGAGGATATCCAGCAACTCCAAATCAAGCATCCAAATGAACATAAGATAGAACATGATGGAGTTCACTGTTTTGTGCAACTTCAAGCCCTATTTTAGAACTGGCCATAACATTTTTGTAAAGTGAAATGCTTTTTGAATTGGAGCCATGTAATGATACAGAGTAATGTGGCTGCCTCGCAAAAAATGGGTTTATCAGAGAACCAATGTCAGGTGCTTCAATGAAAATATGAAATATGAAATAGCTTTGAGTCAGGACTTGCTGTGTAGTGAGCAAATTTTTTATCATAGAATCATAGAAACCCTACAGTGTGGAAATAGGCCCTTCAGCCCAACAAGCCCCACACCGACCCTCCGAAGAGTAACCGACCCAGACCCATTCCATTACCCTATTATCCTATATTTACACTTGACTAATGCACCTAACCTACACATCCATGAACACTATGGGCAATTTACTATGGCCAATTCACCTAACTTGAACATCTTTGGATTGTGGGAGGAAACCGGAGCAGACACTGGGAGAATGTGTGAACTCCACACAGCCAGTCACCCGAGATTGGAATCGAACCCGGTCCCTGGTGCTGTGAGGCAGCAGTGCTAGCCACTGTGCCACCCCCCAAATGTATAAAGACAATGGATGGGATCAGTATGCAAGCTGTAACATGTTTTACATTCATGCTTACATAAAAAATTGAAGAATACTTTTACTTGTTTTGCAGTTAAAAGTGGCGGTTTGCCTTAAAGACCAGAATTTATGTAACAGCAACTCTGAGATAAAATGGCTTAGAAATAAAATTGAAGAACTGGAAAAACTACTTCAAGCAAAGTTGCAAGAACAGACTGAACAAGATATTTCTTCCTTCCAGAATGAGATGGCTGAGCTAAGGTTTATTTTTATTATTTGTTTTAAATTTCAGTTTGAGTAAGAAAGTTGCAGTTATATAATGCCACAGAACATCCCAAAGTACCTTGCAACCAATGAATTACTGTAAATGTGTAGTTTATGCATGTTACTGCAGCAGTCCACTTGCATGCAGAGAGGCCCCACCAGTAGCAAATGAGTAAGCGGCTTTTTTGAAAGTTGTTTGTTGTATGCAAAATATTGACCAGAGTGTCTGCAATTTGTCTTCGCTTAATACCATAAGATCTTTTTCATCCACTTAAGAAGTTAATGGACTGTTAGCTTATTCAGAGAACAAAGCCACCAACAAAATTGCTGTCCCTTTGCACTGCACCCGAATATCAGCCTGGAGCCCATAATTTGATGTTCAGCAATTTTATGTGGGCAAGGGTAAATTCACTGTTCAGGTCGAGTTAATTTTTAGATTAATTTTTGTAATCTATTGTTAGTTATTACCATAAATCAACTTATGGAGAGGTGAAACAAAAACAAATTGCTGGAGAAATATAGCAGGTCTCGTACATTCTGTGGAGAGAGCAATAGCAAAAGTGTTTCAAGTCCAGTGACCCTTCTTCAGGACACTAAATTTCACTTTGTGTTATGGAGAGGTGATTTTAGTCTTTAGTTTAATTTTGGGACTAAACAGTCTAATTGGTTTGTATCTCTTTTTACAGTTTGTATTTGAGTGTTAGTTTTTTCTAAAGACAGTGCTGGTTGAATAATGGCTGTGTCTTTTGTAGATTTGCATGAAATCAATTGTTTGATTAAAATGATACATCACTATTTTACCTTTTAGATCAGAGAAGACCTTACTGCTTTCAGAGTCTACAGCTACAAAAGAACAATACCTCTTAAAAGTGGCTGACCATAATAGACAATTTACTGAATTGAGCAAGTTGAACCAGGAAGTTTGGACTAGTGACCTAGCAAATATAAATACTGTGCAGCAGATGAAGGTAAGATTTTAAATACTCTTTTGCATTTGTTTGGTTATTTGACTCATTTTAAGGATGGATGGCTTTCCCAATGGAGGTTTCCGTCATAGAGTCATGCAGCATAGGAACAGAAACTTGGTCCAACTCATCCATGCTGATTGAGTTTAGTCCTGCATTTGCCCGCTTTTGACCCATATCTGTCTCGGGGCTGATCCATTCCTGATGAAGGGCTTTTACCCGAAACGTCGATTTTCCTGCTCCTCGGATGCTGTCTGACCTGCTGTGTTTTTCCATCACTACTCTAACCTTGACTCATATCCGTCAAAACTATCCTATTCACATACCTGTACAAATATGTCAATGATACTCAACTTAAGGACTGCTTTCCTTACTAGCAGAGAGACAACTGTGAATCACCATTCCTATTCTCTTTACGATGAAAGTCTATTAGCTCAGTTTGCTGGGCAGCTGTTTTGTGATGAAGAGTAACACTAACAACCTCAGTTCAATTCCTGAACCAGCTGAGGTAACCATGACAGTTCCTTCTTCTCCACCTCTCCTCTCACCTGAGGCATTTTGACACTCACGTTAAGCCACCACCAGTCCTCTGTCTGTAATGAGAGAGCAGCCCTATGGTCTCTGGGAATATGACAACTTTTAAATCTTATTCTCTTTACACTACCCCTCACGGTGGCACAGAGATTAGCGCTGCTGCCTCACAGCACCAGAGACCGGGGTTCAATTCCCGCCTCAGGCGACTGACTGTGTGGAGTTTGCACATGCTCCCCATGTCTGCGTGGGTTTCCTCCGGGTGCTCCGGTTTCCTCCCACAAGTTCAAAAATGTGGAGGTTTGGTGAATTGGCCACGCTAAATTGCCCATAGTGTTAGGTGAAGGAGTAAATGTCGGGGAATGGGTCTGGGTGGGTTGCGTTTCGGTGTGGACGTGTTGGGCCAAAGGGCCTGTTTCCATGTAAATAATCTAAATCTAAATGTATCATATTTCTTAAAATACATTTTTAGCAGATATATGTTGAACACCAGCTATCATCGTGGGGTAGCGGGGTAACAGTCTGTGGGAGGATATTTATTTGACCATGTATTCAATCTCTGAGGGTACTCAGTTAGATTTATGCACCTCAGCCATAATTGAGATGTCCATAGCATTCACTATTTTGGCCTACAGAATTGAAAGGAATTGCTCATGTGTGGCAATCACTCTCGAATCTCCACCAATGTTTTTTTGGGGAAGACTTTGTGGGAAGTGATTCTTTTTCAATCCTTAAGCGATTTGCTGAAAAATGTTTCCATCCGTATATCATGAAGGTTTTTTTGGTCTAAAGTACCAGCCATTATTGCTTCCATAACTTGATTGAGACCAGATTATATGGGAAAGCAAATCAGTCTAAGAAGATTATTTTGGATATTTAGCTAAATCAGACACAAAATGACAGATGGTTCCAAGGCCGAAAATGAAACTCTCGAATGGTATATTGCTTCCCTGGCTCCCAGGGTCAGGGATGTCTTGTTAGCTGCAGGGCATTCTGAAAAGGCAGCATAAATAGTCATGGTACTAACGACATGGGTAAAATATGAAATCAAGTCCTGCAGCAGGAATTTATAGGGTTTGATAATAGATTGAAGAGGAGGACTACTAAATTTGTAATCTCCAGATTACTTCCTTTGCCATGTGCTAGTGACAACAGGTATAGGAGTTGGAAGACAGGTTAGATGAATGCATGACCAAAGGGATAATTTAGGAGGGCTTTTGATCTTTGCATCATTTGGACAGTTTCCTGGGTGAGTGAGACTTGTACAAGCTGGACATGTTGCACCTAAAATGGAATAGGTCCAATACTCTTGCTGGGAGGATTGCTCATGCTGTTGGGAGGCTTTAAACCAACTCGGCAGCTCGACAGGACACAGATGATCCCTGGAATGGTAGGCCTGTCATACGACCAACGGCTAATGATCCTGGGATTGTATTCATTAGAGTTTAGAAGGTTGAGGGGAGATCTAATAGAAACTTACAAGATAATTCATGGCTTAGAAAGGGTGGATGCTGGGAATTTGTTTCTGTCAGGCTAGGACCCCTGGGCACAGCCTTAGAATTAGAGGGGGTCAATTTAAGATGGAAGTAAGGAGACATTCCTTCATCTAGACAGTGGTGGGCCTGTGGAATTCATTGCCACAGAGCGCAGTGGAGGCCGGGACGTTAAATGTCCTAAAGGCAGAAATTGATAAATTCTTAATCTCGCAAGGAATTGAGGGATACGGGGAGAGTGCGGGTATGTGGAGTTGAAATGCCCATCAGCCATGATTGAATGGCGGAGTGGATTCGGTGGGCTGAATGGCCTTACTTCCACTCCTCTGTCTTATGGTCTTATTTGTAGATGTTAAGCTGGGAGCAAGATTCAATCAGGTATTGGAGGAACTCCAGGACAGTCCAGCAAGCGGAGAAGTCGTGAATGCGATGAGGCACATGGATGAACTGGAATGCTGAATTGTACCTATTTTAATGCAAGAAGCCTGACTGGCAGGGCAAATGAACTTGTGTTGATCAGCATGTGGCAAGATGGTAGTGTTGCAATTACTGAGTCATGGTAGAGGGAAGGGTGGGACGAGCAGCTCAGCAGGGTACAGCAGTTTCAGGCATGAACAGAGGGAGAAGTGGCTGAGGAGTCAGAGTCATAGTCAGACAGCATGGAAACAGACCTTTCAGTCCAAATAGTCTACGCCGACCATGTTCCCAAACAAAGCTAGTCCCACTTGTCTGCATTTGGCCCATATTCCTCCAAACCCTTCCGCTTCACATATTTATCCAAATGTATTCGAAATGTTTTAACTGTACCTGCAACCTCCACTTCCTCTGGCAATTCATTCCACATGTAAACCACTCATTTTGTTAAAAGGTTGCTCTCATGTCCTTTCTCCTCTCACCTTAAAAATATGCCCCCTAGTATGAACTCTCCTCCCCCAGGGAAAAGACCCTTGCTATGCACCTTATCTATGCCCCCCCTGTGATTTTATACACCTTTTATCAGGTCACGCCTCAACCTCCTATGCTTCAGTGGAGAAAGTCCCAGCCTATCTTTATAACTGACTTCTTCCATTCCCAGCAATGTCCTGATAAATCTTTCCTCGCCTTCTCCAATTTAATATTATCCTTCCTATAACAAGGTGATCAGAACTGTACACCGTACAGGTCATTCTGCTATAATGCACGTTTCGTTAACACAAATTTGCTATAACATGATTGACGAGGTAGGGGGACGGTTTCTAAAGCACGGAGTTTTAAACGTGTATTAGTTATAACGCGATTCCGGCCCCATCAGTTTAAATGGTGCTGCTATTAAACAATTTTCTTCTAAAATGGGATTGCACGAGAACGGAACTACTACATTATAGCACAACTGACTGTGCTCCAGAAGACGCCTCACCAGCACCGTCAACATGACATCCCAACTCCAATGCTCAGAAGGTCTAAGCAATGAAGGCAACCATGCTAAACACCTTCTTATCCATTCTTAACCACCCTGACTACCTGTGATGCAAATTTCAAAGTATTATGTATCAGAATCCCTAGGTGTCTCTGTTCTATAACATGACCTAGAGCCCGACCATTGATTGTATAAGTACTCCCGTTCTTTATTTTACCTAAATGCGATACCTCACATTTATCCAAATTAATCTCCATCTACCTCTCTTCAGTCCATTGACTTAATTGATCAAGATTTCTTTGTAATCTTAGATAATCTTCTTCAGTGACCACGATACATGGCTACAGGGCTGGTGCAGGAGGGAGGGCTTCAGGTATGTGGATCGTTGGGGTACATTCTGGGGAAGATGGGACCTGTACAAGAAGGATGGGTTGCACCTGAACTGCAGGAGCACCAATCCAGGATGAGAGGTTTGCAAGAGCTCTTCAGGAGCGTTTAAACTGGATTGGCAGGGCGGTGGGAACCTGAGCTACAAATCAGATGGAGTAGGTAGTGAACAGCTAGATACAGCGTGTAGAGAGTCTGTAAGGCGGAGTAGGCGCTTGATTGGGCAAAAGTGCAGTCAATGTGATGGGTTGAAGAATTAAATTGAATTTATTGTCACGTGTACCAGGGCACAGTGAAAAGTTTTATCTTGCGAGCAATACAGGCAAATCACAGAGTTAAGTAGCATAGAGAGTAAATAATAGGTAAACAGCAGCGAAAATAAAAACACAGGGACAGGCGAATGTTAAGAGTTTGAGAGTCCATTCAATATTCTAACAGCAGTAGGGTAGAAACTGTTAAGAAACCGGCTTCTGTACCTTCTCCCCAATGGTCGAGGTTGTACCATCTATTGTGTGTCTGTTTTAACGCAAGAAGTATCAGGACTGAGGGCGACGAACTTAGAGCATGCATCAGTACTTGGAACTAAGACGTTGTGGCCATAATCGCCATTTGGATATCACAGCGGTAGGAATGGTTGTTGATGTTCCAGGGTTTAGATGGTTCAAAAGGAATATGAAAATGACAAACACAAGTGGACCCAAAATAGATCCTTGCGGTACATCACTGAACATTTCCCAACAACCACCACCTTCTGGTATTCTTTCAGCTTACCAATTTCTGATCCAAACCCTCAATCCCATGCCTCTGTGTTTTCTGTAATAGCCTACCGTGGGGAGCCTTATCAAACACCTTACTGAAATCCACCTACACCACATCAACTGCTTTACCCTCATCTACCTGTTTGGACATCTTCTCAAAGAACTTAACAAGGTTTGTGAGGCCTGACCTACCCTTCACAAAACCACGTTGACTATGCTTAATGAAATTAGTCCTTTCTAGATGTTCATAAATCCTGTCTCTTATAACCTTTCCAACACTTTACCCACAACTGAACTAAGGCTCACAGGTCTGTAATTTCCAGGGTTGTCTCTACTTCCCTCCTTGAACAAGGGAACAACATTTGCTAGCCTCCTGTTTTCTGGCGCTATTCCTGTAGGCAATGTTGACGTAAAGGTCAAAGTCAACGGCTCTGCAGTCTCCTCTCTGGCTTTCTAGACAATCCTAGGCTAATCCCTTCTGGACCAGAGGACTTGGCTATTTTTAACACTCTCCAAAATTGTTAACACTTCCTCTTTGCGAACCTAAATCCTAGCTAGTCTCGTAGCCTGTATCTCAGTATTCTGCTCGGCAACATTGTCTTTTTCTAGTGTGAATACTGACGACAAGTATTAACTTAGCACTTCCCCTATCTTCTTCGACTCCATGCACAACTTCCCACTACTATCCTTGATTGGCCCTAATCTTACTCTCGTTGTTCTTTTATTCCTGATATATCTGTAGAAAGCTTTAGGGTTTTCCTTGATCCTATCTGCCAACGACTTCTCATGTCCCCTCCTGGTTCTTTACTCTTTCTTTAGGTCTTTCCTGGCTAATTTGTAACTCTCAAACACCTCATCCTAACATAAGCCGCCTCTTCCTCTTGACAGGAGATTCAACTTTCTTAGTAAACCACAGCTCCTGCTCTCGACCACTTCCTCCCTGCCTGAAATGTACATGCATATCAAGGACCCGCAGTAGCTGTTCCTTGAATAAGCTCCACATTTCAATTGTGCCCATCCCCTGCAGTTTCCTCCCCATCCTATGCATCCTAAGTCTCACCTAATCACATCGTAATTGTCTTTCCCGCAGCCATAACTATTGCCCTGTGTTATATATCTATCTCTTTCCATTGCTAAAGTAAACAATCAAATTGTGGTCACTATCACTGAAGTGCTCACCTACCTTCAAATCTGACACCTGGCCTGGTTCATTACCCAGTACCAAATCAAGGGCCTCACCCCTTGTTGGCCTGTCTGCATACTGGTCAGGAAACCATCCTGCACACATTGGAGAAACACTGATCTATCTAAAGTGCTTGAACTGTACTAATCCCTGTCAATATTTGGAAAGTTAAAGTCCTCCATAACAACTACCCTGTCACTCTCGCTCCCATCAGAATCATCTTTGCTATCCTTTCCTCTATATCTTTGGAACTATTCAGAGGCTAATAGAAAACTCCCAACAGGGTGACCCCTTCTTTCCTGTTTCTAACCTCAACCCATACTACCTCCGTAGACGAGTCCTCAACACCCTTTCTGCAACCATAAAACTGTCCTTGACTAACATTGCCAGAACAATGCAGATTGCTTCAGAGGGCATCTCTGGGACACCCGCACCAATCAACCCACTGCCCCGTGGCCGAATACTTCAACTTCCCCCTCCCAATGCAGGTCCTGGGCCTCCTCCTTCGCCACACCCCAGCCACCCAATGCCTGGAGGAAGAATGCCTCATCTGCCTGCTTGGGACCTTCCAACCACACGGCATCAATGTGGATTTCACCAGTTTCCTCATTTCCTCTCCCCCCACATTATCCTAGATCTAAACTCCCAACTTGACACTGCCGTCATGAACTGTTCTACCTGTCCATCTTCCTTCCCACCTATCCACTCCACCCTCCTCTCCGACCTATCACCATTGCCCCCACCTCCACCTCCCTATCATGCACTCAGCTGCCTTCCCCCCCAGCCCTTTCCCATTTATCCCTTAGCCCCCCCCCCCGGCCCACACGCCTCATTACTGATGAAGGGCTCTTGCCTGAAACATCGATTCTTCTGCTCCTCAGATGCTGCCTGACCTGCTTTGCTTTTCAGACACCACACTCTCAACTCTGATCTCCAGCATCTGCAGTCCTCACTTTCTCCTACAGAATTGGCTGGCCCAAAGAAGACGGGTGGTAGTTGACGAAAGAATTCAGCCTGGAGCTCATTGACCAGTGGTTTTCTGAAGTGATGTCTTCTGGGACCTCTGCTGATTGTGATTTTTATAAATGACTTGGATAAAGAAGTGGGAGGGTGGTTTAGTAAATTTGCTGATGGCACGAAGGTTGGTGAAGTTGTGGATAGTGTGGAGAGCTGTTGTACATCGAGCCGGACGTTGACAGGATGCAGAACTGGGCTGATAAGTGGCAGATGGAGTTCAACCTGAAAAAGTGTGAAGTGATTTATCTTGGAAGATTGAATTTGAATGCAGAATACAGGTTAAAGGCAGGATTCTTGGCAGTGTGAAGGAACATAGGGATCTTGGGGTCCACATCCATAGATCCCTCAAAGTTGCCACCCAAGTTGATAGGGTTGTTAAGGTGTTTGGTTTGTTGGCTTTCATTTGCAGGGGGATTGAATTTAAGAGCAACGAGGTTGGAGCCCTGGCTAGACCACACTTGGAATATTGTGTTCAGTTCTTGTTGCCTCAGTAAAAGAAAGATGTGGAAGCTTTAGAGACGGTGCAGAGGAGATTTACCAGGATTCTGCCTGGACTGGAGGGCATGTCTTCTGAAGAAAGGTTGAGGGAGCTAGGGTTTTTCTCATTGGAGTGAAGAAGGATGAGAGGTGACTTGATAGAGGTGTACAAGATTTGAGAGGCATAGATAGAGTGGGTAGCAAGAGACTTTTTCCCACTGTGGCAAAGTCTATCATGAGTAGTCATAATTTTAAGGTAATTGGAGGGAAGTATAGGGGAGATGTTGGAGGCAGGTTCTTTACACAGAGAGTGGTGGGTGCGTGGAATGCACTGTCGGCAGTGGTATTACCATTCAGATACATTAGGGCCATTTAAGCGACTCTTTGATAGGCATGTGGAAGTTAGTACAATGAAGGATATGTCAGTTCGTCTAATTTTAAGAGTAGGATAAAAGGCCCGGCACAACATCAAGGGTTGAAGGGCCTGTACTGTGCTGTGTTGGTTCTGTGCCACCAATTTTGGTGTCATCCACAAACTTACTAACCCTGCTTCCTCTGTTCTCCTCTGAGGTAGATTGGGGTTGCTGTGAGAGGGTAAATCCACATCTGGCATGTAGGAATGTTTTGAAACGTGGTTGATTAGAGTTCAGGACCAGCATGTTCCTGTGAAAATGAAGGACAAGAATAGCAAGATTTAGGAACCTTGGATGACAAGGGAAATTAAAAGCTTATTCAAAAAGAAAAAGGCATTTGTCAGGTTTAGGAAACTGAAGACAGATAGAGGTCTTGAAGAATACAAGGGTAGTGGGAAAGAACTCAAATAAAGAATTAGGCGGGCAAAAAAGTACCATGAAATGCCTTTGGTAAACCTGATTAAGGAAATTCCCAAGGCATTTTATACGTATTGTTACGACACTGGCTAAACCTCCCCTCTGTTAATTTAAACCAGCAGCACAGAAAAGATTTATCCAGTGAAGTAATTTGTGAAAATTGGAGAGGCCAAGAACGAGTTAAAATAAAAAGTAACAGCTTTATTTCTTAAAGTTTGACAGAGAATAATTAACTAATAATTATTTACAACTCCTATCTTTACTTTCCTTTCTATAATACTAGTCCGATAAAACCCCTGGTTAAGATTTACGAAATTCAAATTTTAAAACCAGGCAACTGTCAAATCTTCCATTTGTATCTTCCTCTGTAGATTTTCTTTTTCTTCGGATTTCTCTTTCACAGGTCGTTGATGGATAAATGGACCTTTAAGAGACCTATTCTGCGGGCAGTCTACATTTGTTGTTGGATTTAGATTAGATTAGATTACAGTGTGGAAACAGGCCCTTCGGCCCAACAAGTCCACACCGACCCGCCGAAGCGAAACCCATCCATACCCCTACATTTACCCCTTACCTAGCACTACGGGCAATTTAGTGTGGCCAATTCACCTGACCCTGCACATCTTTGTGATGTGGGAGGAAACCGGAGCACCCGGAGGAAACCCACGCAGACACGGGGAGAACGTGCAAACTCCACACAGTCAGTCGCCTGAGGCGGGAATTGAACCCGGGTCTCTGGCGCTGTGAGGCAGCAGTGCTAACCACTGTGCTACCGTGCCGCCCACAGTTGGCTTGACAGTTCTCCAGCTGTTCAATTTTTCCCGGTCTTATACCCCAAATCATCAGATCGTTTCATTGATTTTTAATATTGTCAATATACTAAATTCAAACTTGATTGGAGGTTGGTATTTTGGGGTATAATTTGAACTGGCTGAATTTGAATTTGTTTTGTCATCTCCAGGCAGCTGTTCGACCAAATGTTATATTGTACCTTCTTCAGAACACTTGTTGCTGTCAGGTAGTTCTGCTAGCTTTTAACTGTCTTAAAGGTACAGGACACTTCTACACCTTCATAACAGTATATCAGTGTATAAGGAGCAAGAGTATAGCTCAGGAAAGGGTAGGCTCACTTAAGGACAAAGGAGGGAATTTATGCATGGACCCAGAGGAAGTGGATGAGGTCCTTATCCATTGCCTTGCATTGGTATTCACAAAGGAGAAGGACGTGATGGATGAATGTCAGGAGGATTATGTTGATATTTGAGATAATGTCAGTAGAAAAAAGGAGGAAGTGTTGGGTGTTTTGAAAAGCAGTAAGGTAGACCATTCCCAAGACCTGATAGGATCCCAGAATGCTGAAGGAGGCAGGTGAGAAAATTGCTGCGACCTTGCATGAAATCTTTGTATCCTTTTTAGTCACAGCAGAGGACCCAGTGAACTGGAGAATAGCCAATCTTGTTCCTTTGTTTAAGAAGGGCAACAGGGATATTCAGGGAAATTACAGGCCAGTGTGCCTTAGATCATTGGTCAAGTTTCAAAGTCAGATTGAAAGAGTGAATATAGAGTCCCATACAAGAGTTTTAGTGTTGGGCAAAAGTAATTATGCAGGCTTCAAGAAGGAGTTGGCCCAAATGGACTGCGCAAAAATGTTAAGGTCATGACAGTTGAACAACAGTGGCAAATGCTTGGGGAGGTACTAAATACCTCTCAATTAAAGTATATTCCTGAGAGGGAGAGGAAGAGAAATTGTTAAGCCATGGATGTTATTTCACTTTTTTACAAAGAAATCAGGGATACCATAAAGGTAAAAACTCGGGCACATCTTACTGCAAAATGTAGCAGCGTTCTGGAGGATTGGAAGAACTTTAAATGTCAGCAAAGGATTATTAAAAACAAAATCAAAAGAGCTAAGGTGAACTACGAAAGGAAACTAGCAGAAAACATAAACACTGATACCAAAAGCTTCTGCAAGCATGTAATAAGAAAGAGAATAGTGAAAATAAATGTTGACGCTTTAGAGGATGAAAATGGTGAGGTAACAATGGGAATGGCAGAGGCAGTAAACCAATATTTTGTCTCTGTTTTCATAATGGAAGATAATTTCCTATCAAAAACTGCAGTTACTACAGAGGAACTTGGTGAAATTACTATAAGTAGGGAGGAGATATTAAGTAAACTGATGGGATTTGCATTAAAAGCAAATAAGTTCCTGGGACCCGATGGCTTGCACCCTAGGGTATTAAAAAGGTGACAGCAGAGATAGTGGATGCATTAGTTACAATATTCCAAGATTCCCTGGATTCTGGAAAGGTGCCACTGTATTGGAAACATGCTAATGTGACGTCCTTTTCATTACAACATACAATACAACACAGGAACAGGCCCTTTAGCCCACCAAGGCTGCATGATTCTTACTCCTTATTTAGACTCGCTATGTATTGCTCGAATGGGTTTCTATCCCTTTGTTCGCTTTTCACCTTAAACATTGGTAATGTGTCTGCTTCCACCAACCCCACTGGCAGTGCATTCCAGGCAACCACTCCCTCTGCGTGAAAAAATTTCCCCGCACTTCTCACCTAAATTTGCCCCTGCTCACCTTCAACCTATGCTCTTTTGTAGTTGACCTTCCCACCCTGGGGAAAAAGCCTTTGTCTATTTACTCTATCTATGCCCTCATAATTTTGTAGACCTCTATCAGGTCACCCCACAGCCTCTGTCTTTCCAGTGAAAACGCTCCAAGCTTATCCAACCTCTCCTCATAACTAAAACCCTCCAGACCACTTTCTCCAAAGCATCCATGTCGTTTTGGTAGTGTGGCGACCAGAACTGCACACTATTCCAAATATAGCCTAACTGAAGTTTTACACAGCTGTAACATAACTTGTCAACTTCTGTATTGAATGCCCAAGCTGATGAAGGCAAGCCTTCTTTGTCACCTTCAAAAAAAAAGGGAAACTGTAGAATGTTAGTTTGACCTCCATAGTGGAGAAGTTGCTGGAGTCATTCATAAAGGAGGAGATAACTAAACACTTTGAAAAGCAAGCTCAATTCACCAGTGTCAGCATAGTTTCATGAAGGGCAAGTTGTGCTTGACAGATTTGCTGGAGCTCTTTGAAGATGCAACCAGCAAGGTGAATAATGGGGATCTGGGAATTGGATATGGTATATCTAGACTTCCAGAAGGCATTTGACGAGGTGCAATTTAAAAAATTAATCCAGAGGTTAGAAGCCGTGCTTTGTGCCAGAAAAATAGGGAAGAAAAGCTATAACCCTAATGTGTCAGTTAAGAAAATCCAATAAATAAATAAATATCCACTGATGGAAGAGATTGGTTTCTTAGTACTTGGCATGCGGGTGTACATGTTCTCATCTGACAGATACATGGCATAAGACCAGTGGTATGTAAGAGATTTAACAAAAGAAACTTTGGAAGATGAGTTGAATGTTCCCATCCCAGAGTGTGGCAGCAGTGGGAGTGATTGCTTCCTGGGGTTTGACAGTGGCAGGCTCCTTTGCTGAATGGCAGTCCCAGAAGGTGGCAGTGGCAGCAATGTATGCCAGAACCAGGCACTTCAGCGTGGTGAGCCCAACATTGAGCCCAACTCTAGTTCGGGAACCGGCAATTTCGACTTTTGGTGGCAATGATTTTGGTGGAGGCACGATGGTGTCGAAGAATGGCTGTATTGTTCCAGGCCATGGCTGGGCCTGGGTACCTGATGGTGGAGGTGGTGGTGTTCCAGCCATGATGGGACTCTGGGCATCTGAGTCCTCGCAGACTAAGGGATGGACTTTGTGGCTTTGTTTTTCTTGCAATGAAGACTTCTGATGAAGGCAGAGGAGTGATCTGGATGTTTCCTTTATTTTTAGCTGTTTCTTTTAGTTCTGTATCTGTCTTTAATGCTATCTTTTGTATACTAAGATGGAACTGGAGAACGGCAACTTTGTACACTTTACTCCTGTATTCCTATACTAGAGCTTGCATGCCAAAATCTAAATCTAGATCCCAGGAATTAAGGTAGAGCATTCGCTTGGATCGAGGATTGGCTACTGACAGAAAGCAGAGGGTCAGGATAAATGGGTCCTTCTCTGGATGTGGAACTGTAACTAGTGGCTTAAGTTCTTGGACATAAACTAATTACAATCTATATAAATGGTTTGCGAGCAGGGACAGAGTATAACATTACTACAACTGCAATGCCTCCCCCTGTTGCTATGTCACTGGACTAGCAATCCAAAATTCGAGGCCAATGCCAAGGGGTGATGGGTTTAAATCCTATTGTACCAGATAGTAAAATTTGGATCCAGCAAACGGTCTGGAATGAGGAGTTGGGCTAATTACCACCGTGTAACTCTCAGTTGTTCACAAACGTCTTTTAGGAAAGCTAATATACTGTGTTTACCTGGTATGGACCCTAAATGTGACCCCAGACCTACAAGAGTGCAGCTGACAATTGTCAGCTGGGCAATAAATGCAGCAACACCCATATCCTCATGACCTAACTAAAAGATTGTTCTCAACCTTTTTATCATTAGGTAACCTGTTCACCTTAGGAATCAATCCAGTGAATTTTCTCCAGGCTGTTTCGAATCTTAAGAAAGAAAACAAAAACTTAACACAGTTATTTAGATGTGGTCGCATCATGTCATGCACAATTGTGACAAGACTTGTATATTCCGCCACCTTGCATTAAAAGCTAGTTTTTGTATGTAAGCATAGTGTTTGGGTCCGATATGTTGCAAATGTATTAAAAAATTTGTCAGTTTTATAATTTTACTTTAGCCTTTAGAGATTGAATCTTCGCTGAGCAATGAGAATATTGCTGAACAAATGAAGTCTCTACTAATAGAAAAGAAACAACTGCAGAGTGAAGTCCAGCGTTATTTACAAGAGATTCACCACAAAGAACAAAAATTTCAAAAACTGAATAGCAAGGTAATGTATTCCTGAGGTTTAATTCATGTAAAATTTTTCTCTAAGCTTTATTTAACCTATGAATAAAATATGAATGATTCTGAAGATTGTGTGGCTTATGATCTGATCAGCTCTTATTCACTATTTTGTTGGCACAGGTTATGCAGAGCATTGAAGAGAAAGCCACTTTGTCTAGCCAGCTAAAAGCTGTCTCTCAGACATTGCGTGATACCCAGTCACGTTATGGAGATCTTCAGGATCACTATTATCGACTAGAAAGACAGTACCAAACAATACGTTCATCTTTGCACAATGAAGAGCAAGTAAGTGGTTGGCCTATCAAGTTATTTTGTGATTCTCTCTTTTCCTTCTCAACTTTAAGAAAAAAATTTGAGAAGTAGATGTACAAAGCTGAAAGGTTAAAGCAAAGAATAAGTCAGGAAACCTCGGAAGGAGTATGAAGAATAAGGCAATTGTTTGTCCCCAGTGTGAACACTTAATGTAAAAATATATTTTATTGGTGTTGAGTACTTTAATACATCTGTATGTTTTAAACATTTAAATGTGTGTGCTACTCTGTATTCGATAGATATTGTGCCTGAACCCAGTGATGTGAAGAACACATTCCATTTGTTGCATACAAGATTCAACTGATGCTGCATGAGAGCACCAATCACTATACTGACCTTAAATTCCACTTCAATTGCAGAGGCAGGCTTGCTTTTGGGCCTACCCTTCGAGAATTCCCACCTAAGTGGTGGCCATTGCTCCTCTGTAACATTTGTGCATCTTTCAAATGTTTAGCCCTTGAGCCTTTGTATCCTTTCCTCTTCATTTGAGATTTCTTTTGAAGATTGTCTTGAGTCAGTGGTGCAACACATCTGTTGATTGTCTTGTTGGTCACGTGGTATGAATTTGAAAGCCACCTGTAATTGAAAGCTTGTATGTAGCCAGAGATTTGGAATCAGCAAACACCTAACTGCATCAATGTTTTGTACTCATGTTACCATTCACTTGTGAGCCCAAGCCTCGATGCAGGCAGGTTTGTGAATGGAATGCAACACAATGAGTTGGCAGGAAACAGCTCCATTCCTCACTTTAAGATGGAAAGGAGTATTATGGAACAGAACAGACCCACTGGAAATATATCAAGAAGATAGCATAGACCCTAACTTTTTATCTTTCAAAGGCAATGTAAGGCACTGAATTCCACATGTGATTTGATTGGTCCACCACTAGACATTAAACAATGCACACTTTGCTCTTACACCACAGTTAAAATACAAACAAGAAAAGAAAACCAGGCGTAACTTGAACTCTACTGAGACCTTCATAAAATTATATATTATTTAACTACTAATCATCAACTGTTCCAATATAGCAGCATCCCATAAACACACCCTTGGCAAAGGCAAATTCAGCAAACAGATTGTCCTCACGTGCTACCTCCCTTCCAATCCAGGACAAAGGAACACCAAAAGGAACAGTCTAGCAGCAGAGAGAGAGCTCAAGCTTTTTTCTGCAGCTGAGAAAGCTGTAACCATCAGCATTAGCAGCCAATTTCAAACTCCAACTAAAAGCAAGCCTAAAACTCTAGGTTTGCGTGAACCTGACTCCACCCACTCATGCTTTGTTGTCTAACTTTAATAAAAGAATCAGGGAGCTTCTAAAGCTGACATTCCAATACAAGTGAAACAGCACAGAAAAATTCCCTTCTTTAAGGCACAACACTATCACAACAGTGCTTGAATATGATCGTACCAAGAACCGTACTGAAACAGGAACCACAACCTGCATTTGTATACTACTTTTTGGAGTAATGTAGGAACAACGGTAGGCTGTTTGTCTATCAAGGCAGCATCTGAGGAGCAGGAGAGTCGACATTTCAAGCATAAGCTCTTCATCAGGAATGTGGGTGGGTATAGGGGAGGGGGGAGGCCAAGGGGATGAGAGATAAATGGGAGGGGAGTGAGGCTGCTGGGAAGGTAGCTAGGATTCGGGTCTTCTCAAACCCCGCCCCCCCCCAGCTCCCTCAACCCTATTTATCTCTCAGCCCCCTTGCCCCCTTACCACCACATTCCCAATGAAGAGCTTGTGTTGGAAATGTTGACTCCTGCTCCTTGGATACTGCCTGACTGGTTGAGCTTTTCCAGCGCTACACTTTTTGACTCTAATCTCCAGCATCTCAGTCCTCACTTTCTCCCCGTATGCCTATCAAGTCTGCTCTGCCTTTTAGTACAGTCGTGGTTAGTTGACCATGTCAATACCTTTTACTAACTGTTCCCATAGCCCTTACACCATTGACAATCACAAATCTATCAATGTTTAAGTTAAACATACACATCTTTTTCTGAGTGGCAGGCAATGGCAAGTGGATACCACAGGGATCAGTACTTGGATCCCAATATACTTTAGTGATTGAGATGATGGAATTAAATGGAATACACTACTGTGCTCAAGTCTTCTTGCAACCAAGGTGTTGCCTCGTTACTCTGTTCAACACCAGTTATTGGCTCAGCACAAAGAGGACGAGAGTCGAGTCTGTATCAAACAACCACTAGCTTTATTGGTTTAGCTAAAACAAACATTCAATTCATACTGTTTTTTGTTAGGAATAGGTTAACAGTAGGCATGCAATTCATACAAGGCCCTCCTGACAAAAATAAAGGCTAATACCGAAGAATAGAAGCTCCTGCTGCCCAGACAATTTTTCCCAGGTCCCAGCATTATCTCCGTGCTTCCAAATGTGGGATCCACAACTTTGCAAAGGTTGATCTCCAGAACTTTCACTGATGACACGCCAAAATCCTTCATTTTTATCCTTTTTCCTCACCTTCCCGAGCGGTGTCTTGTTCTTGTTAGTTCTTAGCTCATGTGACAAGCCGATGACTTTCCAATGTAGGTTTACTCCAAGGACGCATTTAGGATTACCTCATTACTCTTCCACCCAAATAAGGACTTGCACCTAATGTCATCCCTCAGAGCTGATCTGGTTCAAGCCAGTGGCTGGGGTTCGGGTAACTTCAGTTCACAAGTTTGCTGTTTTTTATGTATGAACAGCCCCTGGCCAACAAAGGCCAGTGTTTTCTTGTCAGTCTGTTCAGAGATGGCAACACACATCTATGGAACAGGTGGGACGTGGATCTAAGATTCCTGCTCCAGAGAGAGAGAGACTGGAATACTGATATCTGCTGTACGTACATATTAGCATTCAGTAACTTACTGACAGGGATATCTAGGTCTCTTTGCACATCTGCACTTCCAACCTCTTTCCATGTAAAATATGCTCCTCATATCTGTTCCTCCCTACCCTAACCTCACATTTTTCCACCCTGTTTTCTGTCTGTCATATTCTGGCCCAGTCACTAAGCCTGTCCAAAGCTTCCTGAAGCCACTTTGCATCTTCCTGACAACATTTCTACTTTGTATCATCCACAAATTTTGAAATATTACATTTGGATGTAATGTCGTAATAAAATGCCTCATGAGAACATTGTTGAAACTTTATTGCTGGAACAGCACAGCAGGTCAGGCAGCATCCAGGGAACAGGAGATTCGACGTTTCGGGCACAGGCCCTTCTTCGGCCTGTGCCCGAAACGTCGAATCTCCTGTTCCCTGGATGCTGCCTGACCTGCTGTGCTGTTCCAGCAATAAAGTTTCAACTTTGATCTCCAGCATCTGCAGACTCACTTTCTCCTCATGAGAACATTGTCAAACTAAACTGGACACTGAACCAAATGAGGAAATATTTGTTGTAGATGACCAAAAGCTTAGTTGGATTGATAAGTTTTTAATAAGTATCTTAAAGAAAGAGACTGAGTTGAGTAGGTCTAAGGAAAGAATAATCAGAACTAGTATTCCTCCACTCCTCTTTCTGTTTTTCCTGAACAGTACACCAGGAATATTTAACATACAGTTTTGCCCTTCCTTGAGCCTGCCCTTTGTCACTGCCACAGCATCTCAATTCCACATTGCAGTCTGCGTCTGTAATCTTATTTACTGTATCCCATGCACGCATGCATGTTAATCCTGTTTTGAACTTTCTTACTCCCCTGCTACGACTTCACCGTTAATTTCCTATTCTCTGCGCTAGTGCCAGCCATATCCCTGAGTATTTTGCGAGCTCTGGTATTCCCCTGTACTGTTCTTTCTTGGTTCTGTGCCAAGTTAGTTTAAAGCTAGAGTTTTTGGTTTGCCTATTAACCTCAGTTTTCCTTAAATTTACAGGCATAACAAGTGTTCATAAAAATTGAATTCTTATCCTTTTTTGGTTGAATTGTAGAATGAAACAAATGAAGAAGTTCCACCAGGGGCTCCACAAGAGCGTGCTAGTGTTATAGTGGAAATTGACAACTTAGAGCTGAGTGAACTGCGGAGGAGGTGAGTGCTGTTTGTTTTGCAGCTTGACAGCGATAAATACTACAATGATTTAATCGATTCAAGATCAGTTTGCAAATGTGTGTATATATTTCAAATAATTCTGGGTATGGGAGAGAAATAAATTACAGGTTATGAAGTTCAAAAAGACAGTTTCCTGAAAGTATCAGTTGCTCACCACCTTTACTGCAAATAATTAATCACATCAAAAAATAATTCTATGGTAGCTAAAGTGAAAAGATGGAAAGGAGGCCTGGAATTCTGTGATAGCTATTGGTTATTAAATGAAAGGACATTTGAGAAATTAGTCCAAACAGCAAAATTATACCAATAACATTCATTTTGAAGGTATGATAAGCAATAGTAAGAGATTCAGTGATGCCTTAATCTCCCAGACTCATTAGTTTCAGATATAAATTATCAGAGTTAAATCAAGCCAGTGTTTGCACAGACTCTTTTCGGACAAACCTGGGATTCGAGCATGGAACTTGACTTTTGGACAGTCGAGGGACTTCATAAGAATGGCCTAAGCTTGCAACCAAGAGATGTGACTCCACTTCCACTGCAGATTGTCTCCAGCATATACAACAGAGCCTGCTATGCCAGAGTTGAGCTACTGAGCCCGGTGAGGCGAGCATAGAATTGCCCACCAATGCACAAATGATGATTGCACAAAATTGAAGGCTGCCATGAGAGGGACTTTGGAAAACAGCAAACTTTAGTTAAAGAGGAAAGCGAGGACAAACAAACTCCAACCAATGATCAAATTTAAAATTGTGCATGATCAAACCTAGGTCAAATAGTAGGTCAATAGGTGTTTCATTCCCAGAAAATAATGGACCTGTGGAACAATAGACCAGGCTGCTAACTCATTAATTGAATGCTAGTTTGCTGAGTTCCTTTAAGTGAGAACAGGATCTGATTCTAGTCAGGGATATCATACTTGCATAATAGGTAGGTACAGCATAAAAGTGACAGGGCCAGTGTGATCTCCTGGACATGCTTTGGTTGCCTTACACAAAAATTACAAATAGGGCAAATGTGCTGTAAGCGGTGTACTATAATCCCCCAGGCAGTTGGGGCATGATATGGAATTCCCCATTTTCCTCCACCAAATTGACCTGACTTTCTTTTTTTGAACCCGTTCCAAGAGATCACGTTGTTTGGGGCGGGGACACAAGTATGCATTTGTTTGGTGACACACAAGGTATCACAATTGTGTAGGACAGGATGGATGAGCCAGCAGACCTTCTCCTGTCTACTGTCATTTGCAGATTTATAATATCCTTAGTAAGAAAATTGCTAAGAGGAGTGAGGGTGTTAGTACAGAAACACTTAGAGATATCTTGAGAACCATATATAAGAGCAGATACTTGCGGAGAGAGCTGTTATAGATATTGTAAACCTGTTTTGTCTAGTTTTCCATTTGACAGTTTTAATAGCTGAAAATTATGATCCATGAATCCAGGATTCTATGCCTTGCACTCTTTGTGAGGATGCCTTTTCATGGAAGCATCCTATGAAGAATCTATAAGAATTCAGATCAAAACTGGCAGCAGCCATAGCTCACAGTAAGGCAGACCAAGATCAGGCTGAGTGACCAATTTCGTTTCTCTGAAATAAAAGCAAAGTGATGCGGATGCTGGACATCTAAAATAACAGCACAACATTCTGATGAAACTTAGGTCTGATAGCAGTGCAGGAGGAAAAAAAGCCAACATTTCAAGTTCGATACTACTCTTCTTCAGAATTGGAAGAAGTAGTTCCGCTCCTTCTGGATATTAATCAGTAAACTTTCTTTGAACTGCTTCCAGTGCATTAACATCCTCCTGTTAGTATGGTACCCAGTACTGTACACCAGATGTGGTCTCACAAGTGCCCTGTATAACTGTCGCATAACTTTAGTACTCTTGCATTCAATACTATTCACAACAAAACATGATGTTTTAATAGATTTAATGATTACTTGCTGTACCTGTGTACTAATCTATTGCGAGTCATGCAATAGAACATGCAAATCTTACTGCATTTCAGCTCAGCAACCTCTCATTGTTTAGATAATATGCGTTTTTATTCTTTCTGCCAAAATGGACAATTTCATACTTTCTTACATTGTACTCCATTGGGCAGACCATTGTCCATTCACTTCACCTATTAATATCCTGTTGTAAGGTCTATGTGTCCTCTTCACGCTTTGCAACCTATGTTTGTGTCATACCTTTGACCCCATCATCCAAATCATCTATATAAATTGTAAAGTGTAGGGGCTTCAGCACTGATCCCTGTGGCACACCAGATATAACATAGAACATTACAGGGCAGTACAGGCCCTTCGGCCTATTCCATGTACATCCATATGCTTGTCCAATGATGACTTAAATGTACTTAAAGTTGGCGAATCTACTACCATTGCAGGCAAAGCATTCCATACTGGAGGCACTGGAACGGGTGCAGAGGAGGTTTACCAGGATGTTGCCTGGTATGGCAGAAAGATCGTATGAGGAAAGGCTGAGGCACTTGGGGTTGTTTTCATTGGAGAAAAGAAGGTTTAGGGGTGACTTGATAGAGGTGTATAAGATGATTAGGGGTTTAGATAGGGTCGACAGTGAGAATCTTTTTCCACGTATGGAGTCAGCTATTACAAGGGGGCATAGCTTTAAATTAAGGGGTGGTAGGTATAGGACAGATGTTAGGGGTAGGTTCTTTACTCAGCGTGTCGTGAGTTCATGGAATGCCCTGCCAGTAGCAGTGGTGGACTCTCCCTCATTATGGGCATTTAAGCGGGCATTGGATAGGCATATGGAGGATAGTGGGCTAGTGTAGGTTAGGTGGGCTTGGATCGGCGCAACATCGAGGGCCGAGGGGCCTGTACTGCGCTGTATTCTTCTATGTTCTATGTTCTATACCCTTATTGCTCTCTGAGTAAAGAAACTACCTCTGACATCTGTCCTATATCTATCACCCCTCAATTTAAAGCTGTGCCCCCTCATGCTCACCATCACCATACTTGGAAAAAGGCTTTTCCTGTCCACCCTATCTAACCCTCTGATTATGTTATTATTATCTATTAAGTCACCTCTCAACCTTCTCTCTAACGAAAACAGCCTCAAGTCCTTCAGCCTTTCCACGTAAGACCTTCCCTCCATACCAGGCAACATCCTAGTAAATCTCCTCTGCACCCTTTCCAAAGCTACCACATCCTTCTTATAATGCGGTGACCAGAACTGTACACAGTACTCCAAGTGCAGCCGCACCAGAGTTTTGTACAGCTGTAGCATGACCTCATGGTTCCAGAACTCGATCCCTCTATTTATAAAAGCTAAAACACTGTATGCCTTCTTAACAACCCTGATGTGACATCCTGCTTGAAAAAGACCCATTAATTATTATGTTCTGCTTTTTGTTAGTCATATGTTGCCCCCTGCACTGAGCTTTTATTTTCCACAATCATCTTTTGTGTGACACCTTATCAAAAACCTTCTGTAAAATCAAAAAACATCCACTGGTTCCCTTTTATCTGCTACACAAGTTAAAAAATAAAACCCAATAAATTAGTTAAACATGATTTTTCTTTGACAAAACCATGTTGGCTCTGCCTGATGACCTAAATGTATCCAAATGCCCTGTTATGACATTTTTAATAATAACTTCTAATATTTTCCCTATGACAGGTGTTAAGCCAACAGACCTATAGTTGTTGTGGTTCTGTTCGCCGAGCTGAGAATTTGTGTTGCAGACGTTTTGTCCCCTGTCTAGGTGACATCCTCAGTGCTTGGGAGCCTCCTGTGAAGGGCTTCTGTGATGTTTCCTCTGGCATTTATAGTGATTTGCACCTGCCGCTTCCGGTTGTCAGTTCCAGCTGTCCGTTGCAGTGGCCAGTATATTGGGTGCAGGTCGATGTGCTTATTGATTGAATCTGTGGATGAGTGCCATGCCTCTAGGAATTCCCAGGCTGTCCTCTGTTTGGCTTGTCCTGTAATAGTAGTGTTGTCCCAGTCGAACTCATGTTGCTTGTCATCTGAGTGTGTGGCTACTAAGGATAGCTGGTCGTGTTGTTTCGTGGCTAGTTGGTGTTCATGGATACGGATCGTTAGCTGTCTTCCTGTTTGTCCTATGTAGTGTTTTGTGCAGTCCTTGCATGGGATTTTGTACAGTATAGTTTCCTGTTTCTGCCTCCATCCCTTTTTGAATATTGGCATTTAACTATTTTTCAAACAAAAGGAGCCTTCCATGAATCTGATGAATTATGGGAAATTTAAATCAATGCATCAACTATTTCACTAGCTGCTACTTTTAAGACCCAAGGATGAAATCCATCAGGACTTGGGGACTTGTCAACTCATAGCTCGAAAAATTAACTTCGAATGACTTCCCTGTTAATTGTGATTTTCTTAACTCCCTTTCAGTTCCAGAATTACAGCTGTTTCCAAGATGTTACTTATATTCTCTCGAGAAAAGACCAACGGAAGATAACTGTTCAATTCATCTATCGTCTTTTTATCCACCATTACTAATTCTCCAGATTGATTTTCTACAGGGCTAGCACTTAACTTTTCTTTTTCAAATATCTGAAGAAATTTTTCTTTTTCATTTATATTTGATTTCTCTTCGCTGATATTGCTGAACTTTTCCAGCTATTACTGTTTTTGTTTCTGATTTGCAGCATCCGTAGTTCTTTTGGTTTTTATTGGTGAGATTGCATATAAATTTGATCCCCTTAGTTGAGCAAGGGTGTAATCAAATTGGAGGCAGTTCAGGGAAGGTTCACTCGATTAACTCGAGGTAAAAGGACTGTTTTATGATGAGAGATTGAGCAGAAATTAGACCCGTATTTGCTAGATTTTAAAAGGATGAGAGGAGATGCAGATTTAACTGAGGTATGAGATAAAGGAAATTGATATCGTAACGGTAGAGTGAATGTTTCTCCTTGTGGAGCAATCTAAAGTGAGAGATCATGGTTTTAGGTTAGCAAGTGGCAGCTCAAACTGAGATGAGGAAGAACGACTTCTCAAGAGTGTGGTGGTGGACATTAGGACACTGAATAAGTTTGAGGAGGTAGTCAGATTTTTAATTAGTGACTAGTTATTAATTTAGTTAGTAAATGTGTTAAAGGGTTGTGGAGAGCAGGTAAGAAGAGGTGAGGCCAGGATGAAGTCAGCCATGGATGTATTAAATGGCAGAGTAGGCTCAAGGGGCTGAATTGCTTACTCCTGCTCCTAGTTCTTACATTCTAGATTTTATTTTTCACTCGTGGGCCCCGTAGCATTTATTGTCCATCCATAAGAGTCGACCGCAGTGATGAGAGTCTGGAATTGCATTTCGGCCAGATCAGGTAAGGATAGGAAGTCCCTTCCCAAAGAAGCATAATCTTTTTTTTCTGACAATCAATAACTGTTTCATGGTCTTCATAAACCTATTAATTCCAGATTTTTATTGAATTCACATTCCACCATCTACCAATGTTAGGATGTGAACCAGGTTTCCAGAACATTCCAGTCTCTGAATTAAGTGTCTAGCAGTAATGTCTAGCTATTGCCTCCCCTCAATTTACTGAAGTTTTAACTTGTAATTCTATCTCAGTCTCTTCCCCTCTGAACTATTTGTCAGAACTGCCTTCCCCTGCCAATCTAGTTCAAAGCTATCCCAACAGCATTGGCTAACTTTCTCACAAAATCCCGATCCTGTTCAGATGTAACCCTGTCCAACTCGCGTAGCTCGTACATCCCCCAGAAATGATTCCAATACTTCAAGAATACTGCACCATCTCTCCAGTCTGCATTCATCTGCTCTATCCCTCTATTCCTATTCAATACAAAATTGGCATGGTGGTAGAAGACAGAGGATGGTGGTAGAGGGTTGCTGTTCAGACTGGAGGTCTGTGACCAGTGGTGTGCTGCAAGGATCAGTGCTGGGACTATATTTGGCACTTATATCAACGATTTGGATGAGAATATAGTAGGTATGGTTAGTAAATTTGTGGATGACCTCAGAATTGGTGATGTAGTGAATAGTGAAGGTTATCTAAGAATGCAAAGAGATCTTGATCAGATGAACCAGTGAGCTGAGAAGTGACTGATGGAGTTTAATTTGGGCAAATGTGATGTGCTGTATTTTGGTAAGACAAACCACGGCAGAACTTACACAGTTAATGGTAGGGCCCTGAGGAATGTTCTTGAAGAGAGGGACCTAGAGGTGCAGGTTCATAGTTGCTAGAAAATTATGTTGCATGTAAACAGGATGGTGAAGAAGGCGTTTGGCACATTTGCCTTCATTGATCAAAGCATTGAGTGTAGGAATTGGGACATCATATTGCAGCTATACAAGACATTGGTGAGGCCGCTTTTGGAATACTATGTACAATTCTGGTCATCCTGTTATTGAAAGGACATTATTAAACTGGAAAGAGTGCAAAAAAGATTTACAAGGATATTGCCAGGACTGGAGAGTTTGAGTTTCAAGGAGATGCTGGATAGTCTGGGACTTTTTTCTTTGAAGCATCAGAGACTGAAGTATGACTTTATAGAGGTTCATAAAATCATGAGGGGCATAGACGAAGTTAATAGCCAAGGTCATTTTCCAAGGGTAGGGGAGTGCAAACCTAGAGGGTATAGGTTTAAGGTGAGAAGGGGAAGATTTAAAAGGTTCTTAAGGGGCAAATGTTTCACATTTGCATGTATGGAATGAGCTGGCAGAGGAAGTGGTGAAGGCAGTACAATTACGACATCTATAAGATATTTGGATAGGTACATGAATACATGAATAGGAATGGTTTAGAAGGATATAGACCAAATGCAGGCAAGTGTGACTAGTTTAATTTGAGAAACATGGTTGACGTGGACAAGTGGACTGAAGGGTCTGTTTCTGTGCTATATGACTTTATACTCAGTACTGTGCCAAGTGTAATCCAGGGATTACTACCTTGGAAGTCCGACTTTGCAATTTCTTACGTAAGTCCCTAAAGTCTGCTTACAGGAGCTCATTTCACTTCCTTCCTATGTCATTGGTCCCAACATGGACCATGACCCCTGGCTGTTCACCTTGCTCTTCAGAATACCCTGCAACTGTTCCATGACATTCTTGACTCTGGCACTCAGGAGGCAAGATACCATACTGGAGAGCCATCAATGCCCTTAAGGGTGCCTGTCTACTCCCCTCATTAATGAATCTTCACCCTCCTGTTGCCCTTCCTGTCATCTTCATATTTTCCCCATTCTTTACCTCCGCCGAACTGGACAGGGAGATCATACACACTGCTGCAGTCATGGCTGTGACTGGCCTCCACAGTGGATTACACTGTTTTCTAAGATAAAAATTGGTCTGAAAGCAAGATGCAGTCAGGGAATCCCTCAGTACCTAGCTGATCCTCTCCTTTCGTCAGGCTGTCTATGGGATCTTGCTATTTGCAGTAAACCTGGTTCGAAAATATACCATTAGCTATAAAGTACACCAGGGCTTAGCAATGGTGTTAAAGGCACCATATGCATACATAAAATAAAAGATAAATAGTGTTTGCGGGAAATCTAAAGCAAGCACAAAACACTGAATAATCTCAGATGGTTTGAAGCATCTATAGAGAGAGAAACATTTAATATTTCAAGTCTAGTATGACTCTTCAGTTTCTGTTTAATACAGATCTTTTGTCTGTTGCTCATTGGTCAGAATTGTTTTGTTGCTCATGATCTAGGCTTGCAGAATCGGATCAACGTAATGATTCAGCTCACCAGGAGTTGTCCCAGTTAGCAGAAATGTTAGCACAAGAAGAGCTCAGAAGAAGTGCTGCAGAGGAAGCATTGATAGCAGCTGAAGAAATGCTAAAGGGGTCAGTGTCAAAACTGAACATCTTTTTGAATTTTCCTGGAACGTCACATTGCTACATTGTCTTTATTATTCATTGGTGAATTGGATGAGCATATATGTATGCTCATAACTGCATGAATATGCCAAGTGATATATCAGATCATACACTGTCCATTTCAACTGACCACAATTACACATTTCAGTATTTGAGATTTCCTCCAGTGGAGGGTGACGTGTGAGTTGACAGAATTAAAGAATCAAATTGCATTGAAACACTCCATTCTTCTATCAAGCCTGTGGCTCTGATTTAAGGAGGGTTTTTAGTGAGTCCTTATTCTTGCTATACCTGCCATAGCCCAGAAACTTCTTCGTTTTTAAGTAGAATTACAATTCCCAATTGAATGTCACTCTTGCTTCTGCTCCACTATCCTTTCAGGCTGTGTAATCAGTCATGACTCGCTGAATAAAATGTTTCTCCTCATTCGTTTCTTGTCTGTTTTTTTTAACCAATTAATAAACATCTGTAGCCTGTGGTTAGTGAGCCTCTCACCACTGCAAGCATTTTCTCCCTTCCCAAGCTATTTCAATCCTCCAAAAACTTCCACTTCTATAGAAACCTCTGTTCCTTACACATTTGATCCTAAGTTAGAACAGAGAAACTCTGGGGAGTTTTGTTTTTTCCCTAAGTCTTTAGGATCATTGGAGATTCTGTAGATATCGTATTGAGCTATTTTTCTTTCACATTATTTTCTTTCTAGTCTTGACATTCCTACTGTCAGACAACCACCTAGAGAATACACCATACAACTGGAATCTGATGAAGAACGTGAAGCTTTAATCATAGATCCCAGCGAACACGTCGTGGTCCGGAAGGTGTGTAACATCATTTGTTTTTTTTGCATGCTAGTTTTGATCCAGTTTATTAAAAATATCTTCTTCCCCTTGCTACTCTTCTCTTCCCCAGTTCCCCTCCACCACCAATTATACTGTGCCATACTTGTTATCACTAAGATGTGTTTTGTCATGAAGCAATCACAAATCTTTGTGTAGATTAGGAGAATAAAATTGGCAAATGTTTCCTTGAGGAAAGATTTATTGTGTTTTTGGAATAAGTTTCCTGGAACAATATGTTGTGGATTCATCTAGGGATGAGACTATTCTGATTAAGGTCATTTGTAATGAGGCCGGCTTAATAAATGATCTCAGAATAAAAGGTTCCCTAAGTAACAGTGATCATAACATGGTAGAATTTAGTATTCTGTTTGAGTGAGAAACTTCGGTCAGAAACAGCTGTGCCAAATTTAAACTAGGAACTTACATACGGATGGGGTCTGAGTTGTGTGAAGTGTACTGAGAAAGGACTTTAACACAAAAGGTCCTGTTGAAAACTGTTTGAGCAATTCGTATCTGACAGCGAAGATATGCCCCAGTGAGCAGGATGAAATTTAGGGTGGGGTTAAGCTAAGCGTAACTAAATGTAGAACATGGAAAATAGGAGTCTGATGAACCATTCAGCCTTTTGAGCATGTTGTACCATTCATTCTGACCATGGCTGATCATTTCAACTCAATAGCCAGTTCCTGCTTTCTCTCCCATATTCTTTTTTCCCTCTTGGCCCCAAGTGCTTTGTCTCACTCTTTGATATTAGACAATATATTGACTTTGAATGCTTTCTTTGGCAATAAATTCCACAGGTTCTGTGTGAAAACCGTTTCTCCTCATCTCAGTACTAAATGGTTTATCCCTAATCCTTGGAACATGGCCAGTGGTTCTGGACTCCCGTACCATCAGGAACATCCCATGTCTACTCTATCTAGTCCTGTTAAAACCTTTGAGGATTCAGTGAGATTCCCCCTCCCCCATCTTTTTTCTGAACTCCAGTGAATGTAATCCTAACTGATTCAACCTTTCCTCATGCATCAGTCCTGCCATCCCAGTAAACATCTGGTAAGTCGACTATAGGAAGAATGTTCTTCCTCAGGTAACGACACCAAAACTGCACACAATTTTCCAGGGGTAGTCTCATTAGTGCCCTGCACAATTGCAGCAAGAAATACCTGTGCCTGAACTTCTATATTCTTGCTGTGAAGGCCAATGTATCATTTACCTTCTTTTCTGCCTACTGCAGCTACATGCTTGCTTTCAGCGATTATTGTATGAAGACATGCAGGATTTGTTGCATCTCCCCTTTCCCAATTCATCACCATTTAGATCATTGTTGTTTCCCTACCTCTCGACCAGTTTCAAGTCCCACCTGCTCCGGAGATTTGTAATAACACCTCTGAACAGGTTGATTAGAAAAATAAGTTAGACCATAAGACATAGGAGCAGAAATTAGGCCCTTATGCCCATCAAGTTTGCTCTGTTATTCAATCATGGCTGATAAGTTTCTCAACCCCATTCTCCCTCTTTCTCCCCATAACCCTTGATACTCAAGAACCTATCTATCTGTGGCAATGAATTCCATAGATTCACCACTTTGTGCATGAAGAAATTTCTCCTTATCTCCGTTCTAAAAGGTCTTCCCTTTACTCTAAGGTTATGCCCTCGGATCCTAGTTTTGCCTACCAATGGAAACATCTTTCCAACATCTACTCTGAATTCTGAATGGCCCAGAAAGTATGTTTCAATTTGATAGCCCAATATCCTTCTAAACTTTATCGAGTATAAACCCAGAGTCCTCAACGTTTCTCATATATTAAATATAGTTAATTAAAAATAAATCCATCTTCCTCGTTTTGCTGCCAAAGTGGATAACCTTACATATATCCGCATCTCTGATGTATTTGTACATTCATTCAGCTTTTACAAATCACAGTGAAGCATCTCTGCTTCGTCCTCACAGCTCATGCTCCCACCTTTGTGTCATTTGCTCATTTGGGGGTATTGCACTTAGTTGCCTCATCTAAATCGTCAATATGTACTGTATTGTGAATAATACTGGATCCAAGCACTGATCCCTGCAGTACCAAACTCGTCACTGCCTGTCATTCGGAAAAGAGTCCTGTTTATTCCCTCTAATTATATCTGTTTGCCGACCAATTTTCCATTTGTTGCAATACACTACCCCCAATCCCATATGCTTTAACTTTACACACTAATCGATTCTGTGGATTTTCAGAAGGCTCTGGTATTAAGTTTGCTCACTGAGCTAGAAGGTTCATTTTCAGAAGTTTCGTCACCATACTAGGTAACATCATCAGTGAGCCTCCAGTGAAGCACTGGTGGCATGGCCTGCTTTCTATTTTTGGTTAGGTTTCCTTGGGCTGGTGATGTCCTTTTCTGTTCTTTTTCTCAGACAGTGGTAAATGGGGTCCAAGTAGATTGTTAGTTGATAGAGATCCGTTTGGAATGCCATGCTTCAAGGTATTCTCGTGCATGTCTCTGTTTAGACTGTCCTTGAATGGATGTCTTGTCCCAATCAAAGTGGTGTCCTTCCTCATCTATATGTAAGGGTACTAGTGAAAGTGGGCCATGTCTCTTTGTGGCTAGTTGATGTTCATGTATCCTGGTGGCTAGTTTTTTGCCTGTTTGTCCAATGTAGTGTTTGTTACAGTTCTTGCAAGGTTTTATGTTCTATGTTAAGCGAAACAATTTATTTAAACACTATAAAATACAGACAAAAGAAAGAGGAATACAACTTACCTATTAGAAAACTTAACCAAATAATGGTACGGTACCTATAACAAATTAACTGTTACAATATAGTAACATCCCATACATACATCCCTTGGCAAAAAGCCAAATTCAGACACAGATTCTTACAGTCCAATCCTGGAGGAATAAACATCAAGAGAAAATTCAGACAGTGTAGCAGCCTAGAGACATTCACTGAAGGTTCCAACTGTTTTGAGACCCTCAAATGCACTTCTGATTTCTGGGAAAAAAAACCTGAAAAATCCTGAGAGTTGGCCACACCCATTCAGGCTGTAAGCAAAAAACCCAAGGTTTCATAAGTCGTTTACTGCAGTGGTTCTGATAGATTGCTCCACACTTCTGCTTTACAACCTCTTTTCAAAAAAGAGCCAGGACAAAATAACCTTTTAAAGTGACAATATCATCACAATAGGGAAGGGAAAATAAAATGTTGGCTTTTATGACTGTACTTCTGTAAGCTTTAAGTTACTTACAGGTAAGGGTAAGAGTAGTCCTCAGATGAAAATATTAAAATGGCGGATAGCTAGCTGCGACAACATTAGGTAGGGACCAGGGAATGTAAATTTGGGCTGGCTGTTTGAGGGTTAGTCCATATCTGTCATGAGGAAATCTTTTAAAGACCAGTTGATTAGAGTTCAGGACCAGCAAATTCCTGCAAAGTGCAAGTAAAGGACAAGGATAGCAAGATTCAGGAGCCTTGGATGACAATAGAAATTGAGCTTAGTCAGAAAGAAAAAGGCAACACAGTTAGGAGACTGAAGATAGGCAAAGCCATTGAGGAATATAAAGAAAGTAGGAAAGAACCTTAACAAGAAGTTTGGAGGGTCAGAAGGAGCCATGAAATGATCTTGGCAAACAGGAGTAAGGAAAATTTCAAGACCTTTTGTACGTATTTAAGAAACAAGAGGGTAGCTAGGGAATGTGTAAGTACCCTCAAGGATGAAGGAGAAATTTATATGTGGAGCCAATGGATGTAGTTGAGGTCCTTAATGAATACTTTGAATCGGTATTCATAAAGGAGAAGGAGATGGTGGATGTTGAGTCAAGAGAGAGGTATGTTGATATTCTAGTGCATATTGATATATAAAAAAAGTAGATGTGCTGACAGTCTCAGCATTAAGGTAGACAAGAGCTAATGCTTTTTTGATGGGTTTAAACTATTTCAGCAGGGGCTGGGAACCTAAATTGTCGTTCCAGTGTTCAGGCGATTGAGTTGAGTGAGGTCAGAGATAAGGTTTCAAGGTCGCAAGAGTGTGCCGGCAAGCAGGAAGGTGGTTTGAAGTGTGTCTACTTCAACGCCAGGAGCATATGGAATAAAATAGGTGAACTGGCAGCATGGGTTAGTTACCTGGGACTTCGATGTTGTGGCCATTTCGGAGACATGGATAGAGCAGAGACAGGAATGGTTGTTGCAGGATCCGGATTTAGATGTTTCAGTAAGAACAGAGAAGATGGTGAAAGAGTGGGAGGTGTGGCATTAATAGTCGAGGACAGTATTACGATGGAAGAAATGACATTTGAGGACTCGTCTACTGAGGTAGTATTGGCTGAGGTTAGAAACAGGAAAGGAGAGGTCACCCTGTTGGGAGATTTCTATAGGCCTCTAAATAGTTCCAGAGATGGAGAGGAAAGGGTAGCAAAGATGATTCTGGATAGGAGTGAGAGTAACAGGATAATTGTTATGGGGACTTTAGTATTTCCAGTCAGTGTTCGGAAAGTTATAGTTCAAGTACTTTAGATTGAGGTTCACTTGGAGGAGGTTTTAGCAATTCTGGAAAGTGTGAAAATAAATAAGTCCCCTGGGCTGGAGGGGATTTAACCTAGGATTCTCTGTGAAGAATCTCTGTTGTTTGTAATATATATATAAAATTGATTTGGAGGAAAATGTGGGTGGCCTAATTAATAAGTATTTCAACTGACAAAAAATGTTAGGGTAGCTGCGGTTAGGTAGGAGGATGCAGCAGGCTGTAGATAGACTGGAGACATGGGCAGAGAAATGCCAGATGGACTTTAATCTGGACAATTTCGGGGTGTTGCATTTTAGAAGGTTTAAAGTTTACAGTAAATGGCAGAACTCTTAGAAGCTAGGAGAAAGTGAGGACTGCAGATGCTGGAGATCAGAGCTGAAAAATGTGTTGCTGGAACTCTTAGAAGCATCAACATACAGAGGGATCTAGGCATACAGGTCCACAATTCCCTGAAAGTGGCAATACAGTGGATAAGGTGGTCAAGAAGGCATATGGCATGCTTGCCTTCATCGATCAGAGTATAGTATGAGAAATTTGCTAAGTCATGTTACAGCTGTATAAAACTTTAGTTAGGCCATGTGTGGAATGTTATGTACAGTTCTGGTCACCGCACTGTAAGAAGGATGTAGAAGCTTTGGCGAGAATACAGAAATGGTTTACCAGAATCTTGCCTGTTTTGGAGGGTATTTGTCCTGCAGAGAAATTGCGCAAGCTCAGTTTGTTTTCACTTGAAAGTCAGAGGCTGAGGGGCAACCTGTTAGAAGTGTACAAAATTATGAGCGATAAGGATAGAATGGATAGCTGGAGTCTTTCTCCCAGCGTATACTTGTGGGCAAATCACCACAAGTTACCTTCAATTCAATACTCAAAAGTTTGTGAGAAGATTTGTAGCTCGGGTGCTCGTTGTTGTGGTGGTTCTGTTCGCCGAGCTGGGAATTTGTGTTGCAGACGTTTCGTCCCCTGTCTAGGTGACATCCTCCTGTGAAGCGCTTCTGTGATCTTTCCTCCGGTATTTATAATGGTTTGAATCTGTCGGTTCCGGTTGTCAGTTTCAGCTGTCCGTTGTAGTGGCCGGTATATTTGGGTCCAGATCGATGTGCTTATTAATTGAATCTGATTGAACAGAATCTGCAACACAAATTCCCAGTTCAGCGAACAGAATCAATTCAATACTCAATAAGAACTCTCTCACACAATCAAGTACTGAAACAATAATTCAAACTTTATCGCATGTAGCAACCAATATAAGCCTGCGACCCAACTTTGCTATTATCTGATTAATAGTGAAATCTGGTGAGGTCTTCAACCAGCAGTGATCTCTCTCTGAAAGTTTCCAGGGTTCGGTCCATCTGCAGTGTTGTTCTTCAAAGGTTCTGCTGTTGAGTTGTTATGGTGTTTGATTCTAATACAGATTTTCATCCTTTGGTCTCTGAGGTGATATACTGATGATCTTTTAAAAGTCCTTTCATCTAATTTACTGCAAGTGTGAAGCTTGCCTTTTATCAAAAGTAATTTATTTGTTTCTTGTTAAATTTGGCCTTAACTGCCTGACCAAAGACACAGCTTTCCTGTAGTTAACTCCTTAAATTTTTCTGCAAGGCGATCAGTTATCTTTGTGGCATAAAGCAGGTGTAAAAGCAGTTTGGTCTATTTAGCTTCCACTCCCAGACGCGGCTAATTGCTTTCAATTCCTGTATGCGTTATCATTGTCCTTTAATAGTTCACTCCAGGCAGAATTATTGCTGAGTGTAGTAGTTTATCATTTGTTGATTCATTCGGTCCATGAACAACTATTGAAGTTTTGAAGTCTACAGTATCAAAATAAAAATGTCAATTACTAGGAGACATAAGTTTGTAATAAAAGTTTAAAGGAGATAGAAGACGCAAGTTTTTTTATACAAAGTGGTAAGTGTGGAATGTGCTGCCAGGGGAGCACCCGGAGGAAATCCATGCAGACACAATATGTCTATGAGGGATCTTGACAGATACATGAATAGGTAGGGAATAGAAAGATGCAGACTGCAAAGAGGCAAAAGGTTTTTAGTTTTGAAAGGCATTATATGTTGGAGCAGACTTGGTAAGCCAAAGGTCATATTCCTGAGATTTATTAAATAAAAAATACGGTGTGTAAACAGGCCCTTTGGCCCAACAAGTCCACATATCTCACCCAGACCCATTACCCTAAATTTCCCCTGACTAATGCACCTAACCTATACACCCCTGAACACTATGGACAGTTTAGCATGGCCACTTCACCTAACCTGCACATGTTTGGACCATGGGAGGAAACTAGACCACCCGGAGAAAACCCATGCAGACATTGGGAGAATGTGCAAACTCCACACTGACAGTCGCCCGAGGCTGGAATTGAACTCCAGTCCTTGGCGCTGTGAGGCAGCAGTGCTAACCACTGAGCCACCGTGCAGCCCCGGTTGTTCTTTGTTATATTTAAAAAAGAATGGAATCGTGCTGAAAATATACAAGGCATGAATCAGACTGTGGCTGGAATATTTTGAACAGTTTTGGTCTCCTTATCTGTGGAAAGATATACTGGCGTTAGAGGTAGTTCAAAGAAGGTTCACTCGGTTATTCTGGATATGGAGGGATTTTTCTATGAGGAAAGGTTGAACAGGTTGGGCTTGTACTCATTGAGTAGAGATGAAGAAAAGACAGTAAGGGAATCAGTAAAGGAATTAAGGATTATGGAGGTGAGGTATGAAAGTAGAGTTGAGGATTCTAAGATCAGCTATGATCTTGTTGAATGATGGAGCAAACCCATGGGCCCAATGGCCTATTTGTGCTACTGTGTAGACTATAAGCCCATTAAGGTTGCTCTGCCACTTGATCATGGCTGATCTGTTTCTCAACCCCCCCCCTCCCCCCCCCACCCCAGTCTCTTGACTTCTGTCTGTAATCTTTGATCCCCTTGCTAATCAAGAACCTATCTGTTTCTGCTGTAAATTCACTCAATGACTTAATCACCACAGCTTTCTGTGGCAATGAGTTCGACAGATTCTCCATCCTCTGAAGAAATTCCTGCTTATCTCTGCTTTAAAGCTTTGACCGTCCACTCTGAGGTTATGCCCTCTGGTCCAGCCTCTCCTGCTCATGGAATTATCTTCTCCAAGTCCACTCCATCTGAGTTTCTCAGTATTCTGTAAGTATCAAAGATATACCCTCTCAACCTTCTAAACTCCATAATGTACAGACCCAGAATCCTCAACTGCTCTTTGTATAGCAAGCCCTTCACCTCCAGGATAATTTTTGTAAACGTCTGAATCCTACCCCAGGCCAGAACATCTTTCCTTAGAAACTGAGCCCAAAACTGTTCACAATATTCCACATATAAATGCACGATGTCATGACGTTGTTCAAATATCCCTTGTTAACTATCTTGCTATCTACTAATACTAATCAAGATAGGCAACTGATTCAGTTTCTTGAGTGGATATGCCTCTGCACAATAGAATATTAACTTATGTCCTTGTGATCAGGCTTTTTGTCTTCAGTGACCAGGTTTTCCTAGCTAAACCTCTTTGCTAATAATCATCAACTCATGCAGGAAAATAAGGCTATTCCATCTCTAATGCCTATACCAACTCTTAAGAAGAATTATCCAGTTCGTGCCTTGCCCCACTCTTTTCCTATAGCTTATGATTTTTTTCCTTTTTCTTTAATTTCTTTCACACAGGTAAAGAGGGGAGCGCTATCCTTCAAACGGTGGCTGCGTGGCCGAAGTTTGTACTGCTCAAAGATAATGAGCTCAAGGGCCAGATCACGCTACTTAGTCTTTGTGTATTTTGTGACACTACATATTCTTGTTTTCATGTGCCTGACGGGACTTTTATAGGTGCATTGACCAGAAGAAAAGATTTTGTGAAATGCACACATGGTTGATGTGAAGCATTGGGATGATGGTGCAGTTGTGATTTAATCTAATCTGTCCATTGGAAAACCGAGAATATGGAGTGAAGTCTTGTTTTCATGCCTTGCCATATTTTACTCTCTGTTGAAGTCCATGGAAGACAGGATGCAAAAACAGGATGCTCCATTTGATCACGCAGTTTTCCAAATTTTAGGTAAGATAAAAAATTACAGCTGTGTAAACTCTTTTCATATTATTATATTGTATGAAGTGTATTGTTAAGATGTCTTTCTTTGAGGTGAGATTGTGAACTGGGTTTCAAATTTTAATTGTTTGCTTGCCATTAAATTCAAAAGTTACTCTGCAAATATGTAATGGTGGTGTAGAAATGTAAAATTGTATATATTTTCCAGTGTGTAAAACAATATTATTTAATTCTGCTACTCAAGATGGACACCTGGTAAAGATTGAAAGACTATTTTTATGCTTGAAAATGTATTGTAAATTGGCATGGTGCAGGTAGTTTGAGAAACACTGAGGTCATTTGATTATTTAAATACAATGTTGCTTTCATCTCAATTATGACAAGCTGTTTGTAACTTGGGTGCAATGTAGAAACAAAGGTTTTGAAAGTATTATACCAGTTCATTTCTGGTTTTAAGAAGTTCTTATTAAAAGATAAAATGCATCGCATACTTGTTGAGTTTTTCATTGCATGAATACTTGTATTTTGCATCCATTCATGGGATGGGTGCATCTTTGGACAGGCCAGCATTTATTGTCCAACTTAAATTGCCCTGGAGAAGTTTATAGTGAGCAATGTTTATCTTCTGAACTCTGACATGGGGTAGGAGTACCTATAGTTCTGTTAAGAAGGGAGATCCAAAATCTTGACCAAATATCAGTGAAGAAGTGCTGATATGTTTTCAGATGGGATGGGTGTGAGAATTGGAGGGGAGCCTGCAGATGGTGTAGTTTGCTGGCTTTGTCTTTCTAGGTGGCAGAGTTTGCAGGTTTGGGAAGGTGCTTTCAAAGCAGCCCTGGTGAGTTACTGCAGTGACACTATTGCCGCTGTCCAGATGCATTACAGCTTGGAATGGCAACTTCTCTGCCCAGTAGCGTAAGAAATTAGTGAGTTGTGAACACAGCCCAGTTCATCTCACAAGCTAACCTTGTGTGATGAACTGGGCTGTGCGGGGCTCCAGAACTATGAGGTTGGAAGCTGTGGGTGGGAGATCCCCTGAGGTGATGTGGTTGTGTATGGTCTGGGTTTGATGGTTTGATGATGGGGGGTGGGGTCATGGTCGATAGGGCAGTAGCAGGAGGGACTTGTTGCGGTTGGAGGGGTGGGGTTCAAGGGAGGTGCGGGACTTGGATGATCTGCGTTGGAGGGCATCTTCAACTACATGGGAGGCATATGATATGTATAGGCAGCTGGATTCAAGTGAATTTCTTGTGTACTCTGACAACCTCTACACACAAGAGAAATCAGAAGGGTGAAAAGGGAACACAAGATGTCTTTGGCAGGTATGGTAAAGGAAAATCCAAAGAGATTCCACAAGTATATGAAAGACCAATGTGTAACTAGGGAAAGAATGCAGCCTCTTAAAAATTAACAAGATTGTCAATGTGCAGAACCACAAGAGTTGATGAGATCCTAAATGAATTTTTTTTGTCAATATTTACTGATGGGAGAGGCATAGGTGCCCGGTGCTAGGGAACTTGAGGAAGTAAATAGTATTGTCTTGAACAAAGTCCACATTACGGAAGAGGAGGTGCTGAAAGTCTTAAGACACATTAAGGTAGATAAATCACTGAGACCTGATGAAGTCTGTTGGTAAGGTAAGGGTTGGTAAGGTTAAGGTTTTTTTAATCTCTTGAGGATTTAGAGCAAGGGGATGGAAGTTACATGCTCCCCGTGCAGGATGGGTAAGTTAAAGGTCACCACTAGTGTCGCTGCTGACTTCACCTGCAAGAAGGGCACATAACTTTAGCTCCTCAGACTATGTTAGGGAGCATGATGAACTTCGGATCATTTAGGATGCTGAGGGAGTGGTAGGAGTTATAGGGAGTTAGTCGCATCTAAGTTACAGGATAAGGGTAGCTGGGTGACCATCAAGAGAGGGAAAGGGAGTAGGCAGTCAGTGCAGGGATCCCCTGTGGCTGTCTCCCTTAATAATAAGGAGAAAGTGAGGTCTGCAGATGCTGGAGATCAGAGCTGAAAATGTGTTGCTGGAAAAGCGCAGCAGGTCAGGCAGCATCCAGGGAACAGGAGAATCGACGTTTCGGGCATAAGCCCTTCTTCAGGAAGGGCTTCTTCCTGAAGAAGGGCTTATGCCCGAAACGTTGATTCTCCTGTTCCCTGGATGCTGCCTGACCTGCTGCACTTTTCCAGCAACACATTTTCAGCTCCCTTAATAATAAGTATACTGTTGGAGGGGATGACCTACTGGGGAAAGCCACAGGGTCAGGTCTCTGGCACTGAGTCTGGCTGTGTGGGTCCGAAGTGAAGGGGGATAAATAGGAGAGCGATAGTAATAGGAGATTCAACAGTTAGAGGAAGAGGTAGGAGATTCTGTGGTCACAAACGAGACTTCCAGATGATATGTTGTCTCCCTGGCACCAGGGTCAGGGATGTCGCAGAGTGCACAGCATTCTTCAGGGGGAAGGTGAGCAACCAGAAGTCGTGGTACACATAGGTAACAAAAACATAGCTAGAAAAAGAGATGAGGACCTGAAAAGTGAATATATGGAGTTAGATGAGAATCGAAAAGGAATTTCCCTTAGTCCAAGAACTCCCCACCTACGTTCCTGTCCCCCTTAGTCCAAGAACTCCCCACCTACGTTCCTGTCCCCCTTAGTCCAAGAACTCCCCACCTACGTTCCTGAGTACCTTGACACCGTCCTGTCCCCCTTAGTCCAAGAACTCCCCACCTACGTTCGGGACTCCAACCTCTCACTCTCGGAACGCGCAGCCCTCCACTCACTCCGTTGCAACCCCAACCTCACTATCAAACCAGCAGACAAGGGAGGCACGGTAGTAGTTTGGCGCACCGACCTCTATACCACTGAGGCCAAACGCCAGCTCGCAGATACCTCCTCCTACTGCCCCCTTGACCAGGACCCCACCACCAAACCATCATCTCCCAGACCGTCCATAACCTCATCACCTCGGGTGATCTCCCATCCACCGCCTCCAACCTCATAGTCCCACAACCGCGCACCTCCCGCTTCTACCTCCTGCCCAAAATCCACAAACCTGACTGCCCCGGCCGACCCATTGTCTCCGCCTGCTCCTGCCCCACCGAATTCATCTCTGCGTACCTTGACACCGTCCTGTCCCCCTTAGTCCAAGAACTCCCCACCTACGTTCGGGACACCACCCACGCCCTCCACCTGCTCCATGATTTTCGCTTTCCCGGTCCCCAACGCCTTATTTTCACCATGGACATCCAGTCCCTGTACACCTCCATCCCCCATCACGAAGGACTCAAAGCCCTCCGCTTCTTTCTTTCCCGCCGTACCGACCAGTACCCTTCCACTGACACCCTCCTTCGACTGACTGAACTGGTCCTCACCCTGAACAACTTCTCCTTCCAATCCTCCCACTTCCTCCAAACAAAAGGAGTAGCCATGGGCCCCAGCTATGCCTGCCTCTTCGTAGGATATGTGGAACAATCCATCTTCCGCAACTACACTGGCCCCACCCCCCACCTTTTCCTCCGCTACATCGATGACTGTATCGGCGCCGCCTCGTGCTCCCACGAGGAAGTTGAACAGTTCATCCACTTCACCAACACCTTCCACCCCGACCTCAAATTCACCTGGACAGTCTCAGATTCCTCCCTCCCCTTCCTCGACCTTTCTATTCCATCTCAAGCGACCGAATCAACACGGACATCTACTACAAACCGACCGACTCCCACAGCTACCTGGACTACACCTCCTCCCAACCTGCCCCCTGTAAAAACGCCATCCCATTCTCCCAGTTCCTTCGACTCCGCCGCATCTGCTCCCAGGAGGACCAGTTCCAAAAACGCACAACCCAGATGGCCTCCTTCTTCAAGGACCGCAATTTCCCCCCCGAACGTGGTCGACGATGCCCTCCACCGCATCTCTTCCACTTCCCGCTCCTCCGCCCTTGAACCCCGCCCCTCCAACCGCCACCAGGACAGAACCCCACTGGTCCTCACCTACCACCCCACCACTCTCCATGTACAGCGCATCATCCGCCGTCATTTCCGCTACCTCCAAACGGACCCCACCACCAAGGATATATTTCCCTCCCCTCCCCATCAGCATTCCGTAAAGACCACTCCCTCCGTGACTCCCTCGTCAGATCCACACCCCCCACCAACCCAACCTCCACTCCCGGCACCTTCCCCTGCAACCGCAGGAGGTGCAAGACTTGCGCCCACACCTCCCCCCTCACCTCCCTCCAAGGCCCCAAAGGAAACTTCCATATCCGCCACAGATTCACCTGCACCTCCACACATATCATCTATTGCATCCTCTGCACCCGATGTAGCCTCCTCTATATTGGGGAGACAGGCCGGCTACTTGCGGAGCGTTTCAGAGAACACCTCTGGGACACCCGGACCAACCAACCCAACCACCCTGTAGCTCAACATTTCAATTCCCCCTCCCACTCCACCAAGGATATGCAGGTCTTTGGACTCCTACATCGTCAGACCACAACAAAACGACGGTTGGAGGAAGAACGCCTCATCTTCCGGCTAGGAACCCTCCAACCACAAGGGATGAACTCGGATTTCACCAGTTTCCTCATTTCCCCTCCCCCCAGCCTGTCTCAGTCAAATCCATCAAATTCAGCACCGCCTTCCTAACCTGAGATCTTCTTCCCGACCTCTCCGCCCCCACCCCAGTCTGACCTATCACCCTCACCTTGACCTCTTTCCACCTATCACATTTCCGACGCTCCTCTCCCAAGTCCCTCCTCCCTACCTTTTATCTTAGCCTGCTGGACAAACTTTCCCCATTCCTGAAGAAGGGCTTATGCCCGAAACGTCGATTCTCCTGTTCCCTGGATGCTGCCTGACCTGCTGCGCTTTTCCAGCAACACATTGTGGTGTAAAATTCCAAGCAGTGGAATGTGGTGAAACGGTTAAAAATTATGTCCCAATACATGTGTGAATCTAACCGGAATGGAGGTGTTGCTTAGTCCCGTGTGAATCTTATTACACACCTCCCCGTGTGAATCTTCTTATCTGTATGTAACCAGAATGGAATGTGTTTTTTAGCCTTGCTCTGCTGTTCACATGAATGTTTATATCTGGAAAAGAGTATATCAGCTGGAAAAGTCTCCAGTTCGGTGAGTCTGCTCCGGGGTTACGTTTAACCGCCGAGCGTGGGTTGTTGGCAATCGCTCTACGAGAACTGACGGCTCCCAGTTCCGGTAACATGTAGAGTGAGTATAAGCCAGACCCGTTGGTTGTGGCGACGCTGCGGGGAATAAAATGCCCATATTCTAGCAGACTCGCCTCTTGGTCGTTTGTTTTGTGTCAGACTACTCTCCTACGAACCTGACCTTGAGAATTTTTTAAAACACACATTTCCAGTTAGAATCTAAAAGGCAGGGCAAGCAGAGTAGTAATCCCAGGATTGCAACTGGTGCCATGGGCTAGTGAGGCTAGGAAAAGAGATCAAGTGCAGCTGAACATGTGGCTGCAGGGATGGTGTAGGAAGGAGGGCTTCAGGTATGTGGATCATTGGGATACCTTCTGGGAAAGCTGGGACTAGTACAAGGAGGATGGGTTGCACCTGAACTGGATGGGTACTAATATCCTAGGAGGAGGTTTGCTGGAGCTCTTTGGGACGGTTTAAACTAATTTGGCGAGGGGATGGGAACCAAAGCTATGGATCAGAGGATGGGATAGCTGTTGAACAGGCAGGGACAGCATTAAGAGAGTCTGTGAGGAAGGATACACAGTCAATAGGGTGAAGTTGCAGTCAGTATATTAGGTTGAAACGCAACGAATATTTTAATGTGTCAGGAATAAGGGTGACGAACTTAGAGAATGGATCAGTTTTTGAAGCTGTGATGTTGCGGCCAGTTGGAGACTTGGATATCATGGGCAGGAATGGTTGTTGGATGTTCTGGAGTTTAGATGTTTTGAAGGAATAGGGAGGGAGGTAAAATAAAGGTGGGGGAGTTGCATTGCTAATCAGGGATAATGTAACAGTTTCAGAAAGGGAGGTTGTTGAGGAGGGTTGGTCTACTAAGTCATTATGGGTGCAAGTTAGAAATAGGAAAGGAGAAGTCACTTTACTGGGAGTTTTCTGTAGACCCCACGCTCTCCCCCCCCCCCCCCCCCCCACAACTCCCCCCCCAATAGCAATAGAGGCATGGAGGAGCAGACTGAGAGGCAGACCTTGGAAAGGTACAGAAATGACAGGGTTGTTGTCATGAGTGACTTCAACTTCTCTAATATTGACTGGAAACTCCTTAGTGCAAATAGTTTGGATGGAGCAGATTTTGTCAGGTGTGTCCAGGAAGGATTCCTGACTCAATATGGAGATAGGTCGATTAGAGGGGAGCTGAAAATGTGTTGCTGGAAAAGGGCAGCAGGTCAAGCAGCATCCAAGGAGCAGGAGAATCGATGTTTCGGGCATGAGCCCTTCTTCATAATTCCTGAAGAAGGGCTCATGCCCGAAATGTCAATTCTCCTGCTCCTTGGATGCTGCCTGACCTGCTGCACTTTTCCGGCAACATTTTCAGCTCTGATGTCCAGCATCTGCAGTCCTCACTTTCTCCGACTAGAGGGGAGGCCATATTGGATTGGGTGCTTGACAACAAACCAGGTTATGTATCAGATCTCTCAGAGAGCATTTGGGTGATAGTGATCACAACTGCCTCACCTTTACTTTAGTCATGGAGAGGGATAAGAGCAGATGCTATGGGAATGTACTTAATTGGGTGAGTGGGAATTATAATACTATTCTGCAGGAGCTGTGGAGCATAAATTGGGAGCAGCTATTCTTGGGGAAATGCATGACAGAAATGTGGAGGTTGTTTAGGGAGCACTTGCTGACAGTGCTGGATAGGTTTGTCTCACTGAGGCAAGGAAGGGATTGTAGGGCGAAGGAGCCTTGAATGACAAGAGATGTGGAACATCTAGTCAAGAGAAAGAATGTCGCTAACTTAAGGTTGAGGAAGGAAAGCTCAGACAGGGCTCTGGAGGGTTACAACGTAGCCAGGAAGGAACTGAAGAATGGATTTAGGAGAGATGGAAGAGGATATGAAAAAGCCTTGGCGAGTAGGATTAAGGAAAACCCCAAGGTGTTCTACACTTACGTGAGGAACAAAAGGATGGCCAGAGTGAGGGTAGGGCCAGTCCGGGATGGTGGAGGGAACTTGTGCCTGGAGTCGAAGAAATTACTGGAGTTTCCCTCAACAAGTACACTGTTTTGGAAACTGTTGGGTGGAGGGGGAAACTTACCAATGGGGCACAGGTTTGTGGCACAGAGTCTGTCCCTGTTGCTCAGAAGGGAAGGGGGAAGAGGAGCAGAGCATTAGTCATTGGGGACTCCATAGTTGGGGGGCAGATTCTGTGGGAACGAGAGAGACTCATGGTTGGTGTGTTGCCTCCCAGGTGCCAGAGTTCGTGATGTCTCTGATCATGTTTTTGGGATCCTTGCTGGGGAGGGGGAGCAGCCCCTTGTCATGATCCACGTAGGAACTAACGACATAGGTGGGAAGAGAGATGGGGATTTAAAGCAGAAATTCAGGGAGCTAGGGTGGAAGCTTATATCTAGAACAAACAGTTGTTATCTCTGGTTTGTTGCCGAGCCAGGCGAGGAATCGGGAGAGAAAGGAGTTGAACATGTGGCTACAGGGATGGGGCAGGTGGGAGGATTTTGGATTCCTGGATGATTGGGGCTTTTTGAGGGGAAGGTGGGACCCCTGCAAACAGGATGGTCTTCACCTGAACTGGAGGGGTACCAGTATCCCGGGAAGGATGGGAGAAGTTTGCTAATGTGCTTTGGTTGGTTTAAACTAATTCAGCAGGAGGTTGGAATCCAAAATTGTAGTTTGAGTACATAGGAGGATAAGAGTAGTGAAGTCAGAACTAATATTTCAAGATTGCAAAAAGCCACCAGCTGGCAAGAAGTTGGTTCAAGGTGTGTCTAACTTCAACACCAGCATAATCCGGAATAAAGTGGTTGAACTTGCAGCATGGTTTGGTACCTGGGATTTCGATGTTATGGCCATTTCAGAGACATGGCTAGAGGAACAGGAATAGTTATTGCAGGTTCTGGGATTTAGATGTTTCACGAAGAACAGAGAAAATGATAAAAGAGGGGGTGGTGTGGCACTGTTAGTCAAGGACAGTATTACGGTTGCAGAAAGAACGTTTGAGAACTCCTACGAGGTTGTATGGGCTGAGATCAGAAACAGGAAAGGAGGTTATCTTTTGGGAGTTTTCTACAGGCCTCAGAATAGTTCCAGAGATGTAGAGGATAGGATAGCAATGATCCTCAATAGGAGCTAGAGTGACAGGGTAGTTGTTATTGTGTCTTTAACTTTCCAAATATTGACTGGGAGTGCTATAGTTCAAGTACTTTAGATGGATCAGTTTTTGTCCAACGTATGCAGGAGAATTTTCTGGCACAATATGTAGGCAGGCCAACAAGGGCAATGCCATATTAGTACTGGGTAAGGAACCTGGCCAGGTGTTAGATTTGGAGGTAGGTGAGCACTTTGGTGATAGTGACCACAATTCAGTTATGTTTACTTTAGTGATGGAAAGGAATAGGTATATACCGGACAGCAAGAGTTATGGCTGGGGGAAAGGCAATTATGATACAATTAGGCAAGATTTAGGATACATAAGATGGGGAAGGAAACAGCAGGTGATGGGCACAATTGAAATGTGGAGCTTATTCTAAGAACAGCTACTGCGTGACCTTGATAACTATGTACCTGTCAGGCAGGGAAGACATTGCCGAGCGCGGGAGCTGTGGTTTAGTAAGGAAGATGAATCTCTTGTCAAAAGGAAGAAGAAAGCTTATGTTAGGATGAGATGTGATGTCTTAGTTAGGGTGCTTGACAATTACAAGTTAGCCAGGAAAGACCAAAAGAGAGAGCTAAGAAGAGCCAGGAGGGGACATGAGAAGTAATTGGTGAATAGGATCAAGGAAAACCCTAAGGCTTTCTTAGCTATATCAGGAAAAATGAGTAAGATTAGGGCCAATCAAGTATAGTTGTGAGAAATTATGTGTGGAGTCAGAGGAGATAGGGGAAGGACTAAATGAATACTTTTTGTCAGTATTCACACTAGAAAAAGACAATATGGTCGAGGAGACTACTGAAATAAAGGCTACTAGACTGGATGGGATTGAGGTGCACAAGCAGGAGGTGCTAGCGGTTCTGGAAAGTTTAAAAATAGGTTCCCTCGGCTGGATGGGATTTATCCTCGGATTCTCGGGAAAGCCAGGGAGGAGATTGCCTAGCCTCTGGCTTTGATCTTCATGTCGTAACTATCTAGAGGAATAGTGCCAGAAGACTAGAGGATAGTAAATGTTGTTCCCTTGTTCAAGAAGGGGAGGAGAGACAACCCTGGAAATTATAGGCCTGTGAACCTTAATTCGGTGTGGGTAAAGTGTCGGAAAGAGTTATAAGAGATGAGATGAATAAGTTGATTAGGGATAGTCAACATGGTTTTGTGAAGGGTAGGTCGTGCCTCACAAACCTTATAGAGTTCTTCGAGAAGGTGACCAAAATTTCTACAAATTTGAATGTACTGCATTCGCTTCCTTCCTCCAAGTCATTAATACATATGGGTCACCATCTGAAAACCGACAGTTACCTTCACTTGCTGTTTCCTATCTATGAGCCAATTCTCTATCTATGCCTTCAACACTGTGGACTCTTATCTTATGACTCAGCCATTTCTGAGGTATCTTGTATTTGTATTTCCAGAAGACATTCAACAACACATTTACTGGTTTTCCTCTAGCCACTCTGGTCAAAAATTATAATGGTTAGATTACAGTTTACAAATGTTCCACTGTTATACAGTTATAGAGTCCTACAGCACGGAGACTGGCTCTTTGGCTCAAACTGATCCATGCTGACCAAAATGCCCGTCCATGCTAATCCCATTTCCCTGCACTTAGTTCATATCCTTATAATCCTTTCCGATCCATGTATGTGCCCAAATGCCTTTTAAATATTGTTATTGTACCTACCTCAACCACTTCTGACAGCTCATTCCATTTTGCAAACTACTCTCTGTGTAAAAACATTGCCCCCCCCAGGTTCCCTTTTATTCTTTCACCTCTAACCTTCAACTGATGCCCTCTACTCCTCAATTCCTCAACCCTTTGAAAAAGGCTGAGTGCATTCACCCAATCCATACCTATCATGATCATATACACTTCTATAAGTTCCCCCTCAGTCCCCTACGCTCTAAAGGAAAAAGCCCTAGCTTGTTCAACCTTTCTCTATAACTCAGACCATTGAGTCCAGACAACATCCTTGTACACTTCTTCTGTACTCATTCCAGTTTAATAACATCCTTTCTGTTAGCGAGCTTTGAGAAGATGTGTAGCTCAGGTTGAGGTTCTGGATATAAGTTTGCTCACTGAGCTGGAAGGTTTGTTTTCAGACGTTTTGTCACCATACTAGGTAACATCATCAGTGAGCCTCAGGTGAAGCATTGGTGGCATGGCCTGCTTTCTATTTGTGTTTAGGTTTCCATGGGTTGGTGATGTCATTTCCTGTTCATTTTCTCAGGGCGTGGGAACTGGGATCCAAGCCAATGTGTTTGTTGATAGAGTTCCAGTTGGAAGCTGTGCTTCTAGGAATTCTCTTTCGTGTCTCTGTTCGGCTTATCCTTGAATGGATGTGTTGTCCCAGTTGAAATGGTGTCCTTCCTCATCTGTATGTAAGGATACTAGTGAGAGTGGGTCATGTCGTCTTGTGGCAAGTTGATGTTCATGTATCTTGGTGGCTAGTTTTCTGCCTGTTTGTCCAATGTAGTGTTTGTTACAGTTCTTGCAAGATTCTTTGTAAATGACATTAGTTTTGCTTATTGTCTGTATAGGGTCTTTCGAGTAAATTAGCTGCTGTTTTAGTGTGTTGGTGGGTTTGTGGGCTACCATGATGCCAAGAGGTCTGAGTAGTCTGGCAGTCAGTTCTGAGATGTCTTGGATGTAGAGGAGACTGGCTAGGGTTTCTGGATGTGTTTAGACAATAGACAATAGGTGCAGGAGTAGGCCATTCGGCCCTTCGCACCAGCACTACCATTCATTATGATCATGGCTGATCATCCACAATCTGTATCCTATTCCTGCCTTATCCCCATAACCCTTGATTCCACTATCTTTAAGAGCTCTATCCATCTCTTTCTTGAACGTATCCAGAGACTTGGCCTCCACTGCCTTCTGGGGCAGAGAATTCCATATATCCACTACTCTCTGGTGAGGAGGTTTCTCCTCAACTCTGTTCTATATGGCCTATTCCTTATTTTTAAACTGTGTCCTTTGGTTCTGGACTGATTCATCAGCAGAAACATGCTTCCTGCCTCTAGAGTGTCCAATCCCATAATAATCTTATACGTCTCAATCAGGTCCCCTCTCATCCTTCTGAGCTCAAGTGTATGCAAGCCCAGTCGCTCCAATCTTTCAACATATACTAGATTAGATTACTTACAGCGTGGAAACAGGACCTTCAGCCCAACAGTTCCACACCGACCCTCCGAAGAGCAACACACCCATACCCATTCCCCTACATTTACCCCTTCACCTAACATACGGACAATTTATCATGGCCAATTCACCTAACCTGCACATTTTTGGACTGTGGGAGGAAACTGGAGCATCCAGAGGAAACACACAGGCACGGGAAGAATGTGCAAACTCCACACAGACAGTTGCCTGAGGCGGGAATTGAACCCGGGTTTCTGGCGCTGTGAGGCAGCAGTGCTAACCACTGTGCCACCCATATGATAGTCCCGTCATTACGAGAATTGATCTCGTGAACCTATGCTGCATTCCCTCAATAGTCAGAATGTCCTTCCTCAAATTTGGAGACCAAAACCATAAGACCATAAGACATAGGAGTGGAAGTAAGGCCATTCGGCCCATCAAGTCCACTCCGCCATTCAATCATTGCGCATTTCAGCTCCACTTACCAGCGTTCTCCCCGTAGCCCTTAATTCCTCGAGACAACAAGAATCTAAGAATCTCGGCCTTGAAGACATTTAGCGTCCCGGCTTCCACTGCACTCCGTGGCAATGAATTCCACAGGCCCACCACTCTCTGGCTGAAGAAATGCCTCCGCATTTCTGCACACAGTACTCTAGGTGTAGTCTCACCAGGGCCCTGTACAGCTGCAGAAGGACCTCTTTGCTTCTATACTCAATTCCTCTCATGAAGGCCAGCATGCCATTAGCTTTCTTCACTGCCTGCTGTACGTGCATGCTTGCTTTCATTGACTGATGTACAAGAACACCTAGATCTCGTTGTACTTGCCCTTTACCTAACTTGACTCCATTTAGGCAGTAATCTGCCTTCCTGTTCTTGCCACCAAAGTGGATAACCACACATTTATCCACATTAAACTACATCTGCCATGCATCCGTCCACTCACTTAGCCTGTCCAAGTTACCCTGTAATCTCATAACATCCTCCTCACATTTCACCCTGCCACCCAGCTTTGTTATCAGCAAATTTGCTAATATTACTTTTAATGCCTTCGTCTATATCATTAATGTATATTGTAAACAGCTGCGGTCCCAGCACCAAATCTTGTGGTACCCCACTGGTCACCGCCTGCCATTCCGAAAGGGACCCGTTTATCACTACTGTTTGCTTCCTGTCAGTCAGTCAATTTTCAATCAAGTCAGTATTTTGCCCCCAATACCATGTGCCCTAATTTTTCTCACTAATCTTCTATGTTGGACTTTATCAAAGGCTTTCTGAAAGTCCAGGTACACTATATCCACTGGCTCTCCCATATCCATCTTCATAGTTACATCCTCAAAGAAATCTAGATTAGTCAAGCACGATTTCCCTTTTTTAGCTCCATGCTGACTTTGATCTATCCTGTTACTGCTATCCAAATGAGTCGTAATTTCATCTTTTATAATTGACTCCAGCATTTTTCCCACCACTGAGGTCAGACTAACTGGTCTATAATTCTCTGTTTTCTCCCTCCCTCCTTTCTTGAAAAGTGGGACAACATTAACCATCCTCCAATCTGCAGGAACTGATCCTGAATCTATAGAACATTGGAAAATGATCACCAATGCATCCACGATTTCTGGAGCCACCTCCTTCAGTACCCTGGGATGCAGACCATCAGGTCCCAGGGACTTAGCAACCTTCAGACCTAACGGTCTATCCAATACCATTTCCGGCCTAATATAAATTCCCTTCAGTTCATCCATTACCCTAGGTCCTTCAGCCACTATTGCATCTGTGAGATTGCTTGTATCTTCCCCAGTGAAGACAGATCCAAAGTACCTATTCAACTCTTCTGCCATTTCCTTGTTCCCTATAATAAATTCACCCGTTTCGAGCCCAATTTTAGTCTTAACCATTTTTTTTTTCTTTTCACATACCTAAAAAAGCTTTTAATATCCTCTGTTATATTTTTGGCCAGTTTGCTTTCGTACCTCATTTTTTTTCTCCGCATATTGCCTTTTTAGTTATCCTCTGTTGCTCTTTAATAGTTTCCCAGTCCTCTGGCTTTCCGCTTATCTTTGCTATGTTATACTTCTCTTTTATCTTTATACAGTCCTTAATTTCCCTCGTTAGCCATGATTTGTCTGCTTGTTAGGCTTTGTTGCTGAGAAATCGGCAGATTATGTTCATTGGTTATCCCGTCTTTTTGAATTCGCTATATAGCTGTTTTTTTCTCTGCTCTTCATAGTTCCTCTTTGCTGCAGTGTGTGGTGGCTCATTGAAATAATGTTCTAGAACTTTAGAATTTCTCAGCAACAAACCCCAACTAGCAGACAAACCACGTCCAGAAACCCTAGCCACTCTCCCCTACATCAAAGACATCTTGGAAATGACTGCCCGGCTACTCAGACCTCTTGGCATTGTGGTAGCCCACAAACCCACCAACGCACTAAAACAGCAGCTAATGAATTTGAAAGACCCTATACAGACAATGAGCAAAACTAATGTCATTTACAAAATACCTTGAAAGAGCTGTAACAAACACTACATTGAACAAACAAGCAGCAAACTAGCCACCAGGATACATTAACTAGCCACAAAAAGACATCACTGTCTCTCACTAGTATCCTTACATACAGATGAGGAAGGACACCACTTCGGTTGGAACAACACATCCATCCTAGGACAGGCCAAACAGAGACATGCACGAGAATTCCGAGAAGAATGGCATTCAAACCAGGCTCTATCAACAAACACATTGACTTGGATCCCATTTACCACCCTCTGAGAAAAAGAACAGGAAATGACGCCACCACAGGAATTGACATCACCAACCCATGGAAACCTAAACACATAAATAGAAAGCGGGCCATGCCCCCAGTGCTTCATCCTGAGGCTCACTGATGATGTTACCTAGTATGGTGACAAAACGATTGAAAATGAACCTTCCAGCTCAGCAAGCAAACCTACATCCACATTCTTTCTATAACGAGGTGACCAAAACTGAACACGATACTCCAAGTGCAGCTTCACCAACATCCTGTATAACTGCAGCATAACTTCCCAATTTCTATACTCAATGCCCTGACTGATGAAGGCCAGTGTGCCAAAAGCCTTTTTCACTGCACTGTCTACTTGTGACTCCACTTTCAGAGAACTGTGAATCTGAACTCCAAGATCCCTCTGTTCCACTACACTGCTTAAGGCCTTACTATTTACCATGAAACTCCTGCCTTGATTTGACTTTCCAAAATGCAAGGCCTCACACATCTACATTAAACTCCATGTGCCATTTCTCGGCCTGCTTCCCCAGCTGATCAACATTCTGCTGCAATTTCTAATAACCTCCTTCACTCTCCACAATACCACCGATTTTAGTGTCATCAGCTAAATAGCACAGTACAGGCCTTTCGGCCCTTGATGTTGTGCTGACCTGTGAAAACAATCTGATGTCCATCTAACCTACACCATTCTATTATTATCCATATGTATGTCTGATGCCCATTTAAATGCCCTTAATGTCGGTGAGTCTACTACTGTTGCAGGCAGGCCATTCCACGCCCCAACTACTCTGAGTAAAGAAACTACCCCTAATATCTGTCCTAAATCTATCACCCCTGCAATTTAAAGCTATGTCACCTCGTATTAGCCTTCCCCATATGAGGAAAAAGGCTCTCACTGTCCACTCTATCTAAACTTATGATTATCTTATAAATCTCGATTAAGTCACCTCTCAACCTTCTTCCCTCCATCGAAAACATCCTCAGTTACCTCAGCCTTTCCTCATAAGACCTTCCTTCCATACCAGGCAACATCTTAGTAAATCTCCTTTCCAAAGCTTCCACGTCCTTCCTATAATGTGGTGACCAGAACTGCATACAATACTCTAGGTACGGCCTTACCAGTGTCTTGTACAGCTGAAGGATGACCTCGTGGCTCCGAAACTCAATCCCCCTACCAACAAACGCCAACACACCATATGCCTTATTAACAACCCTATCAACCTGGATGGCAACTTTCAGGGATTTAAACACCAGGATACCGAGATTTCTCTATTCATCTACACTGCCAAGAATCTTACCATTAGCCCACTACTCTGCATTCCTGTTATTTCTTCTGAAGTGAATCACCTCACACTTTTTCACATTAAACTCCATTTGCTACCTCTCAGCACAGCTCTGCATCTTATCTATGTCCCTCTATAACCCTCAACATCCTTTGGCACTATCCACAACTCTGCCTACCTTAGTGTCATTCATAAATTTATGAAGCCATCCTTCCACGCCCACCTCCAGATCATTTATAAAAATGACAAATCGCAGTGGCCCTAGAAGAGATCCTTACGGCACACCACTGGTAACTGAGCTTCTGGATGAACATTTCCCATCAACCACCACCCTCTGTTTTCTTTCAGCTAGCCAATTTCTGGTCCAAACCGCGAAATCACCTTCAATCCTGAAACTTCTTATTTTGTGTAATACTCTACCATCTGGAACCTTATCAAATGCCTTACTGAAGTCCATATACACCACATCAACTGCTTTATCTTCTTCCACCTGTTCTGTCACCTTCTCAAAGAACTCAATAAGGTTCATGAGGCACGACCTATCCTTCACAAAACCAAAGTTAAAAATCACACAACACCAGGTTATAGTCCAACAGGTTTAATTGGAAGCATACCAGCTTTCAGAGTGACGCTGGATAGTGATAGTGGAGGGCTCAATCGTAACACAGAATTTATAGCAAAAATTTGCAGTGTGATGTAACTGAAATTATAAATTGAAAAATTGATTGTCTGTTAAGCCTTTCATCTGTTAGAATACAGTGATAGTTTCACTTCTTTCATGTGTAAATCACAAAACCTTTTTTTTAAAGTTGCATTCTCGGGTTAGCTGTTAACAATGGTGATAGCTAGACAATATGTTGAAGGTATTAGCCCCCTGTGCTCTCTGTCTATGACCTGATGTTTAGATTGATTCTAATCTAAAAAGTGAGATAACAGAGTTTTACATAAATTCATGCAGTTTTTGAGCTTAGAGTTCTACATGAATGTATGCAGTTTTTGAGCAAAGTGCAATGTAACTCTGCAAGTACAAATTCACCTCACAAAATATATGTGTGCATGTGGGTCTTTGTCTGTGTGTGTGTGTGTGTATGTATGTATATGTGGGTCTTTGTCTGTGTGTGTGTGTGTGTGTGTGGATGTGTCTGTCTGTCTGGTGTGGGGGTTGTGAGTGTGAGAAAGTGTGTGTGTGTGTGTGTAGTGAGTGCAGACTGTCTTAAGTCTGTGAGGGGGTGCATGTGTGAGTGTGGGTGTCTGTGTGCGCGTCTGTGTGTACCTGTGTCCATGTGTATGTGAGAGTGTGTGTGTGTGTGTAGTGCAATGGTGATCACCTGTGACATGAACCCAAGGTCCCGGTTGAGGCCCTCCCTATGGGTACCGAACTTAGCTATCAGCCTCTGTTCGGCCACTTTCCTCTGCCGCCTGTCCCGAAGTCCACCTTGGAGGATGGTCACCCGAAGGTCCAAGGCTGAATGTCCTGGACCACTGAAGTGTTCCCCAACTGGGAGGGAACCCTCCTGTCTGTTGATTGTTGTGCGGTGCCCATTCATCCATTGTCGTAGCCTTTGCTCGGTTTCCCCAATGTCCCATGCCTCCGGGCATCCTTGCCTGCAATGTATAAGATAGACAACGTTGGCTGAGTCAATTGAGTACCTGCCATGTACAAGGTGGGAGGTGTTCCCACGCGTAATAGTGGTATCTATGTCCACAATCTGACACGTCTTGCAGCGTCCACCGTGACGGGGTTGTATGGAGTTGTCCTGAGAGCCGGGCAGTTTGCGACGAACAATGATCTGTTTGAGGTTTGGCGGTTGTTTAAAGGCAAGTAGTGGAGGTGTGGGGAAGGTCTTGGTGAGGTGCTCATCCTCATTGATAATGTGTTGCAGGTCACGAAGAACATGGCGTAATATTTCAGCCCCTGGGAAGTACTGAACAACGAAGGGTACCCTGTCAGTTGCAGCCCATGTCTGTCTCCTGAGGAGGTCATTACAGTTCCTTGCTGTGGCACGTCGGAACTGGCGGTCGATGAGTTGAGCATCGTACCCCGTTCTTGTGAGGGTATCCTGGAGTACTTCCAGGTGTCCGTCACATTCCTCCTCATCTGAGCAGATCCGGTGTATGCGTAGGGCTTGTCCATAGGGAATGGCTGTTTTAATATGTTTTGGGTGGAAACTGGAGAAGTGTAGCATTGTGAGGTTGTCTGTGGGTTTGCGGTAGAGTGTGGTGCTGAGGTGTCCTATTCCTAATCAAACCCTGTCTTTCCAAATCCATGTATATCTTATCCCTCACAATCTTCTCAAATAACCCACCCACCACAGATGTTAAGTTTACTGGTCTATAGTTCCCAGGCTTTTCTTTGCAGCCATTGTTTAATAATAGCACAACATTCACTACCCTCCAGTGTTCCGGGGCCTTACCCGTGGCTAATGATGATGCAAAATTACCAGCCAGAACCCCCACAATCTCCTCTCCAGCCTCGTGCAGTGTTCTTGGAGATACCTGGTCAGGACCAGGAGACTTATCCACCTTCGTACATTCTAATACATCCAATACCTCCTCTACTGTGATATGGACTGTCCCCAAGATATCACCGCTAACTTCCCCAAGTTCCCAAGTCTTTATGTCTTTCTCCACAGTAAACACAGAGGAGAAATATTCTTTGAGAACCTCACCCATCTTCTGTGGTTCGACACATCCATGTCCACTTTGGTCCTTGAGGGGTTCTGTTCTCTCTCTAGTTATTGTTTGTCCTTTAACATATTTAAAGAACCTCTTTGGATTCACCCTAGTCTTCTCAGCTAAGACTATTTCATACCCCTTTTTCACCCTCATGATTTCCTTCTTCAGTAAATTCCTGTATTCCTTGTATACCTCCAGGGATTTCCTTGATCCCAGCTGCCTGTACCTGAGCCACCCCCTTTTTTCTGGTCAAAGCCTCAATATATCTTGTCATCTCTTCCCTATTCCTGCCAATCTTGCCCTTCACCCTCACAGGAACACAAAGACCTTGTTATTTTCTTAATAATTGTTTCCAATACTTTTCAAACAACAGATATTAGCCTATTAGTCTACAGTTATCTACTTATTGCCTTGCTTCCTTTTTAAATAAACCCTCTGGTCCTTCTCCAGAATCCAATGATTTTTTTGGAAAATTAGAACCAATGCATCCACTATCCTAAGATGCAAGCCTAGGGAATGATTTGGAGATGCCGGTGTTGGACTGGGGTGTACAAAGTTAAAAATCACACAACACCAGGTTATAGTCCAACAGGTTTAATTGGAAGCACACTAGCTTTTGGAGCGATGCTCCTTCATCAGCCTAGGGAAAGGGGACTTCTCTGCCTTTCACCCCAATAGTTTGTCTAATATTACTTCTTTAATAATGATGATATATTTAATTCCTCCCACTTTAAAAAAAAATTAATTTGCAGGATGAGGGTATGTCTGGCTCGGCCAGCATTTATTGTCCATCCCTTATTGTCCAGAGATGGGTTAGGAGGTAATCACATTGCTATGGGTCTGGAATCACATAGAGGCCAGAACAGGTAAGGAAGGCAGTTTCCTTCCTTAAAGGGCATTAATGAGCTAGATGTGGTTTTCCTGGCAAATTAATTTCACCATCTGATATGGTGGGATTTGAAACCAGATCCCCAAAACATTAGGTGGGCCTCTGAATTAACAGTCCAGTGATAATACCACTGGGCCATCATCTCCCCCTTATTCTTTAGTGTTACCGGAATATTTGAAGTACCTTCTGGACATCCAAATACATCACCTTCAGTAGTTCTCCTTTATCAGCTCTACTTTTTATATCCACAAAGAACTTTAGCAAACAGAAACAACATGATTTCCTTTTTCAATATCATGTTTTCTGTTTGATTCCATTAAGCTTTTCCAAATATTCTGCTGTATCTTCCTTCATAATGGACTGTCACATTTTGCTAATGACAGATTTTGGGATAGCTGACCTTAGAATGTAACCTTTGAGCTGCACTAACTTAATAAAACCACTTAGAGTCAGAGGGCTGTACATCATGGAAACAAATGCTTCAGTCCAAATCGTCCATGCTGACCAGATATCCATTTGCCAGCATTTGACCCATATCCCTCTAAAACCTTCCTGTTCATGTACCCATCCAGACGCCTTTTAGAACATAGAACAGTACTGGTCCTTCAGTCCTTCATGTTGTGCCAACCTTTTATCCTACTTTCAGATCAAACTAATCTACAAACCCAACATTTTACTATCATCCATGCATCTATCCCAGAGTCGCTTAAATGTCCCTAATGTATCTGACTCTACCACCACCGCTGGCAGTGCATTCCATGCACCCACCACTCTCTGTGTAAAGAACCTACCTCTGACGTCTCCCCTAAACCTTCCTCCAATCGCCTTAAAATTATGACCACTCATGATAGCCGTTTGTGCCCTGTGAAAAAGTCTCTGACTATCCACTCTCTCTATGCCTGTCATCATCTTGTACACCTCTATCAAGTCGCTTCTCATCCTTCTTCACTCCAATGAGAAAAGCCCAAGCTCCCTCAACTTTTCTTCATAAGACACACCCTCCAGTCCAGGCAGCATCCTGGTAAATCTCCTCTCTAAAGCTTCCACATCCATCCTATAATGAGTCAACCAAAACTGAACATAATATTCCAAGTATGGTCTTACCAGGGCACTATAGAGCTGCAGCATAACCTCGCGTCTCTTAACCTCAATCCGTCTGCTAATGAAAGCCAACAAACCATGTGCCTTCTTAACAACCCTAACAATTCGGATGGCAACTTTGAATGACCTATGGACGTGGACCCCAAGATCCCTCTGATCCTCCACACTGACAAAAATCCTGCCTTTAAGGATGTAAGTTTGCTCACTGAGCTGGAAGGTTTGTTTTCAGACGTTTCATCACCATACTAGGTAACATCGTCAGTGAGCTTCCATTGAAGCACTGGTATTGGTAACCCACTTTCTTTTTTGTTTAGGTTTCCATGGGTTGAGATGTCATTTTCTGTGATGGTGTCATTTCCTGTTCTTTTTCTCAGAGGGAAATCTTCTCAAAATTCACTATTCTGCCTTTCACCCTGTAATCTGTATTCAGATTAAACCTTCCAAAATGAGTTATTTCACACTTTTCCAGGTTGAACTCAATCTGCCACTTATCAGCCCAGTTCTGCATCCTGCCCATGCCCTGTTGCAATCTACCAACCTTTGTGTCATCAGAAAACCTACTAACCCACCCTTCCACTTCCTCATCCAAGTTATTTTTAAAAATCACAAAGAGCTTAAGGTCCCAGATCAGATCCCGGCAGAACACCCACTGGTACTGAGCTCCAGGCTGAATACTTTCCATCTACCACCGCCCTCTGTCATCTATGGGCAGCCACTTTTGTAACCAGGCAGCCAGATTTCCCTTTATCCCATGCCTCCTTACTTTCTCAGCCTGGGAAACCTTATCAATCGCTTTGCTAAAATCCATGTACACCACATCTACTGCTCTACCTTCATCAACGTGTTTTGTCACATCCTCAAAGAATTCAATAAAGCTTGTGAGACATAATCTGCCCTTCGCAAAACATTGCTAACTATCTCTAATCAAACTATGGTTTTCCAAGTAATCATTAATCCTGTCTCTCAGAATTCTCTCCAGTAATCTCTCACCACAGACGTAATACTGTCTGGTCTGTAATTCCCAGGGTTATCCCTATTCCCTTTCTTGAACAAGGTAATAACATTTGCCACCCTCCAATCATCAGACATTACTCCAGTGGATAGTGAGGATGCAAAGATCATTGCCAAAGGCAGCAATCTCTTCCCTTGCTTCCTGTAGCAACCTAAGGTGCACCCCGTCTGGCCCACAGGACTTATCTATCCTCAAGTTTTTCAAAATTTTCAGCATATCCTCCTTCTTAATATTAACCTGTTGGAGCATCTCAGCCTGTTTCATGCTGTCCTCACAAACGTCAAGGTCCTTCTCAACAGTGAATACTGAAGCAAAGTATTAATTAAGGACCTCCCCTACCTCCTCTGACTCCAGGTACAAGTTCCGTCCACTATCCCTCACTCTGGCCCTGCCCTCACTCTGGCCGTCCTCTTGTTCCTCACAAAAGTATAGAATGCCTTAGGGGTTCCTGTAATCTTACCCATTTCCAGGCGCAGTGGATAGAACCCTGGGTTCGACCTGTGTCCTTGGGCCCCGGGCCCCGGCTTTTGCCCATGGTGCTGTCAGAGCTCGGGAGCTGCGTTCTCTTTTCTCCATCTACAGTCACGATGTCCACACCTTAATTGGGGAGTACCTATTAATTTTTTACTTGGAGGGTGTATAGTGAGAGAGGGGAATGTTTTTTGGTGGGTGTGGGAGGCTGGTATGGGGAGGGGATGTTCTTACTGACCTCTCACTGGAGGCTGGCATTATGCGGAGGTCTAAAAAGAGGAGAGGAGAAGCTGAGGCTTGCTGCTGAAGAAAAGCGCACCCACCGATCAGACAGCACCAAAACACTGTGCGTTACCAGAGGACAGCGACTTCCAGTACAGTCATTGTAGGTGTGACTGCCATTCCTATGTGGGAACCTAAGTCCATTACAACATAGAACATTACAGCGCAGTACAAGCCCTTCGACTCTTGATGTTGCGCGGGCCTGTGGAACCAATCTGAAACCAACAATATTGCATTTTCATCCATGTTTACCCAATGACCATTGAAATGTCCTTAAAGTTGGCGAATCTACTACTATTGCAGGCAGGGCATTCCACGCCCCTACTACTCTGATATTTGTCCCTGATATTTGTCTGATATCTATCACCCCTCAAAATAAAGCTATTCTCCTCGTGCTAGCCATCACCACCCAAGGAAAAAGGCTCACACTGTCCATCTTATCTAACCCTCTGGTTATATATGTCTCAATTAAGTCATCTCTCAACCTTGTTCTTTCTAATGAAAACAGCCTCACATCTGTCAGCCTTTCCTCATAAGGCCTTCCCTCCATTCCAGGAAACATCCCAGTAAATCTCCTCTGAACCCTTTCCAAAGCTTCCACATCCTTCCTATAATGTGGTGACCAGAACTGTACACAATACTCCAAGTGCGGCCGCACCAGAAGTTTGTGCAGCTGCAGCGTGACGTCGTGGCTCCGAAACTCAATTCCTCTACCAATAAAAGCTAACACACCGTATGCCTTCTTAACAACCCTATCAACCTGGGTGGCAACTTTCAGGGATCTATGTACATAGACACTGAGATCTCTCTGCTCATCTACGCGACCAAGAATATTACCCTTAGCCCCATACACTTTATTTCTGTTGTTCCTTCCAAAGTGAATCACCTCACACTTTTCTGCATTAAACTCCCATTTGCCACCTCACAGCCCAGCTCTGCGGCTTACCTATGTCCCTCTGTAACCTGCAACATCCTTCGGCACTGTCCACAACTCCACCAACCTGAGTGTCATCTGCAATTTATTCGACACTCTCATCCAGGTCGTTTATAAAAATGACAAACAGCACTGAACCCAAAACATATCCTTGCGGGACACCACGAGCAACTGAACCCCAGGATGAACATTTCCCATTAACCAACACCCATTGTCTTCTTGCAGCTAGCCAATTTCTGATCCAAACTGCAAAATCACCCTCAATCCCATGTATCCGTATTTTGTGCAAGACAAGACATCTGTCCTATATCTATCACCCCTCAACTTAAAGCTATGTCTCCTCATGCTAGCCATCACCATCTGAGGAAAAAAGCTCTCACTGTCCACCCTATCTAACTCTCTGATTATATTATATGTCTCAATTAAGTCACCTCTCAACCTTCTTCTCTCTAACAAAAACAGCTCCAAGTCCATCAGCCTTTCAGCATAAGACCTTCCCTCCATACCAGGCAATATCCTGGTAAATCTTCTCTGCACCCTTTCCAAAGCTTCCACATCCTTCCTATAATGCGGTGACCAGAACTGTACGCAATCCTCCAAGTGTGGCCGCACCAGAGTTTTGTACAGCTGCAGTATGACCTCATGGTTCCAAAACTCAGTCCCTCTACCAATAGAAGCTAACACACCCTATGCTTTCTTAACAACCCTGTCAGCCTAGGTGGGAATTTTCAGGGATCTATGTACATGGACACTGAGATCTCTCTGCTCATTTACACTACCAAGAATCTTATCATTAGCCCCAGTACTATCTATTCCTGTTGTTCCTTCCAAAGTGAATCACCTCACACTTTTCCACATTAAACTCCATTTTTCACTTCTCAGCCCAGCTCTGCAGCTTATCGATGTCCGTCCGTAACCTGCAATATCTTTCAGCACTATCCACAACTCCACTGACCTTAGTGTCATCTGCAAATTTACTAACCCATCCTTCTACACCCGCATCCAGGTCACTTATAAAAATGACAAAAAGCAGTGGCCCCAAAACAGATCCTTGCGGGACACCAGTAGTAACTGAACTCCAAGATGTACATTTCCCATCAATCACCACCCTTTGGCTTCTTTCAGCTAGCCAATTTCTGATAAGGCACACCCTCCAGTCCAGGCAGCATCTTGGTAAACCTTCTTTGCACCCTCTCCACAGCCTCCTTATCTTTCCTATAGTAGGGTGATTAGAACTGGACACAATATTCCAAGCATATTCCAAGTGTGGTCTCACCAGGGTATTGCAGAGTTGCAGCAAAACCTCGCGGCCCTTAAACTTTATTCCCCTGTTAATGAAAGCCAAAACACCATATGCTTTCTTAACAACCGTATTCACTTGGGTGGCAACTTTGAGGGATCCATGTACTTGCACATCCAGATCCCTCTGTTCCTCTAGATTGCCAAGAATCCTGTCTTTAATCCTATATTCAGCATTCGAGTTCGACCTTCCAAAATGCATCACTTCACATTTATCCAGGTTGAACTCCATCTGCCATTTCTCAGCTCAGCTCTGCATCCTGTCTATGTCGCGCTGCAGCCTGCAGTAGCCCTCGGTACTATCAATGGCACCTCCAACCTTTGTGTCATCTGCAAATTTACTAACCCACCCCTCAACCTCCTCATCCAAGTCATTTATAAAAACTACAAAGAGCAGAGGCCCAAGAACAGAGCCCTGCGGGACACCCCACACCACTGACCTCCAGGCAGAATACATTCCATCTACAACCACTCTCTGCATTCTGTCAGCCAACCAATTCTGAATCCAGATAGCCAAATCTCCCTGTATCCCATACCTCCTGACTTTAGGAATGAGCCTACCATGGGGAACCTTAACAAATGCCTTGCTGAAGTCCATATACACCACATCCATTGCTCGACCTTCGTCGACCTGTCTCGTCACATCCTCAAAGAACTCAATAAGATTTGTGAGGCATGACCTGCCCCTCACAAAGTCATGCTGACTGCTTTTAATCACGCTATGCTTTTCCAAATAGTCATAAATCCTATCCCTCAGAATTCTTTCCAAAACCTTGCTGACCACAGACGTAAGACATAATGGTAGGGCCTTCGGTAGTGTTGTAGAACACAGGGATTTGGGGTTCAGGTACGTAATTCTTTCAACTTTGTCAGATATAGGCAGGGTAATTAATAAGGTGTTTGGTACACATGCTTTCATTGCTCAGTCCTTTGAATATAAGGGTTGGGAGGTCATGTTGAGGTTGTGCAGGACATTGGTGAGGCCTCTTCTGGAGCATTGTATCCAATTCTGGTTGCTCAATTATGGGAAGGATATTATCAAGCTGGAGAGGGGTCAAACGAGATTGACCAGGATGTTGCCTGTTATGGAAGGTTTGAGTTATAAAGAAAGGTTGGATAGGCTGGGAGTTCTTTCACTGAGGTGTCGGGGGTTGAGAGGTAACCTTAGAAAAGTTTATTAAATCATGAGTGGTATAGATAGGGTTAATGGTAGGTACCTTTTCCCGTGGATGAAGGATTTCAGGACTGGGGGCACATTTTTAATGTGAAAGGAGAGAGATCTTAAAAAGACATGCAGGCATTTTTTTTACACAGAGGGTGGTTCTTGTGCGAAATGACCTGAGGAAGTGGTGGAGATGGGCACAATTCCAATGTTAAAACACATTCAGATAAGAACATGAATAGGAAAGGTTTGGAGGATATTGGTCAGGAGCAGGCAGGTGGGACTAATTTAGTTTGGGATTAAGTTCAGCACAGACTGGTTGGACCAGAGGGTCTGTTTCAGTGCTGTATGAGTCTTTGACTTTATGACTGTATGTCTGTAAGATCAAATTCTCCAGTGGAACTTAATGGTTCTTGTTGTGCTCAGCCCAATGCACTAGTCACAGAGTCATAGAGATATACAGCACAGAAACAGACCCTACAGTCCAACTTGTCCATGCCCACTGGATATTCCAACCCAATCTAGTCCTATTTGCCAGCACTTGGTGTTGTAGTTGACCGCACCTTTTAAGAATAGCCAGCAGACACAGAGAATTCCTCAAAATGAGAAGCCTTTATTTGCAAACAAAGGCTGTGACCACCAGAGGAGTCATTTCTGATTGCCCCCAAGCAGCGAGAGTACTCTATTGTTTATGTTTTTCTAAAAGCCACGCCCTAGCCTCATTACATTAGCATAACCAATCACACTGAACCTACATTATATCCCCTTTTTTGTAAATATATTTGTTAGCAAATTTTTTTAACTTTATAAACATATAAAATTATTGAAAAATACAATCAATAACAAATATTAGTATAATAAAAAGATAAAAAAACCACAAGTTACAATACAACTAATGTCTACTAACTACTAATCTACCCTATAATACAAAACAAACCCTAACACTTGCAAAGCAACACCAAAAAAATAAAAAAAAGTAAAAAGAACACAAAATACAGAACAGCTATGGTCGACGCAAAGCTCCCAAACAAAGGAACGGGAGCATTATATACATACCCGTATTAACTCAGGAGATCCCCTTCAGGGCCCAGGGCTTGACAAATCTAACCATCCTGGTTAAGCAAACACCCTAGCTAAGATAACTGACAAATCTATATCCAAATAACTCAAGTAGGGCTGCCATGTTTTATAAAAATGGTCTGTTGTGTGGTGCACCATGTTTGTAAAAAGGTCCAAGGGGATGTGCTCCATAATTAATGTCTGCCATCCCAGCAAGCCCAGCGGGTTCTCAGACACCCAATTCATCAGAATATTCTTCCGTGCACAGTGTGCAAGAATATTAAATAGTTTCTTCCCATGCCTGTCTAAAGGTGGTAAATTCAGTAGACCTAAGAGGAGAGATATCGGGTCTACTTTGACTTCAGTCCTCAATACCCTCCCTATCTCTCCCACCACAGCGCCCCAATAAACACGGAGCCTGTGGCATGTCCAGAAGCAATGGGTAAGAGTACCTACACTTATTTTACATTTGGGGTATACTGAAGATGCTCCTTTTTTTAACTTTGCCAGATGGTCTGGTGCCAGATGAGCCCTGTGCAGAACTTTTAACTGCGTAGCGCATGTCCTATTACAGATTGAGACCTTTCGAGTATTCTCCCATATGTTCTCCTATGTTTCAGAAGAGATCTCCACTCCTACGTTTTGCTCCCAGACCTCACATAACCGGTTAATACCCTGTCAGGCTTTGCCACCCATAGAGGGCACTAACCGAAAGGGTACTTGTGGAACGTAGCAACAACCTCTCTGTATCGGGCTTATAGGGCTCAGTGAGCAGCATAGTCTTCTTCTGGATGAAATCCCTAACCTGAAAAAAACGGAAAAGATCTCTGCTGGGCAACCTGTATTTGCGACTCAGTTGCTCAAAAGACATCATAACCTCCCCCTCAAACAAGTCTCCCAAACTAGAAACTCCTTTCGCTGCCCATAGTTTGCACCCTGAGTCCATCATCCCTGGTTGGAACCCTGGCCTGCCAACTATAGGTGTAAGTGGCGAAGTGTTGGATAAGTAACCCTCACTCTGACACATTGCCCTCCAAGCCCTGACTGTACTAATGACTATGGGGTTCCGGCAGTGGTCCATAACTGTCCTCATCTTACCCATGAACAACAGGTTAATAAGAGGGCACTTTGCCTGAGAGACCTCAATATCCAGCCATATTGAGTTTGGATCGTTACCTACCCAATCACAAAGGACAGCAGGGAACTCAATTGATACCACCTGATTTCTGGGATATCAACTCCTCCCCCTCCTTGAGGCAACTGCAATTTAGTAAGTTTGATGAGGGGCCGCCCACGATGCCAGACAAAGGAACCAAACCATCCCATAAGCTTCTGCAACATTGACCTGGGAAACATTATAGGGAGCATACGCATGGGATAAAGGAAACGAGGAAGAACATTCATCTTAATGAGAGATATTCGGCCCAGCCATGAAATTGGAAGAGCCTCCCATCTCTGGAGATCTCACCTAATATTGTCGAGCAAGTGAGCAAAGTTAGTCCAAAATACCATATCAAACTTGGGGCAATAAGAATGCCTAGGTACCGGAACCCTGCCTGTGACCACTTGAAAGGGAACTTAGGGCCACCTTCAACTTCTGGCACATTTTTAAGGTTCCCCAAAGGCATAGCCTCCGATTTTGCAAAGTTAATCTTATTTCATGAAATAGGCCCAAATGAATTGATACATTGTATCAAATGGGGTACGGAGGTCATTGGGTTCATTAAAAACAGAAGGACATCATCCGCATACAGTGTAATCTTGTGTGCTCTCGATCCCACTTCCAGAGCGGTTATGTGGATGCTCTGACGAATGGCCACTGCCAGCGGCTCTATCACCAACGTAAACAACAACGGTGAGAGGGGGCAGCCTTGCCGACTACCCCTACCAATCCTAAAATTCCCAGACTTCACCCCGTTGGTGATGACCACAGCCAGAGGGTGGTGATATAAAACCTCCACCCACCTATCAAAGACTCCACCCAACCCAAACTGTTCTAAGACATAAAAAAGATATGGCCATTCCACCCGGTCAAATGCATTCTCTGCATCTAAGGAAATCACCAACCCCTGAATCGATCGTTGCTGACAAACTTTAATAATATTAGAAGGTTGCTGAATATGGTTCGAGGACCTACGGCCCCTTATAAAGCCTGTCTGGTCCTCTTTAACAATATGGGGCAACACCCTTTCCAATCTCAGTGCCAGGATCTTAGACAGAATCTTGAAATCTGAATTTAATAGAGAGATGGGCCTGTATGAGGCACAATCCTCAGGAACCTTCCCCTTCTTAAGAATTAAGGAAATATTAGCTTCTCTCAAAGATGGTGGTAAGCATTCATGCATATAGGAGCGATTGTACATCTCCAACATCGGCCCTGACAGAATCCCTATAAACTCCTTAAAACTCACCCGGAAGTCCACCCGGAAGTCCCTGCATGCTTACCTTCATTGACTGGTGTACAAGAACACCCAGATCTCTCTGATTCCATTTAGGTAGTAATCTGCCTTCCTGTTCTTGCCACCAAAGTGGATAACCATACATTTATCCACATTAAACTGCAACTGCCATGCATCTGGCCACTAATCTAACTTGTCCAGGTCACCCTGTAATCTCCTAACATCCTCTTCACATTTCATCCTGCCACCCAGCTTAATATCATCAGCAAATTTGCTAATGTTATTATTATAGTCGAAGAACTATACATACTAAAACTGCTCTATCATAACTATAAACAACTATTACTACCAAAAAACTACAAAGAAAACCAACTTGAATGGAAGACTCTTCCCCCTGCCCATAGGGGGCACTCACCCTACCCATTCCCTCCTTCACAGCTCTTTCAAACCCGGACTGTGTCACAGCCTTAGGCCAGAAAAAAAACAAGGAGATGATCCTTAAATCAACAGAAAAAAAGACAAAGTTAGAATGAGCACTCCACCCATCCTTGGCTTCATGTCACCCCTACTTGTGACTAAAAGAGGAGCAGAACAAACAAAAAAAGGGGGGAAGGGACAACAAAGAACATCCACAAAACTTCCCATCAGAAAATCCAGTTATTTAAAAAAATAGGAACAACTTATTCCAAGGTCTTTTCCCCCCTTTCCAAAAAGGAAATTATTAGGGAGAAAGAAAGGAGTAAAAAAAAGGGAAAACATGGGGAAAAATAGAAAAGAGAACAAACATTAACCGTATTCTTCAGGCCAATCTGTCTATTTTAAAGTGTTTACAAAGTTTTTAGCTTTATCTGCTGAGTCAAATGTATAAACTAAGTCCTCGTGGCTGAAATGGAGCACTGCGGGGTATCTCATGATGCCCAGGTTCCTCAGCCTCTTTTTAACTTCATCGAAGGACTTCCTCTTTCGAATTACAGCTGCAGAGAAATCCTAGAAAAACATGATTTTTGACCCATCGTACAGCAGTGCCTGCGGATCTTTTCCCAGGGATCTGGAAGCTTCAATTACTTTTTGCTTGTCGTCATCTGAGTGGAAGTGCACTAAGATCGGGCAGGGACGCTGCACTGGCCCTGACCTGTGCACTGTAACCCAATAATCCCTTTCAATCTGCAGCCTGCTGGACTCGATGTGAAGGCCAAAAACTTCGGCAGCCAGCTTTTAAAGAAGCTGACTGGCTGCTCACCTTCCGGGAGCCCGACAATTCGGAGATTTATCCTCCTCGTCGATATGGTCTCGCAAGGCCCACACCTCTTGCTCCAGCACCTGGATCCGACTGGATGAGGACTGCATCGCAGCTTCCGAGGCCTTAGTTCGACCTTCCACCTCCTCCAGCCTCTCCCCGAGGTCCTGGATCTCCTGTTCATGCTTCTGAAGCATGGATGCAATAGGTTGGACATGAATCTCCCCACGGATCTCCTCAATTGCACCCCCAACCTTCGAGGTAAGTCTCTCCATCACTGCAGCCAATTCCTGTGAGTCTGTCAGGTCCCCGGGGGATTCAGAAGAGGCTGCTGCTGGTGCAGTCTCTGGTGTTGTAGGTGCTGCAGGGGAGTGTCCTCCCTACTGCTGTTTGCTTGCACCTTTTCCCTTTGACACTTTCCCACTCCCAAATATTAACAAATATGTGTTCTGTAAGGTTTTATACACTAATAATTCCACCACATAAGTTGGCCAGGGATGGCAAAAAACACCAGTGTGCCTTGGCCATTAGGCAGAGCTGTCCACAGCAGTTCTACAGAATCACCGCCATCGTGCCGAGTCCATATTATATCCTCTTAACAAATCAGACTCTGCCACAATTGTCTTCTGGAT